>NW_026000240.1:432290-451896 GCF_001458135.2 Marmota marmota marmota
TTTTTTTTTTTTTTTTTTTTTTTCTTTTTTTTTTTTTTTTTTGTGGTGCTGGGGATTGAACTAAGGGCCTTATACATATGAGGCTAGCACTTTATCAACTGAGTTGTATCCCCAGTCCATGAGTATTATCTTATCATTACATTTCACCTTATCCCAAACTGGGCATCGTACTCTGAGTACAAGTTCAATATTTTTCTGTTATCTCATATGCTAAGAGTGTTACAATTCTTGTAAAAAGAAAGAAAAGGCTTACACTGGGCATTGCACTGCTCCAGGATTGTCAATGGATACAGTTAAAATTCCTCCATTTGTAGTGGAAGTACGCCATCTAGTTTCAAAAAAAATAAAAATTTCATTAAAATGGAAGTTTATAAATCCTATATTATTTTCCACATAAAAATAAATTATCTACTTATTTTGATGCTGGGGAATAAACCCAAGGCCTCATACATGCTAAGTAAGCATTATACCACTAAGCTATAACCCAGCCCCTTATTTATTTTCTTTAAGTTTAAGAAATACAGACGCTTATATATAACAAATCAGCACTTTGGCTGTAGGAACTGGGCACTTGAATTTTTAGCTAAGTATCAGTGTAATAAATATATTTAAAAAATAAAAACAGAAGGGCCTCTAATGAAACCCACCAGCCTCTCAACCCAGTAGCTTCCTCCCCATTCCCACTCACCAGAAGCAGCATGTCTAATCTTTCCTATTTTTACTGCTTACTGGTAATTTCCAGTTCACTAAAAGAAGTGTTCATGTAGTTTCCTACCAGTAGGCTACATTATTTTAAATCTCTATTTCTTATAGTAGTGTCTTTTAAAAACCCCTCTACTATATGGGAGGATAATACTCCCTTGTAATCTTTCTTTCCACCTTATCTCCCACTATTTATCAGCTCTACTTTTATATTAACATTTGTGAAAATGTGACATCTACATTATATTCTATTTTCAAATTAACCATTCCATGCTTTGTCTACAAATTGAATCTCAAAGGTCAAAACAAATAGAACTATGTCATTATTATGTAGAGATGATTCACTGCAGTCTCAACCGAAGACTGTTAATTCTTTTCTTATGGTTTCCAGTGTCATACCTTCTCTACTAAAGAATGCTGCCAGCACTAGGCGCAAATAGCATTTTTTCTTATATTCTGATTGCTCAAAATCATGCCCTACTAAACTTAGTGTCATATTTCAACCATAACCACATTTTATGTTTTAATTTCCAAAAAGTGGCCATAATATTTAGCAGTTGAATCTCAAAACTTGATAATTAGAGTGTTACAACTCACAATTGGGGAGTGTAATTGTAACAGAAACACATTTTTTGGATATAGAGAAAAAAGAGGTGAAGGAAAAATGTTCTATTGTTTTCAAAGTTTTACAAATTTTATAAAAGTTCTACTAGATTTTCTATTCATATAAAAGCAGTTACGGGTGGGGGCGGGACAGGCAAAAAGCTGTTTCGTTAAAATAAAATAACAGGCAATGAAAAATAAATATGCTAATTTACCTGGTTCTCAAACTATTACAACAATGACATGTGCAAACTCAAAAGTGTTTGAGGGAAAAGAGTAAAAATAGGATTTACTTGGGGCTTAATTTCATTTTGGGTCTCATTTAATTTCTTTCAGACTGGGGCACACGGTAAATGGAGTAGCTAATGTTCTGTGAATTTTAAACGGACATCTTGAAAACACAAATTGAAACTTACTGACGAGTTCTCTTTGCTACTACATCGTCTAGCAGTTGTTCTGTGTTCAACTGGGCCTGAACCTAGAGGGATAAAGAGAAAGCAGTGGATCCCAAAGAATTTGAATTCAAGCATCTATCATGCACTGAAACACTTTATAACTCAGTGTGGCGTGTGTAAGAGTACAGGAGAGGGGTCTGTGCAATTCTGGCAAAATCTCTCTGTTGGGATTATTGTATTAGAACAAGTGAAAAATACAAATTTATTATTAAATAATAAATTAAATTCTTGTAAGAAGTTGCTACTGAGAGCAAAAAAAGAAATGTAACAAAGAACTAACCTAAAGTTGTTTCCCACATTCCAAATGTAATCCCTGCCTCAACCAAGAGCTATGACTATGATTAAGAGTAAAGGATTCTCTTTGGGTAAAAAGAAAACACCATTAAGGCTTCTTAATACCTTTAGGCCTCTTCTAAAAAGAAAAGTTGCCTGACGAGTATCTTTCTGATGGCTTAATTTATTTCCACTCCTGGTAAAATTAGCTGGGATGTTATTTCTGCAACAAAAACAAATATGTCATGTGTTATCTCAGATACGTTGCTTTCAAATATTTGAGTAAAAATAAGCAAAATAGTTACATTCATAGGCTGAAAACTTGAATGTAACAAAGACTTCAAACTGTTCACTTATTTCAATGAATCTATGAAGTTGATTTATAAATATCTCCTTCTGCAGCATATCATAAACAAACTGGCTAATTTTGAACTAATTGGTTTTCCAAATATTCAATTCTCTAATATTCCACCTGTCTTCTGAAGAAATTTACAAGGTTACATTTTAATGCTAATTCCTGTAATATAAATTTGGTGAAAACGTAAATTTACAGATTTGCTTTAGGATTAGTAAAAAACAATCACACCTAGGCACATTCATGTCAAACTGAAAACCAAACATAAGACTTGAAAATAACCTTTCCTCCTTCAGCTTTCTCTTCCTACTAACCCAGAAACCTTTATATATTAGTATGAACCACAGAGAGACACTCTTTCACTCTCCTACTGTTTCATGTTCATAAATTACATTTGATTTGACTTTTACCAATTCCCTTCTATTTTCAATAGAAAGTTGGTAAAATATGAGAAAAAAATTCTTATTTATCTACTACATAAACAGGTGCTTAATAGGCTACCTAATCCTATTTCCAGTAGTACAGAGGTTAAAATGCAAAATTCCTCTAGTTAGTCTAATTAACATGTAAGTCTCTTATAAACAACATGTTCTTATTTGAGAAGGACCCCTTTCACAAAAGGTACTACCAAATGATTCTCAAAAATGAAAAGAGCAACTGCAATTCTAGCCACTCCATTTATACAAAGACTTCATTCTAGATTTGATACGAATTATCTTCTATGAGATAAATAAATGGTATTGGACACTGAAATAAGATAATTTCATGGCTTGTCAGCTTCCTTTCTGCCTACTTTATCCTTACATAGAACAGAATGCCACAACAGGTATAACTTTTAGGTTTGTGTTATTCCTTTTATTATGAAAGTAATTTCAGCCAAAGAAACATTCACAGAATTTTTTTCTTTCTAGTTTGCTTTTTCCACAAAAATCTACATTATGATTCAGTGTTGTAGTAAGAGACACAAGACTGAATAATCAATTCAACTTCCAGAATTTCCAGTTTTAAATAATACTAATTGAGGTGATAGAATTTTTACCAAAATGATCAGTTTTATGATTTTATTCTATTTGTCAAGGGAGGTAAAGGAGAGTGATGCTTTTAAATAAATTTATATTAATTCAAGTCATCCAAAATACAGTGTCCAAGAAATAAGGAAACTATTACTAAATGCTTCCATGTACGATTTCAGATCAGATATCTCAAATATCTGTCTTGAAAATAACAAGAATCACTATAAATGTATTCTTCTGAACACGTACTAAAAGAAGTATTTATTAATGCAGTACAGTGCATTATTTACTTATTCCTGAGTACTTACTTTCTGTTTAACTGGTTAGGTCTCTTGAGAACGGCAACGGGTTTCCTTTGTACTTCATTTTGTCTCAGAAGATTTGCCTTCCTTTTTAACACTGGAAAATATCGTTCTATATTCTTTCAGAAGGCAAGAAACTATATTAATTGGATTGTTTTTTGTTAATAAACCTTACTACAGTAAACATTTCTGATGCAGAATGGACAGAGACTGACAACTGCTTGGATCTGTGAATAAGGGTGATGGAGAAACTAAAATGACAACAGCCACATTACACTTAATTTCTTGTGGTTCTCAGGGGATGTGTAGGTGATGGGGAAATGTGATTCTGGAGCTCAAAAAAAAAAAAGAATCAAAAACAGAGATGAAAACTATGGAATATTTTATATAAGCATGATTCTGATTCTTAAGCTATGGTTTAGATAAGTCTCAAGGTCCATGTGTTATAGGTGTCCCCAGGGTATTGCTACTGAGAGGCTATGGAAGTTTCAAGAGGTAGGGCTTATAGAGAAGTCCTTTGATCATTGGAGGCAGACTATGGGATTTCCGCCCCTTCCTCTTTGCCTTTTTGGTCATGAGGAAGGCAATTTGCTCTGCTACATGCACCTGCCAAAGGCCTAAAGCTATGAGTCCTGCCCCTCCTAGTCTTGGACTGTAACCTTCAAACTATACGTCAAAATATACCTTCTTTATTTATAAGTTAATTATCTCAAGATATTCTATTAACACACTAAAGCAAGGGATAAGAGGACCAAGTTCCAAAATAAACACGTGAAGTTGGAGTCAAAATGGTTAGAGAGGAAAAGAGGAAAATTCAATATCATAAAAAACAAGGATGAAATGTCCACTTTTCTTTCCATCGCGTATTAAACTAAATCCACCATTAAAGCTTAATTTAGGTTTCCATATCTTGCATGAAAGACTAAAGTTCTTGACCTTGTGGACCATATTTTACACTTTACTGGATTCCCCTGTTATTTTAAGCATATGAGAAATGCTTCATAAACATCCACTGACTACACAAAGTAAACAACAAAGTATTAATTTTCATAAACATTTAAAAGAAGTAAATGTAAAATCAAGGATAAAGACTATCAAGAACATAGGAGAAAAGCCACAGATCAGACTGATGCCTACTCCAAGCTTTTTATTTTATTTTAATAATAACAAGGGTGCTGGTGTTGTGGCTCAGCAGTAGAGCGAATACTTGCCAGCACATGCAAGGCCCTGGGTTCGATCCTCAGCACCACATAAAAATAAATAAAGGTATTGCGTCCAACTACAACTAAAAAATGAATATTAAAAGAAAAATAATAATAATACCAAGGACTGGGTGCAGTGTTGCACACCTGTAATCCCAGCTGCTTGGGAGGCTGAGGCAGGAGGACTGCAAGTTCAAAGCCAGCCTCAGCAACAGCAAGGTGCTAAGCAACTTAGTGAGACCCTATCTGTCAATAAAACAACAAATTAGGGCTAGGGATGTTACTCAGTGGTTGAGTGCCCCTGAATTCAATCCCCAGAAGCAATAATAATAATAATGATAATACCACCACCACCACCAAGGACCATCTTTCATGATGCTATTGTTGCATGTAATTTTCCTTCAAAGTATCTGGTACATTATAATCACAAAACTGTGATAACTTTATATCTTGAGTTCACTAAATATAAATAGACTTATTTTTCTTGTCCCGTTTTCCTAAATGATACACTAAAACAACTATTTACATAACTTTTATATTGTATTAGGTATTGCAAGCAATTTAGAGATTATTTAAAGTATATAGGAGGATGTACATAAGTTACCTGCAAGCAGTACACCATTTGAAATAAGAGACTTAAGCATCTACAGATTTTGGTATTTGAGGAGTGTCCTAGAATCAATTCTCCATAGGTCTGGAGAGATGACTATTTGAGAATGAGGAAATTTTAAGTGTTCCTCATGACTAGAAATTATTTTTATTTGGTTATCAAGATTTTTATATAATCCCTAAAAAACTGCATAAAAAATAAAAATCAGCTGAGCATGTTGGTGCATGATTATAATCCCAGCAATTTGGGAGGCTGAGGCAGGAGGATTGCAGTTTCAAGGCCACCCTCAAAAATTCAGCAAAGCCCTAAGCAATTTAGTGAGACCCTGTCTCAAAATTTAAAAAATAGGGGCTGTGGCTATGGCTATGGCTCAGTGGCAGAGCACTTGCCTGGCATGTGTGAGGCAGTGAGTTCGATCCTCAGAAACACATATAAATAAATAAAAAATAAACATACATCAACATCTAAAATATACTTAAAAAAAAAATTTAAAAAAGAAGCTGTGGATTAGTGGTTAAGTGCCCCTGGGTTCAATTCTAGGTACCAAAAAAGTTTTCTCAAGCTTATTCATAAAAATGTAAGTACAAATAAAGGAAAAGGGTTTTTAACTCAGGATGAAGTCATCATTCTACCTTGTCACTTAGAGGTGGACGATTCATAGGACTAATCCCTTTTCGAATTCCAGTTGCTTTCCTAGCCGCAAGACCGGTCATAACTCCATAAGGACGTCTCTTTCCAGGTGTTACTCTTCCTCTACGGCTCAAACTAGCTTTACCAAAACCTACAAAAGGAAAAAAAGACACAATTGCTGGATGTGGTGGGAGCTACTTCGGAGGTTAAGGCAGAAGTTCTGATCACAAGTTCGCGGCCAGCCTGGGCAATTTAGTGAAACTCTGTCTCAAAATAAAAAAATAAAAAGGGATGGGGTTGTAGCTCAGTGGAGAATGCCCCTGGATTCAATCTCCAAAGGAGAAGGAAAAGGAGAAGAAACAATATCAATTTAGGAATCCAACTGTGAGAATCACAGAATACTCAACTGCTCAAAAGAGTAGATATGAGTATTTTATTACTTATTATTTCCATATTCTTTTGAATTACACAAAATATTTCATTTTTAAACAGGGAATAAAAGTCCACTGGGAAGGGTTCTGTGGTTGTATTGAACTACAAAGGAATAGATGACTCTCACACGTTCCCTTTAGCCTTCTCTTCTGTCACTACTTTCTTAACAGGACAATCTAGACAGTATCTGTGCATTCTGGTAGACACTAAACACAAAACCACTAAGCTCTGTGTGTTTGTGGCAGGGGTGCTGGTGATCTAACCCAGGACATGGTGCATTTTATGCAAGTGCTGTTATCAGTAAGCCAACTCTGCAGCCCTATATGTGTCTACTGAATGCCTGAATTACTATTAGACTGAATTGAGATGGTACAAATAATGTAAAAGATTTCACTAATGATTTTGTATTCATTATATATTTAAATGATAATACTTTGAATATAATGAGCTAAATGATATCTATTATTACGTGATTCACATTTGTTTCTGGTAGTGTTCATTTAAAATAGAATCATTTTCTCATCTCCCATTTATTACTGCATTGCAATCTGACTACTTTCAGCCCTATTCTATTCAAATTGCTTTTTAACAAGTCTCCAATGAGTGTCAATGGACATTATTTTCATTTCTGTGGCGGGTAACATTACTGTGCTTTTCCAACATGAACCTTACTGATTTAAACACTTTTTTCCTAATTACTAAAGATACATGCTCACTGTAGAAATTCTACAAATATATAACATTAATTTGCAACTATATTTAAGCAACTCAAAATTGACTATGCATGGCCAATACTACCATTACTACTGCACTACGCGATACTACCATTTTCTAATGGTAAATACCTAAAAGGTGAACCAAATCAATCATGTAGCAACTATAATTTTATATTCTAAGTACTGTCTTATAGCCTAACACTAATACTATGCTATGAACATTATCCCATGTTTTTATATTGTTTTATTGCATTACTTTTTAAGATACATCGGATCCAAAACATTTTTACACTCATCCATGACTATTTCCTTAAGACACAAATTTCAAGAAGGTGAAATACCAGGTGAAAAGAGTAAAAGCAAACTCTTAAAGATTTTTACTTAAGTTGCAAACATCTTTTGCAGATTGAGTGCATTCATTAATATTCTGAAGAACTTAAAGAAGGGTGCTACTTTTTTTCTATTGCTGATAGAAAGTATAAACATTATCATTCTTAATCTTTATCACTTAGTCTCTGGAAAAAATGTGCCTTTTTTGATAGTTTGATTACTAGTGAGAATAAACATTTTTCCAGGCATTTTTATGGCCATCTGTATTCTTCCATTCATGAACTGTCATGTTCATGAGTCAGTTTTCTGTGGGTAAGTTCTAATTTCTTTCAATGTTTTGACAAGGAAATTATATTAATTTTTCAATAATTGACATCTTTACAGAACTGTTTCATTCAGGAACATGGTATATCCTCCAATCTATAGAAGTCTTTATTTTGTCACTAATTGGTTCAGCACAGCTCCATTTTTTTCCATAAATCTTGCATGTTTCTTGTTAAACTTGTTTCTATTTTATACATCTTGTTGTCAGTTACAAAAAAGATTCTTTTCTAATAATAATTTTCATATTATCATTCATGGCACTATAGAAAGCTACTGAGGTTTTTTAAAATTTTTTTTTTTGTAATTTTACTCAATTAACTTCATTTTATTTATTTATTTATTTATTTTTATGTGGTGCTGAGGATTGAACCCAGGACCTTGCATGTGCGAGGCGAGCACTCTACCGCTGAGCCATAACCCCAGCCTCCCCTCCCCCATTGAGGTGGATTAGTGGTTAAGTGCCCCTAGGTTTAATCACTATTTTGTAATTAGCTGTTCCACTGAAATCAATTATTAATTTTTAAAGTCCTTTTCAAATTATTTTCTTGAGATTTCTTCTCCCTGTTCCTCACTCCCATTGGTGCTGGGGATTGAACCCAGAACGTCACAAATACTAAACAAATACTATACCACTGAACTACACCCTCCAACCTGAAATTCTTTTTTCCTTTAATTTTCTTGGGATTTGGGGGTGATAATTATGTCACCTACAATGATATGATCTTCTCTCTTTCAATACCTCAGTTTTTTTTTTTTTTAATTTCTTAATACAACATCCAGAAATTTCAGAGGATCATGCAAAGTAAAAATTGTGATAGAGGACACTCTCATATTATTTTTGGGAGAATACCTTTTGAATGTTATCTGATACTCTACATTTGTAACATCCTAATAGGTCTTGCAACAAGAAAGTTTCACAGCTAAAAATAAAGTTAAAATATTTTCTCTACTGTAGGAGTTCTCAGGATTAATGTGTGCTAGGATTCTCTAAGAGGGGGATGATTGCATATGTCAACTCTTGAAACTTTCTGTGATGTCCCTATATTAGTAATTTTGAGACCAGAGTTCAATAAGACAGTTATAAAAGCCTATGTTAAGATGAATGAACCACTTACCAATATATTGCCTTTTAGCTTCCAATTCACCCATTACTGGCCTGCCTCTGATAATGGAAAATTATTTTCTTATCACCTAGCATAATGTTAAGCTTTGTACATAGAGTGCACTGAAAAGATCTGAGGATAAAGGGGCTTTTCTTCTTTCAGTGTGCTTCTCAAGGTGTATTCCTATGGCACAGGACACCAAGTGATACCAACCTTGCCAGAATGCATTAGGCTAATACTATGGTGAGGCCAGAAAGACAAAATTTGAGTGATGTCTTAAATTTTGTGCCTTAGGCATCTGCCTCGCTCTTGGCCCTGCCTATTCCTCTAGTAAATTTAAGATGGCCATTTCCACAGGCAGCCTTCCATAACATAGAAACTCAATGAACTTCTTTCTATCCAGAGGACCATGTTCTCACCCTCTCCAACAAGGTCAGGAACTCAGAAGGAGAAAATGGGAGTCTTCAAGATTTATTCCTGATCCACCATTTGACCCAGCTATCGCCCTTCTCATACTATTCCCTGAGGATCTTAAAAGAGCGTACTATAGGGATACTGCCACATCAATGATCATAGCGGCACAATTCACAATAGCTAGACTGTGGAACCAACCTAGATGCCCTTCAATAGATGAATGGATAAAAAAAATGTGGCATCTATACACAATGGAGTATTACGCAGCACTAAAAAATGACAAAATCATAGAATTTGCAGGGAAATGGATGGCATTAGAACAGATTATGCTAAGCGAAGCTAGCCAATCCTTAAAAAACAAATGCCAAATGTCTTCTTTGATATAAAGAGAGCAACTAAGAACAGAACAGGGAAGAAGAGCATGAGGAAAAGATTAACATTAAACAGAGACGAGTCGGGGGAGAGAAAGGGAGAGAGAAGGGAAAGCATATGGAAATGGTAGGAGACCCTCAATGTTACACAAAATTACATATAAGAGGTTGTGAGGGGAAAGGGGGGGGAAACAAGGGAGAGAATTAAACAACAGCAGATGAGGTAGAGAGGGAAGATGAGAGGGGAGGGGAGGGGGGATAGTAGGGGATAGGAAAGGCAGCAAAATACAACAGTCACTAATATGGCATTATGTAAAAATTGTGAATGTGTAACTGATGTGATTCTGCAATTTGTATTTGGGGTAAAAATGGGAATTCATAACTCACTTGAATCAAATGTATGAAAGATGATATGTCATGAGCTTTGTAATGTTTTGAACAACCAATAATAAAAAAAAAAAAAAGATTTATTCCTTTCCCAGGGGCTGGGGTTGTAGCTCAGTGGTAGAGCACTTGCCTAGCATGTGTGAGGCACTGGGTGTGGTTCTCAGCACTGCATACAAATAAATAAAATAAAGGTCAATCAACAACGAAAATATATATATATATGTGTGTGTGTGTGTGTGTGTGAGTGTGTGTGTGTATGTATATATCTATGTGTGTGTGTATATATATAAAATATATATACATGAAGATTTATTCCTTTTTCAGGTGGTTCAGCCTTAGTCCTAATGATACTGTAATTAATTTTATAATCAGAAAAAAGCAATAAAGACAAATTCTTTAAAAATCTTAAATAACTGCTGTTTTGTATATAATTAAACCATGTTGAGGAACCTATACATGAACTCAAATCTATAACTTGCTATTTTTATTTGTTTTAAACAATGAAACAACTAGCGAGGCAGTGTGCTAAGAAAAGGCTTTATATTGCTTAAGAACATGAGGTTGATACTAACATCTTAATTTTGCAGCTGAGCAAAGTGAGGCAAAGAACAATGATTACTGAGAAGTCAAGTTAGGAAAAGAAGAGAGCCATGATCTAAGTGCAGGTGGGTATGGCTCCAAAAACTGAATGTATGTTCAAACTGGGCTATAAAAATTAAAGGAAAATAAAAGGCAGAATATAATCAATAATACACTTCCAAGGTGAAAAAACAACTATCACAGAAAAAGTAGTCTCTAGATTTGTTACTACAAAATGATATGAAGATTTCAGGTCAGTGTGTTGAAGTACAAAGATATGGGCAACCACAGCATATTAAGAGACAGTCTAGGGAAAAGGATAAAAAGTGAATGGATATGTTGAGTTCAAATCATACAGGGCTTTGAAGAGGGATAAAGACTACTGCAACAAAAAATGAGGGGGTCACTATATTCACACTCAAACTATAATAACCTACAAGGAGTACTTTGGAATGATTGAAAGAAGGAAATAGAAGGTGGTAGGACCATTTCAGATACTACTGTGCCCCTCAAACATGACATGATAAAAAATTGTGAAAGGAACGAGAAATTTGAAAATATTCAAAATGAATGAATTAGTAGGGCAAAGAGAAAGATTAAAGGGAGAAGGAATCCATTAATGTTGTACAGTTTCAAGACTGGATGAGACTGATGAGAAAGTCTCATTAACAGGAATAAAACTGATTAAAACAATAAAAGTAAGTGGTAGAATATTATCGCTTGGTACATTCTATTTCTACTTGTTTATAGTACATCGTTCCCATATGTATCATCCTTTTTCACTGTCTTTTGTTTCTCCTTGAAAACCACTAAAACTAGAGAGAGAAAATTTCCTCTTTTAAATCCCTAGACTAATCCCTTCTATGAATTTCTTTCACACATACATCATTTGCCTCAATAGTTTCAAAAGCCTTTGGAAGGTAATTAAAGCCACAAGGGTGGAGCTATAATGAATGGGATCAGTAGCCTTATAAAAGGGACCCAGAGAGTTCTCTATCCCTTTCTGCCATGTGAGGCTATCACAAGATATCCATAATCTGCAACCCCAAAGAAGGCCCTCACCAAAACCCAATATTGCTGGCATCCTAATTTGGGTCCAATCTATAAAACTGAGAAATAAAACTTCTGAAGTTATAAGCTGCCTAGTTTTAGCAGCCTGAACT
This sequence comes from Marmota marmota marmota, assembly GCF_001458135.2. Lineage (NCBI taxonomy): Eukaryota > Metazoa > Chordata > Mammalia > Rodentia > Sciuridae > Marmota > Marmota marmota. The sequence continues at coordinate 444,255 of NW_026000240.1, forward strand.
AAGTCACTGTTTCTGCTCCAATCTATTTTAATTATCATGTCATATAAATATTCAGGAAAAGTCTACTGTAAATTCATGAGAATAAAAACACAATTAAGGTCCTGGTAGAACAACAGTCTTTTGACCTTGTGGACCCTTGAGTTTTGGGGATTCCCTTGAGGTGCCCAGACAACATTTTGAGAACCACTGCTTATAGTATTCTACCACTGAAGGACAATAGGTTATTTTAAGTATTTATGGAGTACCTAAATAATATTTCAATCATGGAGTTAGAAAGATTTCATTTACTTACTTACAACAATCAAAAATCATAATGAGTATTGCCAACTCTTCTCTGCTCTCTTACCTCAAACTAATATCCTCACTGATGTTACAATATGGAAATAAACTGCTCCCAGCCAATAAGAATTTAAGACATTCCCATGTCTCTCTGCACATTCATGGTATATTTAACAGTGGCAGCTGTTCTATTTTAACCTGTCACATGTAAGCAGAAAACAAAACCAAGTACAAGCTCAATTTTGTGATATCTAAGCTGTTGCTAGATATCACTTATCTTGAGGCTCAGATCATAAGTCCCATAAAAGAAAGTTTGTCTGATCTTTCATGGGCTAGAGCATATTTCACCTTATCTATTAAATCACCCCTGATCCTCACTGCACAAAATCCCTACCTGAAGTGCAATAAAACTAACCAAAATTCTCTTATGATATTTCTCACACTCTTATCTTTTCTATCTTACTTCTACTAGAAATTCCTTAAAGCAAAAGACCACACCTTTACATGGTTTCAATGAACTCTAAATAGTTACTTTAAAATACACAGTATGCATATAATATCACATATAAAATGGTATACTGAACAACATTTATAAAAAATCTTTAAATATAAATCAATGAAATTACATATTTGTTTGCTACAACTAAATATCCTATCATAAAATTTACTAACTTAGATCAGCTATTTAATAAAATTGAGAGTAATTTTTTTTTGGTAGGATCAAATCTCCATTAGACATATTTTAAGGACATGCTGACATATTAGCTGTTAAACATAGAACAAATTACATGCAACCAACTGGGGATTACATTTTGTTTTTCAACATATAGAAAAAAGTCAATTGAAAACTTAGTTTCTCAAAGATTTTTTTTAAATTTTTTTTAATTGTTGATGTAATCTTTTTATAAATTCATTTATTTGTATGTGATGTTGAGAATCAAACCCAGTGCCTACCACATGTGAGACAAGTGCTCTACCACTGAGCCACAACCCCAGCCCAAAGATATTTTTATTTATGAAAAAAATTTACTTTTTATTTGAATAAAAGTTTATTCTAAAATGCTGATATTACTGCTAAGTAATGAATCATATATATGTGTGTGTGTGTGTATCTCAAATATATATGTGTTCAGTTTCTGCCTTAAATTCATTTTAGAACAAAATAATAAATAAGCTTCCAGACCGCTAAAAGTAACTATATATGTAGAGTTCAGATTACATCTAAAGCATTTGATTTGGAGTGTTACCTCTGGAGAAGTTAGCAAATCCTAAAGGTTTTAGATGATAAGAAAAAGAATCTGGAGGTAGGGACTGGGGGTGTAGCTTAGTGGTAGAGCATCTGCCTAGCAGGCATAAAACCCTAGGTTCAGTCCCCAGCACTGCAAAAGGGGGGAAAAAAGTTTGGATGTAATTTTCTATGCAGAATATATAGCTGACCCCATATACTAAAAGGATTCTCATTTAGAAAAGGGTGTTTGCTTCCTATAATACTGTAGAAGTAATAGATAAGCATGTTTTAATTCAAATTAAGAGAACTTTCTAGTAAGTAGAATCATCTCCAAAAATAGGTCTTGTGAAGTGGTACACTGTCAATAAACATTTAAACTGGAGTTAGTTATTCTATTTGAACATGTCACTGGGAAGAAGCTAGGATCTCATGATACATAAAATCTTTCCTAATTCTAAACCCTAGGTATGACTTTGACTATTTCTATTTTGAGGCTTCTTTTTTTTTTAATATATATTTTTTTAGTTGCGTATGGACTGAATGCCCTTATTTGTTTTCATGTGGTGCTAGGATTGAACCCAGTGCCTCACACTTGTTAGGCAAATGCTCTATCCCTAAGCCACAACTCCAGCTCTTATAATAAAACAGTATCATCACCTATTTTAGGAAACTTAAATTTTTAAAAAAACAGGTTTTAACCAGGCATGATGGCACACGCCTGTAATGCAAGTGATTTGGGAGGCTGAGGCAGGAGGATTCCAAGTTTAAAGCCAGCCTCAGCAATTTAGCTAGTGAGACACTGTCTCTAAATAAAAAATAAAAATCAGCTGGAGGTGTGACTCAGTGGTTAAACAACCCTGGGTTCAATCCTGGTACCAAAAAGAAAACCAGGTTTTATGTATTTTCTAAAGACAATATGCTATAGGGCAAGTCAGTGGAACAGAAAAGGAGAGGAAATACAGAATGAATTTACCAAAATCATACCATGAGCGTGTATAAATATATCACAAGAAATTCTACCTTTATGTATATATACAAAGCACCAATCAAAATAAATGAATGATGGGGCTGGGGTTGTGGCTCAGCAGTAGAGAACTCGCCTATCATGGGAAGAGCACTGGGTTCAATCCTCAGCACCACATAAAAATAAAAAATTAAAGGTATTGTGTCCAACTACAACTAAAACAAAATGTTTCTTAAAAAAATAAATGAATAAATGAGCAAAAAGAAGATCAGTAGAGAAAAGAGAATGGGGGAAAGAAGTGGGAGGGGAACTGGAACCGAAATGGGATAATTCAAATTCTATATGTATGACTTTGTCAAAATGAACCCAACTACCATGTATAATATTCTAATTAAAAAAATAAAGATAGTATACTAAGAATCCACAAATAACAGCATTTCATTAAAACTTACTTTCAAAACTTACCAGAGTTTTGCTGGATCCCCCACCGTACTCTCATCTTGAATTGCCGAGTACTAGTTTGCTGGAGTCGTCTATTCAGTCTTGGAAAATTCTGCTTCTTTCCTTCCTTTCGATTCAACTTGATAATATCATCTATAACAGAGGAAATGCCAAAATTATTTTCATTTTAATTACTGACTAAATTACTCAGTCTCATTTTTTAGTTAATAGATTTCCTATGTCCCTAACTTCTACTTTGAAAGCATTGCCATTAAGAGGTTAATAATGGGCTGGGGTTGTGGCTCAGTGGTAGAGTGCTTGCCTAGCATGTGTGAGGCACTGGGTTCAATCCTCAGCATAAAAATAAATAAAAATAAAAGTATTAAAATTTTTAAATAAATAAATTAAATAAAGGTATTGTGTCTATCTACCAAAAAAAAAGACATTACTAATAATAAGATAAAGCCCAAATCAGCCATTTTGCTTGGTGTTCTGCAGGAAGTTTTTGTAGGAAAAGTTCAAATAAATAGCCCAAACAGATCTACTAACAAATGAAGAGTTCTACTGTCCATAGCACTTCTTTCCCTAATGAATATAAATAAGTAAAAAGTCATTTACAAAAATTATTCATATTGTGCTTACTTTCCATAATCACAGAACTCTCCATTTTTAAAAGATGACCACCTTTTATTAAAACCATAGGTGAGGGCTGGGGCTGTAGTTCAGTGGCAGAGCGCTTGCCTTGCATGTGCGAGGCACTGTGTTCGATCCTCAGTACCATATAAAAATAAACAAATAAAATAAAGGCATGCTGTCTATCGACAACTACAAAATAATTTTTAAAGAAAACCATAAGTAGTCAAAAAATAAGTAAATTGCCGACCAAAATTTCTCAATTAATCTCAACAAATATTTATTGAGTATGTACTTTGCACAATGACTGTATATGTAAGGCTGTGCTGTAATAGAAGCAACAAAAGTATAATGCAGTCCCTGTTCTCAAGTATCTTTAATTGATGAATCAGATGTTCAAATAACAAATACAAAATTGAACACAAGTACCATGATAAAGGTGTAATATTTTAAAAATTGCTAATGGTTACATCCTCTAGCAAAGTCATTCAGGGTTACTTTTTTTTTTTTTCTATATTGACTTCTGTAATTTCTGCAAGCCTTATTATTTACAAAAAACACTTTCAAACAACTCCAGGATAATTCATAAACATCACATTTTACTAACACCACAAGAGAACAATATGAAGATTGGAACACTAAATGTACTCCAGATTCCTATTTATATCTGTTAAAGATTACTAAAAGTCAACAATCCTTATTTAAGAAATATCCAAACACTTTCTCTACATTCCTAACGCCAATATTAATTTTAATGATTGATAAAGCAAATAAACCAAAGATTATGTTGTACATAATTAACAACTTCAAAATAAAACTTAACAATGATTAACTTCAATTCTCTTTTCCAAATTGTTTAAAGTACAAATAATCTATGTGACTAGAATCAGTGTTTTCTAAGTTAAAAGGAAATATTATAGATTTTAAGGATCAATGCTAATGGCTCTACTTCACCCACCTGTAATCTATAAGACTCCTACTCACATTCAAATACTATTCATATAAAATACTTCAAATCTCCCCCAAAGTATGTTGTTGTCTTCTTGAGATCAATCTCGAAGCACAAAGGCATTTGTGAGGGGCTGGGGCTATAGCTCAGTGGTAAAGCGTTTGCCTAGCATGTAAGAGGAGGCACTGGGTTCCATCCTCAACACCACATAAAAATAAATAAATAAAATACAGGTATTGTGTTCATCTACAACTGGAAAAAAAAAAAAAAAGTCAGCCAGGTGTGGTGGTGCCTGCCTGTAGTCCTAAAAGCTCAGGAGGCTGAGGCAGGAGGATTGAAAGTTCAAAGCCAGCCTTAGCAACTCATCAAGGCCTTAAGTAACTAAGCGAGATCCTATATATATATATATAATACAACAAAAGGGCTGGGAATGTGGCTCAGTGGTTAAATTCCCCTAGGCCCAATCCCTGGAAGGAAGGAAGGAAGGAAGGAAGGAAGGAAGATTTGTCAAAGTTAAAGACACCAGGGCTGAGTGTGTTGTTCAAGGGTGCACAGGCTCAGCATGTGAAAGGCTGCAAGGGCCCAGGTTTGATCCCCAGCACCACCAAAAAGAAAAAAAAAAAAGTTAAAAGTTAAAGACAATAAGTTTGGGGTTGTGGCTCAGCAGTAAAATATCTGTCATTCCTGAGGCCCTGGGTTCAATCTCCAGCAAGTAAAGGAGGGAAAAAAAGATACTAAAATCCATTTTTTTTTAACAAGATAAGGTTTCATATCAAATATATGAACATGTTAAATTCTCAAGAAGCAGAAAGAAAATACTTAGAAGACACTACTTTTGAAACACTACTTTCCTTTAACAAGTTGCTACTTACTCTTGACAAAGTCTACACAATCTCAGAGCCTTGAGAATATATTCAAAATACGAATTTGGCTAGGCACCATGGTGTACACCTGGTATCCCAGCAACTGGGGGGGACTAAGGCAGGAGTATTGCAAGTTCAAGGCAAGTTTGGGCAACACAGCAAGACCCAGTCTCAAAAAAAAAGAAGAGACTGAGCTCTATTTTAACTCTCCACAGTGAAGATAATTATCCCTCCATTCACTTGAATATCATAATCACCAAACAAAATACATACAAAAAACCAAAAATTGCAAGCTTAAGAAATGTTAGTTATGAGAAGACATATTTAACGTTTCCCTACACTCTGGAGCTTGAAGGTCTAGAAGAAAACTGAAATCCTGGTTCTACCACTTATGTGCTTGACTATATAACTTTGAGCAAGTTACTTAATTTCTCCATGCTTCAGATTTATGTAAAATGTGAATAACAACAATGGCTTATATGTAGTGTAAAAATAAAATACAGTGCTTATTATGTACCAGGAACTGTTCTAAGTAGTTTGTACATGCATATTGACTCATTTAATACTTACAACAAACCTATAAGGTAGATGAACTGTTACTATCACCTTTTAACTGAAGAGACACTGACAAGTTATTTGCCTATAATCGCATGGCTGGTAAGTGGCAGAAAAAGCAGGATCCCCACCTGAGACAGTGTGTCTCTGGATTCCATGCTGTTTATCACTAGGAGTATAATCCTCATGGATGTATTATGTAGATAAACCAAGGCAACATATAAAATGCCTAGTCCAGTGCCTAGCAGATATTATTAAACACTCAATAAATATTGTTATACACTTTCTTAGCTTTAGGTCAAAAGATTCATTTCTTTTGAGCTTTCTACTGACAAAACAGTAAGACAAAACTTGAAGGCAAGCATACTAGTTCTGTTAACTTAGTTAATTCCCACACTGGGTTCTGACCTGTGGCAATCCTAGAAAACAAGAGTTCTTAACTTCTGACCAAGAACTTTCCAGATAAACCAAAACAAAAAAGAAACAAACAAATGGAAAGAATTGGCAACTAAAAGAATATTTTTAGGCCGAACACTATCCTAAATACCGTCCTTAGAAAGCTTACACCTCTAAATCCACTAGTCAGGCATTTACTTTTCAAATCTCTGAAATACTGCAGGAAAGAGAGCAGGCAGATCTGATTACATCTAATACCATAACTTGAATCCCGACAAAAATGTAATCACTTTTGGACCATCTAAGTTGGTGCCTCGGTAGTGTTAGATGTAAATTTTTAACGGAATCACCAACCTTGCTTTTTATGTAATAGTACCAAACCAGGCCACCCTTCTTATATGTGCGGGACCCTCCCGCCCCTTTCCCCCACCCCGTGCTCTACCTGGCTTTTAGCGATCCACGTAAATCCCTCGGTTTTTATTACTTCCTTTTTCTAATTAGCTAATAACTTTGGGGCCAGGATAGGGAGAATGTGCTTTTCTAGACACACCTAATAACACACATCTGATGCGCTCCTTGCCTAACGATAATTCTGACAGAGCTCCTGGGCCCAGGGGCGCCCGTCAGCAGCCAGTAGGCCTGAGCGGCTATGCCCAACAAGCCCTGGCCGGGAACCACTCCTCTAAACCCATCACAGACCCAGCTGGGTCTTAGGAAACCACAGCTCCCCCAGTTCCCACTCCCGATAACGCCCCCGGCGAACACGCTCGAGGGAAACCCGCGGAGTTTCCCTGACAAAGAGCGGGGTAAGCGACCAGTGGTGGCGTCCCTCTGGGGGACACGAGGGTACACGCACCCCTGGACCCTCCAAATCTCCGGCCCGCAGCGTCCCCGTCCCCACAGGCCCTCGTCAGAGAGCCTCCACTGAGGGGACGCCGGAATCCCTAAGGCTGGACTCCGGCACCCGGCGTTTAGCTCCAGGCGCCCCTCTGGACCCCCAGCTCGGTTCCGCCCACCCGCAAGAAAACTCGATCGGCAAACGCAGCCAACGGCCCCCTTCCCCCACAGACCGCGCCACTTGGTTCCACCCACACCTCCCCCCTCTCCTACTCGGTCCAACTCGGCCCCTCACCCAAAGACATATCTATTTTGTCGAGGTTTTCATTGCTGCGGGCTTTCGGCGGCGGCGACGGGGTCGCGGTGGCTCCCACCAACCGGGTACCAAACCGGTTCATGGCTGGAGACGTCGCGCTGGAACAGTCAGCCGGGAAGGCCGGAGTCAGAGGCCTGCCACCTCCCACTCACGCACGCAGTCTAGCTGCACCGAGGGAGCG
>NW_026000240.1:452234-464831 GCF_001458135.2 Marmota marmota marmota
CCCGCGGCAGCGGGCGGGGGAAGGGGCTATCGAGACTAGCTGTTGGCAAGAGCGGCTCACGCCAGCGCTAGCTCCTAGCGGCCCTTGCCGGTCGGGGCGAAGCACAGGAGCTTTTACCTTGTGCGCTGGCCAGACCGGGGCTTTAACAGTTCGTCTTTCGGCCCCAGTAGGGGGCTGTTAGGGGATGCTAGACCCTGAGCACCTCAAAAATCACATGTTTTAAATGATACCATGATATTCCGTGTCCATCGGTCCCTCCTGCGGAAAGACCCCCTGTGCTTCGGTACACGCGAACCTTGATTGCAGCCTGGGGAGGCGGAACAGACAGACCCCTGCGAGCGTAGATTGCAGTACTGCGTCCCAGTTTTCCTCGCCCTGGCACGCTACTTCACCTGCAGCATGCGGAGTTGCCACGTCCGAACACAAAAACTGCAGTGACTCTTCTTGCGTCACCTTAACAATAAAAGTGAATGCTAACGTTACCTTATCTCCACCACCTCTCAATCAGTACTCTCAAAGTATTTGGCACGGTATTACCTTAATAACACCTCTTCTTCCCTTGGGAGGGTAAGTATCTCTGCTTATTTAACTGCGTTTTTCTCTCATTTGCGCTGGGAATTGGTAGGATTCGGGTTTGTTTGGGATTTTTTTTTCTAATTATTCCTATAGGAAAACTTATTAATATTTGATGAATTCCTGCTTAATAACTTTCCCCCTGTTTACAAAATGTGTTATCCCCCTTTCTTCCTACCTCATTTCTTCTTCTCCCTCAAAGTGCTCATATGGAAGCACTTGGGTTATTTTGTCCTATAATTTGCATCTAAGGGGGAAAAAAAAAAGGTAGCTATTCTGTCCACCAAGAAATCTCTCGGTAATCTTTCCAATTCCTAAAATTTCGTTAGCGTAGAACAAGGCAGAACTTTGTGATGACCTAAAGTATCTCAAAACCATAGTAGCCTATGCTTAATTTAGTAATGTCACAATGTCATGTGGTTTTCAACTTCAATAGCAATGACACAATTGGCTATTTTTTGCTTGGGGATTCCATGTCTTTAAATATTTCTTATTTTGCACATTGTTTTTGTTAATAACTTATTTCCCAATGTTTATTAACAACAACAACAACAACAACAAAATATCTGTGTCCTATCTTCCCTTTACATGTCTGAATTCAAAGCAAAAGGTTGCAGGTGATATTGTTTTTTATAATTAGGGTTACCTTAATCATAAAACTACATGTGAATGTTCTTTGTAACTGTAGCATGAATAAAACCAAGAGCCATTCCAGGAGGTATATATCTTAACTGTAAGCAAAGAAACATGATGTGTGTGTGTGTAAAAGCCTGGATAGTCTTGAAGAAATGTATGGTTTTTATTAAGCTTTTGGAAATTTATAAGTAACTCTTTATCCTCACAGGTCAAGTTGGCTTTCTTACCCCTGCCAAAAATATAACTATACAGGAAGAGTGAATCAGCCTATACACCTGTGGAGGAGTACAAAAAATTTTAATGGTGAAGGAAGGTTTTAACTAAGAAAGACCCAAGAAAGGATGTAGATGTATCTCAGTGGTAGAGCACCTGCTTAACATATGTGAGGCCCCCAGGTTCGAAACCTAGTTCTGCAATAAAATAAAATAATAATAATTAATAATAATAATAAAATTCAGCTTGTCAAGGAAAATAGCATGGATTCTCTTGGCACAAGGTTTTTTGTTTGTTTTTTGCATAAGGGTCTTGATTTACTACTCTGTCTTATAACCTCCACCTTTCCCTGCTAATAACTAGGGAAAGTGGTTTGTAGAAGTAAAAGTCAGTGGAACACCTAGGTTTTTTTGAGTGATAACTTTTCCACTCATTTCAGTCATTAATCATGTGATCTTGGGAGCATTTCTGGACCTTATACTCATCTTCAAAACAAGAAAGTAGTAGTACTAATTATATAAATTATACTAAGTTATTTCTAGATTTCTTACAGTTCTAAAATCCCCTTCTCACAAGACATGTTTTACCACATTAGCCCTCTCTCAATATAAATAACTTCTACGAGCTCTGTTCATTTGTAGGAGTAAACTACCTAAGGTTAAATTCCTAATTGTATCTAAGAAAATTAATGTACTTAGCATTTGGAAGCATTTTGTATTTAGGTATTTATAAGACAGATAACGAAACCCCAAATACATAAAATCCTCCCTACCACTAATATAATATAGATTTCCTTTTATTTTAGTTTTCTGTTCAAAACTTGAGCCCTAACCCAAATCTTAACTCAAAAAAAGACATGCCTCAGTATTTTCATTAAGCAGTTTTTGGCTGTTTCCCCTGGGGCTGAGGGTCTCAGAGTCTCAGAGCAACCTCCCCAGATTCCAAAGGGAAAAGCAAGAGAACAAGAGTGACGCATTGTGTGTAATAGTAGGTCTAGTTACACACAAAACAAAACAAAATAGCAACCTCTAAAACAACACAGCAAAATGAAGAAGGAGACAAGCCAAGAAATCAGAACTGGGCCTTGTACAAGAAGTCTATCAGCCAGCTAGAAGGGCTGGGGTTAAAGGGTCAACCCTGCAATTTTCTGAGGCATGAGAGTCAGCTATTCATTTAATCATATACTTATTGAGCACCAGGTATTGTAATACGCTCCAAGAATAGAATGGATGCAAGATGGATGTAGTCCCTATCTTCTCACAGCTTGCAGAGCAAAAAGTATTTTCTGAGCACCTACTATGAATAAAGCACTATGCTGGACACAAGCATATAGCTGTTCAATAACTTTAGCTAAATCAAAACAAACAATTCCAGCAGTCACCCTTTTTAGAGGCTTGATTTCATAGTATAGATAAGACAACATCTAGGATAGCAGGGAAAAATACAGGACCCATTAAATCTGGATTTCAGACATAAACAATGAACAACCGTTTAGTGTGTGTCCCGGGTTTTAGATAAACCACATTTTTTTTCACTAGACTGTTTTATGAATGTTTAGGATATATTTATACTAAATAATTATTCATTTTTTCTGAGATTCAAGTTTAACTGTGAGTCATTTTTATTTGCTATATCTGGCAACCTTAACAACATACCATACTTTCCTATTAACATTTTTCTGACTCTCTTTTTATAAGCACAACTTATATACTTCCTCCCTTAGATTTCTTTTTCTTTTTCCAGGACTTCATACTTGCTAGGCAAGTACTCTACCACTGAGCTTCATTTTCAGCCCCTTAACCTTTTAAAGCTAGTTTGATATGCCTTTTAAATTTTCTTTTTATCAGTTTTATTGAGATGTTGATAGACAAAAAAAAGACATACCTAAGTTTTCAATATATATAGTATGCAGTGCATATACCTGTGAAAACACCACGATAATCAGAATAATAAATATATCCATCATTCCCAAAACGTTACTTGTGTCACTTTGTAATCCTTCCCCTTACCTACTGCCTGGGCCACCACCGATCTCTTTTCTGTCACTATAGGTTAATTTGCACTTTTTAGAATTTTAGAAGAATGGAATCATATAGAATGTACTTTCTAAAAACTGGATTATTTCACCTAGCATAATTGTTTCTAATTTGTATATTTTAAAATTTATTTTTCTTACCTTATTGCACTAACTAGAGACCTGATATTAACCATGTTTAATCATGGTCAAGTTAAAATGAATGTTTTTGCCTGGTTTCCAACCTCAGAAGGAAAGCATTCATTCACCCTTAAATATGATCGAATTTTTTTTTTTAAGATATCCTTTGTTAGGTTAAAGAAGTTCCCTTCTAGCTGGGCATAGTGGCCCATATCTCTTATCCCAGCAGCTCAGGAGGCTGAGGCAGGAGGATTGAGAGTTCAAAGCCAGCCTCCGCAAAAGTGAGGTGCTAAACTCAGTGTAACCCTGTTTGTAAATAAAATATAAAATAGGGCTGGGGGTGTAGCTCAGGGTTCAAGTGCCCCCGAGTTTAATCTCCAGTACCAAAAAAAAAAAAAAAAAAAAAAAAGTTCCCTGTGTTGTTGGTTTGCTAAGAGTTTTCATAAATGAATATTGAATTTAATACTTTGTTGAATCTATTACAAAAATGAAATGGTTTTTCTTTTTAAATTTACTAATATAGTGAATTACATGGATTTTCAAATGTTATATTTCTGAGATAAATATTCTTGGTCATGGTGTATTATCATTTTTATATATTGTTACATTTAATTTGTTTTGTCCAGGAGTTTTGTCTTTTCAGTATGTAACTTCTTTTTCTTCTAATGTCTTTCTTATAATTTCTAGCTCAGTCCATAGAGTGCTTGCCTCACATGAACAAGGCCCCAGGTTCAAACCTCAGCACCACATACAGGAATTAATTCTTTTGCTTTTTATAAGAGGATTTTCTAGAATTCATTTGTTAATGTAATGTGTATTATACTGGTATAAGGGAATGGTAAAATTTGTATTTTATATGTGAAATAACAAAACACTAATTAGTATACTAACCAGTAAGCTACTTATGTATAAATACAGTTTTTCTTCTCTTATATGCTCAATTCTTCCCATTCTCTTGCCTTTTTCAATGCTTTCTGCTATGATAGGTTTTTTGATTGTTATGTTTTTCTACCTTGTTATAGCTTTTTGTTCCTCTCCTATTTTGCTTATTTCTTTTGTTCTAACCTTTTGCTGTTCTAGGCTTTTGCTTTTTAATCTCAGTATTCATTTGTTTATTCATTCATTCAGCAAACAGTTTGAGTTCCTAGTATGTGCAAGATACTGCTAATTGCTGGGAATACAGTGAACCATGACAGCCAGGGTTTCAGGCAAAGCTGCTGCCTTTAAAAAATCTCAGGAGTTATTGAGGAGCCTGCCCACTCCAGGACTAGTACTGATCCCCATATCCCTGACTATCAGTTTTTCTGTAACTTTGGGAAGCTGCTTTGGGTAGACAGGAGAACTTGAAGGGGAATTCTTCCTGGACTGAGAGGAGAGGAAGCTCTGTCCTATTAGGTCTTGCCTTCTCTGGGCAGGATAGGGGTCTTGACCACCAGGGGTTCTAGGTCCATTCACTAAATGGCCAACTGTAGAATTTTCTAAAACTAAACAAATTTTCGGCAGGAGGATCACAAGTTCAAAGCCAGTCTCAGCAATTTAATGAGGCTAAGCAATTCGGTGAGACCCTGTCTGTAATAAAATACAAAATAGGGCTAGGGATGTAGCTCAGTGGTCAAGTGCCCCTGAATTCAATCCCTGTACCCACCCCACCCCCCACTGAAAAAAAAAACTAAACAAATTTTCATAAATCACACAGTTTCCCCCTATTTCGATAAAATTTATTTGTTTAAAAGGTATCCTTGGGGCTGGGAATATAGCTCAGTGGATAGAGTGCTTGCATCACATGCACAAGGCCCCAGCTTCAGTCCTCAGCAACACACACACACACACACACACACACAAGATATCTTCAATTCATACTGGATTGATTAGTAGTCTAGGAAGGCTCAGTGGAACCAAAATTCTAGGGTCATGGGGCCTTTAGGCATTCCTGTTTTTCCTTATGCTTCTTCTCTTTGCTCCTCAGGTTCCCTGCCCAATCTGGTCTCTGAACTGACTGTGTTCTCTCTCCTAGAGGATCTCTCCTCTGGGTCCACAATCTAGCTAAAGCTGTAAGAAGTTGGAACAAGGACAAATTGAACATTCCTCAGCTGTTAAGGTTTTGCTCAGTACATAATAAGTTTTTATTCATTTTCATTTTAAAATTAAAAATTCCAAATTTGTATGCACTGTCCAAGGCTGGCAATAAACTTTCCTGTAGAAGTGCATAAACAAATCAATACTAAATGCTTAGATGGGGTGTAAATTTTATGTAAAGACAAAATAAAAACCAGGTAATTAAAACTTGGCAAAATTCTTTTTTCTCTTTCATTTTATTTTATTATTTTTTGCAGCACTGAGGATGAAACCCAAGGCCTTACTCAGACTGGGCAATTGCTCTACCACTGAGTTACACCCTCAGCCCTCAAAAGTTATTGAAATCATACAGTGTATATGACTAAAAGAAAAAGAATTTTGGTAAATCAGTACATTTGGTAAATTAAGTGAATTGGGTTTTGGCAAAATTGGCTAAGAAGACTAATAAAAATTACAAACTACAGGGAAAACAAATTAATTTTAAAATATTTTCAAACTTTAATCACCATAAGCTAAGAAATTTCCATGTGAAACACTAACATTTTGATTATATTGATCAGGATACAATCATAAGAAAATAAAACCAGGGGCTGGGGTTGTGGCTCAGTGGTAGAGCACTTGCCTAGCACATTCGAGGTCCTGAGTTCAATCCTCAGCACCAAATAAAAATAAATAAATAAAGGTACTGTGTCCAACTACAACTAAAAAATTTTTTAAAAATTAAAACCATACTGAGTTTCTTGCTTATTTTTTAAACATGTGAATCTACAGAAAAGTTGCAAAAATAATACAATGAATACTCATTTACTCTTCACTTAGATTTACAAATTATGAAAGCTTTGCCATATTTGCTTTGTCTACATATAGGTAGGTAGATAGACATGATTATTGTTACAGTTTACTTGGGAGGAGGTTACAGAAATCATAATTCTTTAAAATATATCTCTAAGGATATTCTTTAATATAAACATGCTCAAATTATCAAGTTCAGGAAATTTAACGTTAATGTAATACTATTATACGATATATAGTCCATAACCAAGTTTTGTCAATACTGAAAAAGCCTTTATACAATTTTTATTCCAGTCTAGAATCTAATCCAGGTTCACATAGTACATTTCTTTGACCTGCCTCTCCTTTAATCTGAAAAAGTTTTAACATCTTTTATTAGTCCTTTTTGATATTTATTTATTTTAACCATGCTGGGGATTGAACGGGGCCTTACCCATGACAAGCAAGTGAACTATATCCCCAGTCCTCTTTTAAAACAAAAAATATTTTGAGACAGCGTCTTCCTAAGAGTCCTAGGCTGGCCTGGGACTTACCATCCTCCTGCCTCAGCCTCTAGAGTAGCTGGGATTATAGGCCTGCATCATTCCACCCAGCTGATATTTACATTAAAAAAATTTTTTAAAATATTTATTTATTTTTTTTAGTTGTAATTGGACACAATACCTTTGCTTTATTTATTTATTTTTATGTGGTACTGAGGATCAAACCCAGGGCCTTGCATGTACTAGGCGAGCACTCTACCTCTGAGCCACAACCCCAGCCCTATATATGGGTGGGTGTGTGTGTGTGTATGTGTATGTATATACACCTTTATTTTATTTGTTTTTATTTTTATGTGGTGCCAGGGAACGAACCTAGTGCCTCAGGCATGCTAGGCAAGCACTCTACCACTGAGCTACAACCCTGGCCCCCCCACATTTTTTTTTAATATTTATTTTTTATTTGTAGTGGACACTGTAAGGTCCTTGCTTAGCATCTGCACAGCCATCTTAAGTGACAGCCACCATTTTAAGAAAAATTTTGCTTTCCTGCCCTACCGTGTTTCTGAGAAAGGCTCACCACTCCCTCATTATCAGTCCAACCCTTAACCTGCTTTAGGACCTGCTTAGCTTTAATCCCGGAGCCTGCCCCATAAAAGTCCCAAACCCTAAGCCTGTTTTACTTCTCTTGTCTATGGAGAGATATGCCTTTATTTGTCAGCTGTGACAAACTCTCCGCCTGGTCTCCATCTTCCATTTCTCGCTCGCCTGCCTCCTGGTTCCTTGCTTTCCTATCAATTATTTATTTTCTTTATTTATTTTTATGTGGTGCTGAGGATTGAACCCAGGGTCTTCCATGTGCTAGGCGAGCACTCTACCACCGAGCCACAACCTCAGCCCCAATATTTTTGAGACTTGAGTTATCAAGTTAGTTGTTGCATGGATTATCACTCCATTTGAGTTTGTCTTCTTATTACTTTGAGGTTATTCATTTTTGTCAGGAATACTATGCAAGTCACATGCACTTTTCAGTGTCTAACATAAGAACACACACGATGTCATTTTGTCTTATTGGTGATCTTAATTTAGATCCTTTGGTTAAGATGATGCCTGGTAGGTTTCTCTATTGTAAAGGTATTTCCCCCATTTGTAATGAAGTCATTGTGGGGAGATATTTTGAGATTATGTAAATATACTGTTCAGAACAAATTTGTGTGTGTGTGCGTGTGTGTGTTACTGGAGATTAAATCCAGAGCCTTATGTGTGCTACGAAAGCACTTTTCTACTGAAATATATCCCATGATAGTTGACTCTTGATTGAATCATAATAATTATAACTATGATGGTTGCAAAATAGTGATTTTTCTATCAATTCCTTTATATTTGTTAGTTGACATTCTATTGTGTAGGTTTCCCTCACCCCCTTCTTATTTCCTATTTTTTATTTTTATATACATATGTGTGTGTGTGTGTGTGTGTATTTGATTCTCAAGTTTTTTTTGACTTGGCAAGTGGAAGACATTGATTTAAAATTTGAATACTACAAAAAATGTTGCTAAAATAATTTTAGTGAATATATTAAAAGAGAACATACTCATGACTATATTGCTAGTTGTTTAATATATTGTTTATATATATTCAAGAATACTAATCTTTAAGAACAAATTTTGGCAAATAGGTAAAAATCCATTATTTGGGTGAGGGTTGTGGATCAGTGGTAAAGGGCTTGCTTAGCATGTATGAGGCCCTCGATTTGATTCTCAGCACTACATATAAATAAATAAAATAAAGGACCATTGACAACAACAACAAAAAACAATTTAAAAAATCCATTATTTGATTAACCAATCCTTGAGTGAAGTTGGCTTTCTTTTTTTGTGGGGGGTGGGGAACCAGGGATTGAACTCAGGGGCACTCAACCACTGAGCCACATTTCCAGCCCTATTTTGTATTTTATTTAGAGACAGGGTCTCACTGAGTTGTTTAGCGCCTTGCCATTGCTGAAGCTGGCTTTGAACTTGCAATCCTCCTGTCTCAGCCTCCCCAGCTGCTGGGATTATAGATGTGTGCCACCAGGCCCAGCTGAAATTGGTTTTCTGCCAGTGGTTCTGTAAGACCTACTGTTTGTATAAAAATAGCATTCTGATAAACTTGGAAACAAACAGATTGATCAGGATCAGATAAACTTCTTCAAGTTTGTGATTTAAAAAATACAAATTCAGGGATGGAGGTATAGTTCAATAGTAGAGTGTTTGCTTAGCATGTAAGAGGATCTATGCTCTATCTCTAGTCCTGCAAGAAACTAAAAATTTTTTAATTAAAAATCATTAAGTAGCTGAGGACTGGCTGCGCTGTGGTGTCCTGCCCCGGGGTGGCCTTCTAGCAGGATGGAGGCAACTTTGAAGCAGCACTTGGAGGATACAATGAAGAATCCGTCCATTGTTGGAGTCCTGTGCACAGATTCACAAGGACTTAATCTGGGCTGTCGTGGGACCCTGTCAGATGAACATGCTGGAGTTATATCTGTTCTAGCCCAACAAGCAACTAAGATAACCTCTGACCCCACTGATATTCCTGTGGTGTGCCAAGAATCAGATAATGGGAACATTATGATCCAAAAACGTGATGGCATCACCGTGACAGTGCACAAAAGGGCCTCTTGATCTCTCTCATCAGTTCTCCAGCAGCCTGTCATAGGGACTCAATCCTACTATGTTAATTATCTTACAAAACTAATTAAGTTTGGGCTGGGGATGTGGCTCAAGCAGTAATGCGCTCGCCTCAGCACCATATAAAAATAAAGATGTTGTGTCCACCGAAAACTAAAAAATAAATATTAAAAAAAACTTCTCTCTCTCTCTCCTCTCTCTTTAAAAAAAACTAGTTAAGTTGCAGTGATTAAGCCATTCATTGAATATGCATTGAAAACTTTTCTATTTATTTTAGAGTGAGTTGCTTTTTAACCAATGTATCAGGATATTAATAAGGATCATGTTTTGAAGCAGCATGTCCAGATCACTTTGTATATAAAATTTCGTTAGGTTAAATAAATCTGCTTGGAGGAAAGCTTAAAAAAATCATTAAGTAATTGCTAAGTAAGACCATTGTCTTTGTGTGACATTATTGAACCATGATGCTAGATATTTTTGTATATTTGGCAATTTTTTTGTATTTGCATCTCAGATGCACAAAATTGGGTTAATCATAATCCTTGGTTCATGATATACTCATCTGTTTCCAAGCATAGTGTTTTTATTTAGTTAATTGATTAGTTATTTTAAATACTGACTATAATTAGTCATAATTTAATAACTAGTTATTTTAAAAACTATGCACCTATTAACCCATGATTCAAACAAGAACTAGAACAACAATTCCACTCTTCATATGCACTTAAGAGAAATTCTTCCTTATATACAAGGGAAGACCTATATGATTGTTCATTGAAGGAGTTTGCAAGAGCAAAACTTAAAAATTCAAATGTCTATTAATGGGAGAGAGAATGAATAAACTGTGATAAAATGGACTAATGTATGAACTAACTGTTCATATAATGGACTAATATGCATCAGTCAAAATCAATGAACTATAGTGACATTTAACATGAATGAATTTTATCAGTATTAAAAAATACTGATAAAAAGTGAGACCCCCATAGAATATTTCTCAATCCTTTTTATAATGTTGCAACATAAAAAAATCTAAATAACACTTTTTAGGAATATAGATAGATGCAAAGAGACTAGATAATAAGGGAAGCAATGGAATAACACACAAGGGATTTAGGATTATGATGATGGATGAAGGAGAAGCACAGGGTATGGATACACAGCTAGTGTAGATTCTTGTGGTGTTTACTAACTGCTTTAAAGAAAATACATGTAAACCCAGACTTGGATATAAAAAGAAAATCCTGTTTTTTGGAACTTGTACTATAACTGTAGTTTTAGGATTTCCTGATAGAGCTGATTGTAAGCATGTGTTGAGATCACATTGTATTATTTTGGGATTATACTGTATGTCAAAAAGTGAATTTCATACATTTGTAGAAACAGAAAGTAGTAAAATCCCATTGACTAATGTTGTTCCTTTCTTAAAAAGCATAAACTCTTTAGTAGGAAAATATGACAAAGTTTGAACAAAGAGAATTTTTATATAAATGAAATCATAATTATCATTAAAAGCTTCTCTCATTTCACTTTTAATACACACACACACACACACACACACAAATTTTCCCAAGTCTGAAAATTTCTAAAAGTCATGTTAGGAGTCATTAGTTTTTCATGAAATTATCCTTGATCCCTTCCTATCCTTCCCTTGTCATATCCAGTGCTCATAGATCAACACTGATTATATCATCTTATTACTGTAATCTGCACCTCCTTGTTTTCACAGCCACTGCTTTAGGTGTGGGCTTACAAACTAACAACCCAAGGGCTGAGGGCCACCTGCAGCCTACAGACAATTTTTTAAAAATATTTTTTTAGTTGTTGATAGACCTTTATTTTATTCATTTATATGTGGTGCTGAGAATTGAACCCAGTGCCTCACACACGTCAGGCAAGCAGTCTACTACTGAGCCACAATCCCAGCCCCAGAAAATTTTTTAATGTTTTTTTTTTAGTTGTAGATGGACACAATACCTTTATTTTATTTATTTTTATGTGGTGCTTCACATGTGCTAAGCAAGTGCTCTACCACTCAGCCACAGCCCTGGCCCTACAGACAAATTTTGTATCATCTGTGCAATGTTGAAATTTTTAAAAAATTTGTTGCTACCCCCCCAAAAAAATTGACAACATTTAAAGACTTGGATATTGTACCTAAGATTTCAGTTGCTTTTTTTGTATTTTTGCAGAGCCTTATACATGCTGTGTAAGCACACTGTCACTGAGCTACACCGCAGCTTAGGTTCCAACTTCTTTTGACAAATAAGAATATGCGGCAACCCTAGGCTCATATGCCAATTTGACAATATTCAATTACAGCAAAGGTGAGACTTCCCTTCTCCTTGAGGTCTGAGCTTTCCAGTTTAGAATTCCCGCCATATCCTGTTGTTTCTTGGAACTGGTTCACTTTACTCTTTGGCATTACCGGCTTGGTTCTTGTAAGGATTCCAAGTCTTCGCCGACTTGTCTTCTACTCTTATCTCTTTCGTAGTACATACCCCGTCCTGTCTCCACATTTTTAAAGTTAGTTTTCTAAGATTTGATCAAATCACGTGATTTGTATATCCTTGATATACTAATTATTTCAGTATTAAAATACAAGTTCCTTAAAATGGCTTTTCATGATCTGGGCTACCTGCTCCCGAATGCCACATCATTGTTTCCCACCCTTTCCCAACTTTGATTACTACTCAGAACCAGCAGTTCCCAAACCAGCATATTTCCTTTTGTCTGCCAGTTCTGTCCTCTCCATCTTCGCTTTCCCGTTTCTCCTGGTTAACTCTTGCTCATCCTCAAAAACTGCGCTGACAACAGTCTTCCAGGGAACCATTCCCCGAAACCTTTCCCTCTTCTTTAATTTTGTGATCCCAAAGCGACTTTTGTCCTTAACACTACCGGTGTTAAACCGGGGGGGGGGGGGTCGTGAAGTAGAGTTAATCGAACTTGGGGATTAGACCGGCGTTACGTTTACTAGTTTTCACCTCTGCGGTCCAGTTCCCAT
>NW_026000240.1:464856-486967 GCF_001458135.2 Marmota marmota marmota
GGGGGGGGGGGGGGGGGCTGAAGTAGAGTTAATCGAACTTGGATTAGACCGGCGTTATTTACTAGTTTTCACCTCTGCGTCCAGTTCCCACGGTAAGAGGACATAAATGCGTAAGCGTCCGCATCTTGACGACTTCCTGAAACCAGGCCTCTATCGGTGATCTAGGTCCCAGTTCCTACCAGATCGCAAACCCCGCACACCCGGCACTGAGGTCTGCAGTTCGTCGCTAGCCCAGCCTCGGATTGGGTAGAGCGGTGCATGCTGGAAGCGACTGGATCGTCGAAGGGCTTATTGGGAATTGTAGTTCTTGGAGCCGGAAGTGGGGGTGGCAAGGATATTAACCGCAGCTGAGACAGCAGTCACTGAGGCTGCCGCCGCCCCAGGGTTGTGCATCACTCTCAGCCCACCAGTCTTGGGTGTTTCCTCTGCCCTTTCGGGGCTCCGGGCGCCCTGACGAGCACAGCGGCTGGGCCGCCTCTCCTCAGCTAGGTGGCGGCTCCGCAGCCCCGGATGCGGCCGTAGGGCACGGGAATGGATCTTGGCGGCTGTGAGAAGCTCCTGCCCGAGGAGAGCAGGTGGGCTAGGAGGGAGCTGGGGAGTCGGGGACTGTAGGTGGGTTTGAGCACCGGGAGGTTTGGGAGGTCTCGACAGCACCGTGAGAGGTGTCAGGCACACAAACCTGCGGGTGCCTGCCCCGGGGTACACGTCGAAAAATTTCTGAGAGGAGGGACTGGAAGGGCGTGAAGAGGACGGGGAAGGTGGGTCAGATTCGTTGAGGGCTGGGGAGCAGAAAAGGTTGACCCCCAGATTCAAGACTGCTAGAGAGGAGGTGTATTGAGAGTCGGGGAGATAAGGTCTGAGGTGCTGTAGTGAAATTTTATAGGCCCGAGTCTATAGATAGGAGCAGGAGACCAGACTGGTACCTGGGCTGAAACTTGCGGTGACAGCAGGCTGGACCAATATAAGAGGGTGAGGTAAGATGAGTTTGGGGAAGAAGGCGAGGAAGGCCCGTGGATGAAAAGTGAGTGTGTGTAATGGCAGTGGCGTGGGGATAGTGACTTGCTGATGAGACTAAAAATTGTGTGCATGCCTTTTGTCAGTGCTTGATCACTTGTCAGAGCCAAAGGGCCTTTCTGTCATTTCCTTTTCTTCAAACCTTTCACTTCTTCCGCACGATGCAAACTAAGCAAGTGCACATTTATATGGAACTATTTATTGTCAGAGAGTCCGTGTCTTCTGGAAATTAGGGAATTTCAGTATTTTGGGTTTTTCCTGAGGTGCTGGGAATTGAAGCCTGGATCTCATACATGCTACCACTAAACTATACCGCAAGTCCTGGGATTTAATATTTTAAAAATTACTTTGCCCAAATGATCAACTGGACTCTGTAGAGGTGTTTCTCTATTTGGGTTTGCTTCATTATAACTGGTCTTACTTATGGTGGGGTGTAGTTCACAGGGGTACTTACCTAGTATGAGGAAAGTCCCAGGTTCCATCACCATCACTGCAGTAACAATAACAACAACAAAACTGGTCTTAACCTCTTAAAGAGGCTGAAATGGTGACAGGACTACAGCAGGAATGTGGCTTAAGGGAGTCTTGCTTGACATTTAGAAGCAATTTCAGACAAGTAATGGTCTAGGAGTAGCTGAAGTCCAAAGTTTAGAAGCAGATTTACCTCTGAGAAAATATCCTCAGGGGAGAACTGAAATGTGCCTGAGTGAAGATTTTGCTGTTTTAAGGGTGACTCCACTTTTTGTGCACAGGTACCCTGTGGCTGGCTGAACAAAGTCTGGACTGACAGAACTTTGGGGGTTTTGCCGGAGATCTATGAATGATGTGCACTAAGTAAAACTGAACACTTTACTTCCCTTTTCTATTTTTCAGTTTCTACTTATTTATGTTTGGCTATTTATTCTTCCTCCAGATGTCTGTGAAACCTAAACAAGTTTTAGAGTTATTTTGATTTTCCTTTACTAGTTCATGTGGGGCAGACTGAGTCAAAATTTAAATTCAGTTTCTTTCCCCTTTTAGCTGGAGGTGCATTAGTTGTTAATTTATCAAACAATTATTTACTATATGCTAGGCACTGTTTTAAAAGCTTTACATATATTAATTTTTTTATCCTCTTAACAACTGTATGAGGTAGGTACTTTAGTTACTATCATTTCACAGATGAGGAAGCTGAAACATGGACAGGATAAGTAGTCATACAGTGAATCTCTCTTGGGCCTGGGGTTTAAACCCAGGTAGTCTGGCTCCAGAATTTTCATTTTTAATATCTTTACTATGCTGCCTATCAGTATGCTAATAGTGACAATGAAATATATAGATAGGTACCTTTCTGTTCCTGTCCTTCAGGCCAACACCACATCTCCTTTTCAGATATCTTTGCTTGTCTGTTTTTTAAAAATATTTATTTAGTTGTAGATGAACACACAGTATCTTTATTTATTTTTATGTGTGCTGAGGATCAACCCAGTGCCTCACACATGGGAGGCAAGCACTTTACCACTGAGCTACAGCCCCAGCTCTTGTCTATTTTTGTATGCTTATCTTTTAACCAGCTAACTTTTGTCAAAACTATTAAATCAATGGTGTTTTCCCAACAGTCATTGATATTGTTGTTATAGACTTGCTTTCTCTCTGTTAGTAGTCAGTGAACTCAGAATGTGTTTCATGAGGCTTCCTGGTACTTATGTTCTCCTTAGCTCCAGATAGATAATTGATAAATATATGCCTTATGCCTGAAAATTGGAATATTGTCACTGGGAACATAACCTTTCTATGGCCACTACTGTACCCAATTCATAAACAGTCTTCCTGATGAGTTGGAATCATTTTTAAACATAAAGGATAGAACTTCAGTACATTTTCTGAAAGCAGTTGATATAGTGAAATGCACATAAACTTTAAAGCCAGACAGACCTACATTTGAATCCTAACTCCTCCGCTTGGTCAAGTTACTTATCCCAAATCAGTGGGAAGAATAATACTTTCTAGCTAGAGAGATTATGATAATTCTACATAATGTGCACAAAGCTCTTCAGAGTGTCTGGTATGTACTAAGTGCAAATAATTTTCTGCTTCCATCCAATCTCCAGGTTTCTTGAGACATGGTGGGTTTGTGCTCCTCAGGTTACTATTTGCAAGAGTAGAAATGTTCTTCCTCCTTTCATAGCTCCTCTGAGTTGAAAACATTGGAGACTGAGGTGTTGGGCTTTTTTTTTTTTTCTTTTCTAGCATTACTGGGGATTGAACCATGGGGCTCTGTCACTGGTTTAGCTACAGCCCCAGCCCTTTATTTTTTATTTTGAGACAGGGTCTCAAATGCCCAGGCTGGCCTCAAACTTGCAATCTTCTTACCTCAGCCTCCTGAATAGCAGGATTTACAAGTGTGTGCCAATATGTGTGGCTGACTAATTTTTAACTTCAACCTGGGAATGTAGTTATGACATAGGTTCCCCTATTGTTTTCCAGCCAGCTAGCTATCCACTAGCAAAGTGCCATGATGCATTTTTTTAACTTTCCCTGGGGTTTCTTAAATGCCAGTTGTATAGAGATTGTCTGCTGAAACTACTGAACAGTTAAAGGAATGGGCCTTCTAGCATCGTTCTGTCACCCTAGACTGCCTTAGGCTATAAAGTCTACTTCTAAGCTTGGAATTTAGCTACATACACTCCTCAGTATACCTGGTACAGTGATCCAGATAGAATCAGAATTTAAGTGGTAAGATACTTTTTAGTGTCTCTAAACTATATTTATTCAGCTGACCAAAAAGTTCTCTTCCTGTTCTCTGTCTTAATAGCATTTTCCAATCAATTAGAGGCCAGAGCCTCAAAATGAAATTTGATGTTTCCCTCTTCTCCATTTCCTATATCCAGTCACTAGATTCTATGAATTCTGTTCCTGATTTTCCTTCGAAGTAAAGGAAAAAAAAAAATTCAAAAAAATTCAGGGTATAGTCTTGCTTTAGGCATGGTCAGTCTAGGTTCTGAAAGTCAAGCATTTGTCCCAGTCTGTGAGCTCTGCTTCCTGATGTGTTGGTTTCATTATCAGGCAAACTTTTACAGGATAACTCTTGCCAACTCCAAGTTTGGCAATCCCAATAAGAAAAAAAGTACGTAGTCCCAATAGCTTCTGCAAAAACAAAAATCCTGGGACTGACTCTTTTTGTTCTGATTTGAGTTCCTGTTCTTGTGATCAAGGTATGGAATATGCTACTCACTTGGACCTAAATTATATACCCAATGCTGGATCCTAGGGTCAAGTGAGACCTTCTTGGAACCTCATGAATCAAAGTTAATTGGTAGAGGTATGTGTGTGTGCCAATATGCGTGGCTGCCTAATTTTTAACAGAGGTATGGTAGAGGTATGGTTCCCCTGTGGAAAATCGAGACTTCTGTCACCAAAATAAAATGTCATGAATTCTGGGCAGATGCAAACCATGCAGAATAGTGTTATCTCTCATCGGGGATTATTTTTGTATACTAACCAATCTTCCTGTCTGAATTTAGTTTAATAATTCCAAATAGCCTCTTCACACTGCTACTAATTTAATTTTTGAGAAACAAAGTTACTATGGTATTTTACTCAGAATTCCAGTATTCAATCTGTTTGTTATCCCTTATGAATCTCCTAGTTACAGAACCATGACATTTGGCCATTTTCTTTTTTAGTTGTAGATGGACACAATACCTTTATTTTCATTATGTGGTGCTGAGGATCAAACCCAGAGCCTCACACATGCTAGGTGAGCACTCTACCACTGAGCCACAACCTCAGCCCCAGATTTTTGGCCATTTTCACATCTCTCTTGCTGTTCTTTTTCTTGCTTCTCCACACTCCCTGCAATACCTCCATCTTTGCCAGGAAAGCTTAGTCATCCTTTAACAACTTCTTTAGAAGGTAACCCTAACCTGTTCTTTTCCATTCTCACTTCACAGCATAGTTAAGTGCCTGTTTCCCCCATTACTTTTTGAGTTCCCTGAGAGATGGGGACCCTCCTGCTCAAATAACCTAGCTTCCTAACACAGTTCTTGACATATATTTGATGCTCAGTGAATATTTGTTCAGGAAATGAAAAGATTAACAATTTGAACATGGCTTTTACAGTTGGGCAGTGCCAGTGGTACTCTTGCTATTGAAAGGAACTTTTATTTCTCCTCCCTATTCATTTTCATTTTTTTCACATTTATTTTTACTTCATATTTTTCCCTTTTCCCTTTGATCATGCTAAGGATTGACAATTCATATAGAACTAATAGTAAAGCAGGTTAATCATATGATTTTTTAGCAGTTCACACTGCTAATTCAATTACTAGTACTCAAAACAATATGAAACACATACACCATAGAAATGTACCCTTGTAACTTTTAGGAAAACTGCTATTGTCAGAACCCAAGAGGGGGAGGCAAATCAGCTGACTACAGTAACCCTAAGCCTGAAGATTTTCTCAATATTCTTTCTCCTCACAGCTGTTTCTGCTTTTTTTTTTTTTTTTTTTGTACCAAGGATTGAACCATTGAACCCAAGGGTGCTTAACCGTTGAACCACGTCCCCAGACCCACTCTTTTTTAAAATTTTGAGACAGGGTCTCACTAAGTTGCTAAGGACCTTGCTAAATTGATGAGGCTGGTCTTGAACTTGCAATCCTTCTGCCTCAGCCTCCCAAATTGTTGGGATTACAGGCATGCCCCATCACACCCTGCTGTTTCTGCTTCTTTATAGCTTTATCACTTCTGTTAGGTGGATTTTTTCTTTTTTCTTTCTTCTTTATCCCCCTCCCTCCTCCTCCTCTTCTTTTTTGATCTTCTACTCCACAAGTTTCATCATATTGTCTGGGTGATTATAGACCTACTTTGTCCAACATGATTGCCACTAATCACATGTGACAATTTAAATAATAGTTTTTAAATATTAGTAGGAGGAATGGTATATCAATGACGTATACTATGGGAGCGCTAATAAAGGAATTATAGTGGACCAGATCATTTAGAACCTCTGGAAAAGAGATTGAGCTAGAGGTAAACCTTAATCCCTGAATGGGGTGACAAGAAGCATTCCAAAATGAAAAGATCTGATGAAGTCACAGAAATAGAAGTGAGATTGTCATGTTTGTAATAGGGAGAGAGGTAGTCTATATTGTATTTAAATTAAAGAATACCGAGCAGGAAAATTGGTGTTAAGATTGGGGCCCAGTGATTTAAAATCTTTGAGCTTCATACCAGGAAGTCTGTACATCATCCATGGTTAGTTTTCTGACATAAGGGATTCTCCTGCCTTTGGTTAAATCTAACTCATTGTTGAAATTCACTAATTTCAATATCATTTAAATTTAGTATGGTTGGTGAGACATTGGTTTAATAGGTATGAAGTCGCCAAGTATGCTATAGATACTGCCTATTTCCTCCCAGATATTAAGATTTGGCCATTAAAGGGATGGAACTGGCCAATAATTAGGTTCTCCTAAGTGCCCCAGAACCGAGAGACTATTTATAATAGAGTCAAGTACTGTTTTTTCTATATTATTTATATTAAAAGCAGCATAAATACTTAACTCTATAGTCTACAAGTTAATACTGTATAGTTAAAAACAGAAAATATGTAGCCAGATAGAAAAATGTACTAAACACAAATTAAGTGTGGGAGTCTCTTGCTACCTCAGTGTTACTAGTAATTATCTCTCTTAATTTTTTTTCCTCTCCCTTGAGGAGGAACCCATTACTTCTTTCCAGGAAGTGTTTTCTAGAATTAAAATTCCCAGGGGCTTACCTGACCACAGTCTTTCAGCCTAGGAAGCCCCTGATACTTGGGTATTAAAAAAAATCCTTTATGGTGCTTTCCAGTTTCTTGTTTGCTAACTTTGTTCAGATCATTGATCCATTATTAATTACTGGTTTCAAAGAACACCTAAACTTTTCCCCTCTTCTCTGTGTTCCCTTAATATCACCAAAATTTACTGCTGTAAACATTTTTTTAGTGTCTTTATGTTGTGGCATAAATGTAACATTACATTTTGCCTTTTTATAGTTTAATATACTATCATTAGCTTTGAAATCTTTTTGATCAAGAATTTCAATTCTTTCATGGTATTTCATTATATGGATATCATACTTCTCTCTCCTTACTTGGTACAGATTGATCTTCAACTGTGGTGAAGTATCAGGTAATGATACCATGACCCAATCTAGATAAAAGTTACTGGATGGAAGGCATGTGCTGATGAGCTGAAGTTGTTTCTCTTTACCACTAATAAGAGTACTTGGAGATTGATGATGTGTCTGTATATATTTATTCCGTTGAATCTCCCTTTATATTTGCAAAGTACTTTCCCTTATTTATTATATATCACTTATTTTTAGTTATTAGTTATATTTTAGTTACATATATATGATAATACAAGTTTCTTAAAAATAAGATTTGTTTGTAACTTTTTTTTTTGTTTTAATCTTGGTGCTCCTTATTATAATTTGGCAAACTTAAGACTGAGTTGGCATTTAGGAAAATTATTTTTCCTCTAGATGTCCTTGAGTCACTTAAGCAATTTCTATTCCTCTTTAAAGGAGGAATGTAGTCAAAATCCTCTCAAAAGAAATTAGGTAGGGGGCTGGGGCTGTAGCTCAGTGGTAGAGCACTTGCCTCACATGTATGAGGCACTGGATTCTATCCTCAGCACCACATAAAAATAAAAGTAAAGATATTGTGTCCATCTAGAACTAAAAAAATTATTTTAAAAATTAGGTGGGACTTTATTCTGAAATTGGTTTTACTGTGAGTTGATGAAAATGATTTAGGTGGAGGTGAGTTATGCTTTCCCTTGCACTCAGGCCTAGTTCCTCTTTGGCAGAGAGTGAGAGACTTAGAAATACATGCTTTTATTTTAGGGTGAATAAGGAAGAAACATTTTGTGTACTTGTGAAAGCTATTCTTCCAAGGACTGCTCTCAACCTAATACACTTCTCAATCTAATATACTGTGTCCAGGTAAAGGCTACTTGTGAATAAAAGGTGATACCATACAAATAATTATTATCAAACAGGTTTAAGCTAGGAAAAACTGGCCTTACCAGCTGAAAATGTGGTTAAAGAATAGGGAAAGGATATTTGATTTCTCCATGGTGATTTGTTTGCTTGCATCTAATGGATTAATCCAACTGCTATGTATGGGCATCAATTGAATTTAGTATTTCAACACTCTGAAAATGATATTTGTATCATTAGGGTAGAGGACACTAACAAGGTGAAGACACAGACTAATCATGTAAATCAATTTTTAAAAAAAGTTTGGTTTACTTCTAGGTGAGCATATATGTATGTGTATGTGTGTGTGTGTGTGTGTGTGTTAGTGTGTCTCTCACACACACACACACACACACTCCAAATATAGATTATTGAGTATATTATAGAATAAAAGTCACATTCTTTTGTAGCTTTGACAACTCAAGGGAATGTTACTGTGGAGAAAGAAAAGTTCCTTAGCATCATCCAAAGGAAGCTATTAGTAGATATGAATGTTCATAGTTTTGAGGATTTCATTGCTCTTTGTATAACTTTAGAAGCAAAGTTCTAGGGTGATAGGGTATTTGATGTTTGCTTGTGGAATTTATCTTGCTATTCTTTGACAGCTAATGCAGAATGAATCAGAACACAGATATGCAGAGTCACCTGTTAAGCCAGACAGGTTTTCAGGCCTGTAAGACTTGACGGTAGCCTGTTGGAATGTGAAAACTGTGTCAGAAGACCTGAGGTTGGCTCTGATAAAGCATAGTTGGAGCTAAAAGTTGGCAGTCAGTTGGCATTTTAGTGATCACGTTAGTCCCTCTGATACAGACATAGAACAAGTCTGGTGATCCATGTTTAATGAGATAAAGTTAAGGAAACTGGTTGTCTCCAATTTAAATACATTCTTGTTCACAAGACCTTCAGAGCAGAAGACCGGAGTGAGATCCATCTGGACCTCCCTTTTGAGATAACACTCTTATACCCTATCTATCATTGATTTTATTTATGAATTTTACTTTCCTCATCTACTTTCCTAAAATATCTCCAAAAATTAACAAAAGAGATTAGTTTGGAGTATTGATAGAAAGGATTTTAATTCAGGACCCCCCCATAGATATTTATATGATATAAAACAGTTATGGTGAAAGTTCTCTGAAGAAATCATTGCCCTGAAGAAGGAAGTATATTCTAAAAAGAAATAAGAGGAAGATAAAGTGTGCAACATAACGAATGGGGGCCCAAGAGGCAGAGTTTGACACTTCTCATGTTTTCCTTGCCTAGTTTGATTGAGCATATATCCAGCTCTTTCATTCACTTACATTTGGTTTTGAGTTTTTATTGTGTTGGAAACTATATTGAGAAAATGTTGGAGATTTAAGAGAAAAGTTGAGGATCTTCTAGGACAGCAATTTCAAACTTTTCCACCAGAGTACATCAAGTCATCTAGGAGAATGAGCTGATAATGGACTGGTTTGGGAACATTTCCTAAAGTGGCTCAGTGCAAACTTTAAAACAATTTTGTCTGAATTTTAACTTAAAAATCATGGAGGACATTTGTGTTCTTATCCATATTTATGTGAGTATGTACATGAATACTTTCTGCCCTTTACTATATTGTACTTAGTGCTTAGAAATAATATTGAATACAAAGTAGTGTTTGGCTTTTTGTTTGCTTATTTGGTAAAAGATTTCTGGTTCTAAGTAAATGCACTCATCTTTTTGCCCTTGTACTGTCACTGTTCAGAAATGGATCTTAATATGTCATACTCCTAAATACACAGAGTTGTAGACTACTTATATGAAGATTGAATTAGACAGTAGATGAAAATCATTCACAAAGTATAATGTGTCATGTAAAATAAGGGTGTTTGATAGTTTGTTTCTTCTTTTTAATTTTAGTGTTCTTTATAGTTTTATCCTGTAAGAGTTGAGACTATTCTCAAGTGTAAAATGAATGGAGGAGAGAACGTTAGAATGTGGGCAGAAGGATCCTTGGCTTAGACTTTGTTTGGTATGATCAGAAATCAGGTATAACAAATTTAACTAAACATTGATATAATTGCAGGAGGGAGCACTGGCAGTTGCTGGGCAATTTGAAGACTACTGTTGAAGGTTTGGTGTCAGCCAATAGCCCCAATGTTTGGTCCAAGTATGGTGGCCTGGAGCGGCTTTGTAGGGACATGCAGAGCATTCTCTATCATGGGCTCATACATGACCAGGTATGTAGAAATCTTATTTTTTTCTAATTCTGTATTACTTGTTGGAAACAAATAGTTAATAGTTGCATTAAGGTGTTTGGCAGAGAGAAGATGAAGGGCACTAGTCTGTGAGCTCTTTTTTTTTTTTTTTTTAGTTGTAGACAGAAACAATACATAAATTCTATATAAATCAGTAGAATTTATATGTGATGCCAAGGATTGAACCTAGTGCCTTACACATGCCAGGCAAGTACTGTACCACTGAACCACAACCTCAGTCTGTCTGTGAGCTCTTAATGGTAGGATTGAAATTTAATACATTATTTTTTTTTTGATCCAAAACATTTTACTTAGTGCCTGATGTATCAAAGATGTCAGTGGAATGAATAAATTGCTGAGTGTGACAGCATATTATCAATGATCAGTTTATGTTAACTGTTGTTGCTTTAACAAATGACTATGAACTTAATGGCTTATTATTTTACAGTTATTATTTAAGTATTAAAACACTAATATTATTTTAATAATATATTATTGTGTATAATATATTATATAATATGTGATAATATATAATTATATATACAATGTTATATAACATAGTAGTATATATTATTATATATGAGTATATAATGTTATATATTTTAATAATAATAATAATAATATCATTATAACTTATTATTTGAGGTCACATTTCTGACTTAAGTTTCACTAGGCTAAAAGCATGGTGTCTGCAGGACTGTGCTTCTGGAGGCTCTAGGGGATTCTCCCATTTCTTTGCCTTTTTGGCTTCTAGAGTTGCATTCCTTGAATTCTTTGGCTCCTAGCCCCTTCCTCTATCCTCAGTACCTCTTAGAAGAACTCCTGTAATTACATAGGGCCCACCTGGATAATCTCACCATCTCAAGTTCCTTAATTTTTTTTCCTCCTCCTCCTTCTCCTTTTTCTTCTTCCTCCTCCTCCTCTTCCTTTTCTTCTTTTTCTTCTTCTTCTCTTTCTTCCCCTCCTCTTCCTCCTCCTCCCTCCTACTCTTTTGGCAGTACTGGGGATTGAATCCAGGGGTACTGTACCACTGACCTACATTCCTGGCCTTGTAATTTTTTATTTTGAGACAAATCGTACCGACTGACTTTGAATTTGAATTTGCCTCAGCCTCTTGAGTACCTGGGATTATAGGTGTGCAGTATTGTATCAGTCAAAAGATCCTTAATTTAATCACAACTGCCAAGTCCCTTTTGCCATAAAGGGTAACATTCACAGGTTCTAGGAATTGGGATGTGGATGTCTTGGAGTACCATTTTTCTTTTTTCTTTTTGGGTACCGGGGATTGAACTTGGGGGTACTCGACTACTGAGCCACATCCCCAGCCCTATTTTGTATTTTACTCAGAGACAGGGTCTCACTGAGTTGCTTTGCTTTGAGGCTGGCTTTGAACTCATGATCCTCCTATTTCAGCCTCCTGAGCTGCTGGAATTACAGGCATACCCCACTGTGCCGACCTTGTAGGACCATTGTTAGTCAACCAAAGTCAAGAGGCTTTTTTTTTTCCCCCCTAAATCTTAGGTTTGTTTTAAAACCATGGTTCACATTCCCACACCCCCCTCCCTGATTCTCTTTGAATTGGATTTTTCATTGTTTCCTAAATTCAGAATTTTTTTTATTACTATCTTTGCTTTAAATTAGTAATAGGATGAAAGAATTAAATACTTTACTTATAGGGCTAGTGAGAATTCATCCTCAAAATTCACATGAAAACTCCAGCAGTTTTAGAAATGACTAGTGAAAACGAGGTGAAGAGAAATGAAGATTAGCCTGAGTAGTTAATAGTGATTGAGTCATTGGGATTTTTCTCCTAGGAGCATCCCAGGACACATTTGAGAAATAATTATATTATCGTTTTTTTAATATCCTTTGAACATTACTTTGTAGACAACTGGTTGATGTTTCTGAGTGGTAGTTTTGATTTTAATTTGTGTTTTTGTTATAAACTTTATTTGATGTTGAGTTTCTTTTTCTTTATATCCTCAATTCTAATAACATTGAGTTTCAAAAATAAATGGAATCCTATAATACTTAATGGTTTTTGCTTTATCTTTGGCAATTACTCCATTTGCAGTGTTTCAAATAAGGTTTTGTTATGGGTAAAATTTTCTAGTGAGTCATTGGGGTTTAATACAGTCTTTTAAAACATCAAACTTCACAAATATATGCACAATTATGTACTTATAAACACTCATATCCTCCCATGTCAGGGACAAGTATTGTTTCCTGGAAATCCTTTCCCCTGCCCAAGCTCATTTTCTTTTTTATCAGAATTTGTTTTCAGTTGGTAGTCATATTGCAAAAGATCTAATAGGCTGTAGTGAAAGTGTTCATACTTGATAGAATATAATGTTACCTTCCCTTCTAGAAAGATATGTATATTGCTTCTGAAAAATATCTTTAAACCAGTGTTCCTGTTGGGTATTTTTATAATTCAATGGGAAAGTTAGCTTAGATTAGAATTTTTCTATTCAGAGTAAGTTCTGAAGGTGAGTTCCTGTGTCTTAAAGGACTTGGAAGATAGAAAAAACATGAGCATTTAAAGAGCTGAATTCTAATGGTCATCATTTTAAAAACATCTTTCCAGCTGACTGCATGGCTATACTTGTAATCCCAGTGCCTCAGGAGGCTGAGGCAGAAGAATTTCAAGTTTGAGACCAACCTCAGCAATTTAGCAAGGTCTGAGGACTTAGTGAGACCTTGTCTCAAAACATACAAGAAGGGCTGGGGATGTGACTTAGTTGTTAAATGACCCTCAGTTCAATCCCTGGTACAAGGAAGGAAGGAAGGAGGGAAGGAGAGAGGGAGGGAGGGAAGGAAGGAAGAGAGGGAAGGAAGGAAGAGAGGGAGGGAAGGAAGGGAGGTAGGGAGGGAGGGAGAAAGGAAGGGAGGGAGGAACAGAGGAAGGAAGGAAGGAAGGAGGGAGCTAGGTGCAGTGGCACATGTCTGTAATCCCAGTGACTTGGGCAGGAGTCAAGCAGGAGGATCAAAAATCCAAGGACAATTTAGTGGGGCCCCAGCAATTTATTGAGTCCCTGTCTAAAAATAAAAAGGGCTAGGGATGTGGCTTGGTGGTAAAGCACCTCTGGGTTTAATTCCTTCTACCAAAATAAAATATAAAACACTTTTCTAGGAATATGAAGGCAACATTGTATAATGGACTGACAGAAGTCTTTGGAATCAAATAGTATGTAGATCAAAATATAGACTCAATGCCCAAGTTCTTGGGAAATAAAATGACATAATAATAAATAAAATGACAATAATTATGGACTTTAAAGTTGCACTGCTTTTTTTTTTTTTTTTTTTGTTAAACCCTTTTTATTTTTTTTATTTTGGGACAGGGCCTCACTTAGTTGCTTAGGGTCTTGATGAATTGCTGAGGCTGGCTTTGAACTTCTAATCCTCATGTCTCAGCCTCCTGAGGTGCTGGAATTACACCTGACCACACTTCTCATAGTTTAATCTCAGTGTCACCGTAAATTATGTAATAATGGGTAAGTTATGTTCACTGGTGCCCACCTCCAAGGGTTGCTGTGAGACTTAGGTAATACATGAAAAACATTAGAAAATATAGTTGTCAGCCAATCTTCACTATTTGGTGATATTACTTAACTTTTTTTGAGTCTTGGCCCTTTTTGTCTATTCAGATGAGGATAATGATATTTATTTTATAAAATAAATCTTGATGGAAAAATTAAGTGAAGAAAATTAAATGAAGAAAAATCTGTCTAGTAGTTTGTGGCATATAAGAAGTAATTAATATTCCTTCATTATTTTAGTTTCCAATTACTTGTAATTCTGTGTGATCAAGAACATAGAAATTTTTTTAACTTTTTTTTTAGAAGTAGTTGGACACAATATTTTTATTTTATTTTATTTTATTTATTTTTATGTGGTGCTGAGGACTGAACCCAGGGCCTCGCATGTGCTAGATAAGCGCTTTACTGCTGAGCCACAATCCCATCCCCAAGAACATTGAAATTTTCAAAGCAATTACATTCACTCATTGAACTCTGTTGTCTGCCCTCACTGCTGGTGATCTTAACAGTTCAGTTTAAGAAAAATGACATCTATGTTACCTAATCTTATGAACATTTCTCCTTTGAATACTATTTTATGTGTAGTATTGTTGACCATCATGAAATCCTGATTTATATGACAATATCTTATGTCATAGGATTATTGTTCTTCATTTGTACCACTCTTCAGTTTCTTTCCCTAAAATTTCTTCCTTTTTTTGGGGGGGTGGCGGTTACTGGGGATTGAACTCAGGGGCACTCAACCACTGAGCCACATCCCCAGCCCTATTTTATATTTTATTTAGAGACAAGGTTTCACTGAGTTGCTTAGTACCTTGCTTTTGCTTGAAGCTCAAATTGAAATCGTAATCTTCCTGACTTAACCTCCTAAGCCACTGGGATTACAGGTGTATGCCACTGAGCCCGGCAAATTTCTTCCTTTATGATTTTTTTTTTTTTTGTGTGGTGTTCTCCTGTATGTCCTTGTCTCTTCTTACTCTGTACATTTTCCTGAAACAATCTCATCTATTTTCATTGTTGTAACTATTACTTGTGCATTGATGATGCCCAGCTCAGACTTCTCTGATGAATTCTAGGTCCATAAGACTAGCAATTTCCTATATCTTGCCATATGGCTGTCCATCCTACAGGCTAAGCACAATCAATACTAAACTTATTTTTTCTCATGAGATTGTCCTTCCTCGTGATATTCTTTATACTAGTTTGTAACGTTGACTTACTAAGTGTGCTGAGCCAGTACCCAAGAATCATACCAACATGTTTTACAAAAACTGCAAATTTCCTGGACTAATGACCAAAATAGATACCAAGTCAGAGGTGCTGCCTTTAGTGGTTAAAGTACTTATGTCTCAATAACAAATAGGTTCTTTTCTTGGCTCTATTACCAATTTTACATTTTCATCTAGAGTAGTCACTTAACCATATAATTAGATAGTTTATCATCTGTACTAGAAAAAGAAAATGTATCATGATGAAATAGTAAAGTCAATGAGATTCTTAAATGAAAGATGCTTTGTAAATGCACAATATTAGAAGCATATTTTGTTCCAGTTATTGAAAGCATAATATCTGTGAAAGCACCTGGTCATCAGAATAAAAAGCATCAAAGTATGTGATCACTTGCCAGACAGCAGTACTGTTAATAAATAAAAGCAGAGCAAACCAGGCAAATCTGTCATACGTTTTCTCTTTCTCTCTCTCTCTCTCTCTTATCTGTCATACGTTTTCCCTTTCTCTCTCTCTCTCTCTCTCTCTCTCTCACACACACACACACACACACACACACACTTCTCTTTCTCTCTCTCTCTCTCTCTCACACACACACACACACACACACACTTCTCAAGTAGAAGCTCTAACGGGGAAAAATAAAAAACAATAGATTCATGCCAATTTCATTACTGCTTTGTTCTGCCTTAAAAGATCTAAGAAATAAAGTCTGTGTCAAGGACTTATTTTTCCTTTTCAACTTCCTCCCCAAAAGATTAAGGCTTTCAAAGGGTTTCAGGCTGCTGTGTCATCAAGCTATTCTGGGTGTTATATCCTTAGAGTGGGGGAAGGGATACAATGCTTCGTGTTGGTCATGTCTCCTGTATTTTCATAAGGATGTGTAATGGAATATGAATTATTGTTTTTTAATCACTTAGGGCATTTGAAAAGCTATAGCATCATGATGGTATTTTTTTAAGTTGTAGATGGACACAATATCTTTATTTTTATTTGTTTTTATGTGGTGCTGAGGAATGAACCTAGTACCTCACACGTGCAAAGAAAGCACTCTACCACTGAGCCACAACCCCAGCCCATGATGGTATTCTTAATCAAGGATCTTATTTTCCTTGACAGCCTGTATCTGGACTACCTTTTAGTCCTTCCATGAAGCAAGGCATATTTTATAATCTCTATTCTACTACTGGAAATGTGGAGACACTCAGACCCTGAGATAGCTGAATTAGGAGAAGTCAAAGAATTCCCTGCTTTTCCATCACCAAGAAGAAACTGTTCATAACAAATTAGCCCAATTTTTAAAATAACAAAAATAATGAAAAAGATCTGTGTTTTTTTCTGAGTATGTAAATTATATAAATTCTTATTTGTTGAACATTTGGCAAATACCAGAAAGAAGAGTAAAT
The DNA here is from genome assembly GCF_001458135.2 of Marmota marmota marmota. Classification (NCBI taxonomy): domain Eukaryota; kingdom Metazoa; phylum Chordata; class Mammalia; order Rodentia; family Sciuridae; genus Marmota; species Marmota marmota. The sequence continues at coordinate 481,273 of NW_026000240.1, forward strand.
GTCACCCATAATCTTAACACCAAGTAATAACAACTTTAATATTTTGTTAGATTGTCTTGAACTTTTTCCCATGTATTTATATTCTTTCTAAAAAATGGTAGTATCATTGTTTATCACTCTACAACTTATGTTCATATCTTCAATTTTTTGAATATACCATTACTTAATGTGGTTAAAAACATTAGAAAGTATAAAAAATATAGTGAAGAATCTTGTTCCTTTCTGATCCCATAGTTAACTATTATTTACTAGTTTCTTTCCAGAGAATTTCTACATCATCTTATATAAACCACACCTATAATACATCATACAGAATTTCCAGTTTCACTTTCTTTGTACTGAATCAGTAACTTAAAGATCCTATAATATGAATATAAAAATCTCTATTTTTCTGTTTTTTTAAACTTCTAAAAATTGTCTTGCCTCTACCTAATTTGACTTCAAGTCTTTATGACTTATCTTTATTGAAAAGGTTTTTCAGAGCATACTATTTAGTATTCATAAATATATCAGGATTTTTTTGTTTTTGTTTTTGTTTTGTTTATACTGGGGATTTAATCCAGGCTCAAGTTTACCACTGAGCTACATACCTAGCACTTTTTAGTTTTTATTTTGACATAGAGTCTCACTGAGTTGCTTAGTGTCTCACTAAATTGCTGAAGCTGGCCACAAACTTGCAATTCTCCTGTCTCAGCCTCACTAGCTACTGGGATTACAGGCGTACACCAGCACATCTGGTTATACCAGTTATTTTCTCAGTGTGAATAATCATAATTTTAAATGTGAAATTATAACAAGTACGATTGACAAAAAATAAATTTGGGAACATAAAATAACATTCTTGGTAAGCTGCACCTTTATTGGTTGTAATAAAAGTGCATGGTTATTCTAGGGAATCATCTATACCTAACTGGAGAAAGTGCTTCTTTCCCAGAATAAGAAGAATTGGGAAGCCATCACTTTTTCATCAAATATACAGCTTTGTCTTTAATGTATATATAATATTACACATATGTATATAACCTAATTTATGTAATCAGTACTCTTCAGACAAATGTTCAAGCTGTTTATGTATTTTTATCTTTTATAAAATGAACATTCATACTGTTTTTTATTTTATAAAGAGAAAATTTTTTGAGGGTTGGTTTTTTTGTTTGTTTGTTTTTGTTTTGGAATGCTGATGATCAAACCCAGAATTTTCAGTATATTAAGCAAGTGTTCTACCACTTAACTACATCCCTAGCCCTGTAAAGAAATTTAAAATTTGTAATACTCTCTGTTCCTATTGGTTGATAATATCATTTTTGTCCTTCATTCTGATGTGATTTATTTTTATTAATTTGTATATGTTGAACCATCCTTACATTTCCCAGGATAAATCCAACTTGATCATGGTATATAATCTTTTCTCTCTCTCTTTGTTTTGGCAGTACTAGAGATTGGACCTAAGGGCACTCTACTGAGCAATATCTCCTGCCCTTTATATTTTTTATTTTGAGACAGGGTCTTGCTAAGTTGCTGAGACTAACCTCAAACTTGCAATCCTCCTGCTTCAGCTTTCCCAGTTGCTGGGATTACAGGTGTGCACCACTCTGTCAGTGATAATGAAATACAGTCTTTTTGATATGCTGTTGGAATTGATTTGTTAGTATTTTGTTGAGAATTTTTGCATTTACATCCATTGGGGATACTAATCAGTATGTTTTTTTCTTTTTACTGTTATATCTTTGTCTGGTTTTGATATTAGGGTAATGCTGACCTCATAGAATGAGACTTAAAGAGTTCCCTCCCTTCAAATTCTCTGGAAGGAAACTAATAAATGAATAAACAAATAGTTTGAGAAGCATTGGTATTCAGTTTATTTTATTATTTATTTATGTTTGTTTGTTTTTGGCAGTACCAGGGCTAACCACTGAGTTATATCCCCAGCCCTTTAAATTTTTTTTTTTTTTAATTTTGAGAAAGGATCTTACTATGTCCAGATTTCCCTTGATATTGCAGTTCTCCTGCCTTCCATGTCATTGGGATTATAGCTGTGCACCACTACACCTGGTAATATTAGTTTTTTAAAATTTTGATGAAATTCGTCAGTGAAGCCATTTGGTCCTGGGCTTTTCTTTTTGGTGCACTTTTTATTACTGACTTAACATCATTACTTGTTATTAGTCTGTTTAGGTTTTTTAAAAAATATTTTTAGTTATATATGGACATAATATCTTTATTTTGTTTATTTATTTTTATGTGATGCTGAGGATCAAACCCAGTGTCTCACATGTGTGAGGCAAGCTCTCTACCACTGAGCCACAACCCCAGCCCTCTGTTTAGGTTTTGCATCTTCATAGTTCATTGGTTAGGTTATGTGTGCTCAGAAATTTATGTGTTCTAAGTTTTCTAATTTGGTGGTATATAATAATTCATAATGGTTCTTACTATCGACTTTTGAGATGCTTTTGGATTCTATATTAGGTTCTAATGTATTTTAAGGTCTCTTTCTAGGCTGTTTATTCTGTTCCATTAACTGGTTTGTCTCTTGATACTTGTGCTAGTTCTTTATTTTCAAAATTATTTAAATTTCAATTTTAACTTCTGCTGGATAGTCTGGTGAAGGATTCTAAAAAATCAATTAGGTTTTCATGATGTAAGCATTTTGTTATCGTGTTTGGGCCTTTTCCTGTCTAAGACCATTTTATGTAGGACTGAGCATTTCTTTCACTCTAAATACAGCCATTTCCTGAACTGGGTAGCATGAGAAAAGCAAGTGTTTCCTTAGTTGACTTTGTTTGTAGTAAGTACTGAAGGTGTTTATCTCTGGCTTTTAACAGTTCTTCACCAGCTTTAAGAATTACTATTTAGGAAACTGAATGGTAGAAAGAAGTAGAAAAGAGATTACTTCCACTGTATGCTGTGTATATCATATGCGTGTACACCTGTTCAGAAGAATGATTAAAGAAGTTTTAAACAATCTTTAAAAGGGTGAAGATGTGTATATATTCCTTTGATTGCTGCTGAGAACTTTTGTTGAGGAAAGGGAAGATTATGCTCTTTTTTTCTGTCTTTGAAAGTCAATAGTAAAACTAGATATGGTCCAGAATGGTAGTGATTTGCTCACTTTGTGTGTTCCTTTATCAGGTTTGTTGCCGCCAAACTGATTACTGGCAATTTGTGAAAGACATCCGGTGGCTTAGTCCCCACTCAGCCCTTCAAGTAGAGAAGGTAAGCGTGAAAGAAGAACTGGTATTCTAAGGTGCAGTTGCAAGTCTTCACTGTTTGATGTTCAGTTGGAAGAGAATTCTCGCCTAGAATGGAGTGTATCCAGTTTCCTGATAACTGAGGAAAGGAAGTTATTCCTGTAGAACTGGCATTTACTTTAAAAATAAGTAAATAAATAAATAAACCTGCAGGGCATGGTGGCATATACCTGTAATCCCAGCAACTTGGGATGTTGAAGCAGGAGGATTGCAAGTTTGAGACCATCCTCAGCAATTTAGGGAGGCCCTAACAATTTAGTGAGACCCTGTCTCAAAATAAAAAGGGTTAGGGGTGTGGCTCAACAGTTAAGTGCTCTTGGGTTCAAACCCCAGTACCAAAAATTAAAAAATAAACCTTACAGACCTATTGATCCAGGTCACTTTCTCTCCTCTGGGGAAGGTGTAAAGATCTGTGAATGTGGGACCATAAATAAGCTCTTCAAAATCTAGGGAAAATGGCAAGAGTTTTTCTAAAATAACAGGGGAAGTGGGACTTTTATGCTAATTATTTAAGAAGAAAAAGTACCAGTTAGAAAGGAATGTGAGATTTCTGTAGGCCAATATCAAATGGAACCAAGTATGATGTCCCTAACAGCTTTGGCTACTGTTATAGTACTTCTCTCTCCTGTTCTCAGCTTAATATGGTACCCCTGATTTCTAATCAGGGAAACTGAACTCAAAAGTTAGGTGATAATGGCTGAAGTTACACACCTGGTTCCAAAACAATCACTGCCAAGTTTATGTATATATTCATTTCACTCTATATTATGGAAAATTTCAAATATATATAAAATTAGAAAAACAAAACAAACTCCAAACTATCCATCACCCCACTTCAGCATTTGTCAATGTACTGCCAATCTTGTTCTGTGCATACCCCCCAATGCTAGATTCATTGCTAAGATAATGTTAGGAAAAGTAGCTTCTTTCTAGATAATCAGGAAACCAAATCACAGTGCCTCAATTCTATAGAAAAGCCTGTTATTTCCTTTTTTCTCGTCACTACTATTTTTCCCACTAAGCCTTCCTCTAACTTCTTTTCTAAATTATGTTGCTATTGTTATTTTCTCTTAAAAGATGCCTGAAATTGCCATTCATATATTTTGTCAGACTAATCCTGGGCTACAAGATTTTATTCTTAAAAACATTCAAGATCAAGGTTCCGAACAGAACTTTGCATCTAAAGCCAAAAAGAAGTGCTCAGATGGCTTCTCTTCAGTGGCATTTTTCCAAGATGCCTCCCACCCCCCAAGATTTTTGTCACATTCTTTTTTGAAGGCCACCTAAAATAGAGGACTCTGAGAAAAGCCAAGAGGTCAAGTTTTTCCTTCCTCTGAGTATCCCAGAACAGAGCCAGATGTAGATTGGCATAGTGGTGGACACTTATAGTCCCAGTTAGTCAGGAGGTGGAGGCTAAGGTATGAGGATCGTAAGTTGGTAGCCAGCCTGGGCAACTTATTGAGACCCTATCTCCGGATAAAATTTTTTAAAAGGCTCAGGGGTGGGAGTGGGTGCAGCTCAGAGGAAGAGTGCTTGCCTTGCAAGGCCCTGTGCTCAATTCCAAGTACTTTAGGAAAAAAAGAGCCAATGTAGCAGCTTTTTCTTTCCTGGAGTTGCCTCTCCTAGAACTGCATATCAGGTCTTAACTGCTTAGTTCCTCACTAGTGGTACAATTCATCAAGGAAACTATTAATCCCTTACATCATTCTCTAACTCTAGTATCCTCTAGATGCTAGCTAGAGAAAAATACTTCTGATTGCCTCCCTTTACCTATCTCAGTGAGTTCTTGGGTCATTAGGCCTCAATCCTGCTGTATCTAACAGGATGTATACTTTGACTCTTGCCTCTTTGTCTCACAGTTCATCAACTTACATGAGAATGGCCAGAATAATGCCGATGGTGTGAGTGAGCATGCTGTTGCAGAGTTGTGGCTACAGCACAGCTTACAGTGCCACTGCCTCTCAGCCCAGCTTCGACCTCTGCTTGGGGATAGACAGTATATTAGAAAATTCTACACAGGTGGGTAGAGATCACTTAGGGTTGCTGTATATACTTCCTTATTCTCTTCTACTATTCCTCTATAAGGTCTCTCTAATTCCAGAGCCTCATATTTTTCACTTGATGCCAAGAGATTCTTACTTAGAAACATATCCTATCTTCCTTTTCACCTCCCTTGAAAAACAATAAAACCTTATGCTAAGTATTCCACTATACCCATACACACAAACCAGTAATGGTGTAACCAAAATGTACGTAACAACCATTTATCGACAGTTTCTGTTGGGCCAGGCACTGTGATACTGTCCTCATCACAATAATCCCTAAGAATCAGGCATTAGTACTCCTATTTTCCCATCAGAGAAACAGAGTTCAAGGAGGTTAGGTGATTTGGCCAAAGTCACCCAGAGCCAGAATTTAGTCTGTCTTTTTTTTTTTTTTTTTTTTTT
>NW_026000240.1:487434-519289 GCF_001458135.2 Marmota marmota marmota
TTTTTTTTTTTTTTTTTTTTTTTTTGAAGCCTCTTATCTTGAGCTCTTTGCTTACTGGACATGGCTTAGCTTCTCCTATACTTTACTTGTCCCTAATTCCCTTTCTCCCTTCAGTGGAATGTTTCTCCTCAATTCTTTTTACTTTCTTTCTCTTCTCTCTCTCCCAGGGCCATTCAAGGAGGCCAAAGCTCTCCCTGCTGGATTTCATCTCTATGATAACTTTTCTCTTCCCAGATACTGCTTTCCTGCTAAGCGATGCCCACGTCACAGCCATGCTTCAATGCCTGGAAGCTGTGGAACAGAACAACCCCCGCCTCCTGGCTCAGATTGATGCATCTATGGTAAAGAGGGCAAGGAATTATCCATGTCTGTGCTGGGCCCCAGACCTCATCATGATTTAATTCACAGTAGCAAATGACTTCTTCACAGAGGCAGTTGTGAATGGAAAGACTTTCATTTTTATTTTAATTTTTTTGTGTGTGATGCCGGGGATCAAACCCAGGACCTCTTACATGCTAAGCAAGTGCTCTACCACTAAGCTTTACCTCTTAGTTCCTAAGATTTCCATTTCTAAAAATATTTAAAAAACAAAGAGGTACCATTAAGTTTCTTTGTTTATATTGTGCTAGGGATCAAACCTAGGGCCTTACATGGTAGGCAAGGGTTCTACCACTGAATTAGATACTTATTGAAGCCCCCATTAAATACTTATTGAAGCCAGAAACATGAGAGGCTGAGAAAAGAGGATCCCAAGTTTGAGGCCAGCCTCAGTAACTTAGCAAGACCCTGTCTTAAAACAAAAAATAAAAAGGGCTGGGGATATGTCTCAGTAGTTAAGTACCCTATACCAAAAACAAACAAACAAACGAAAAATTTATTGAAGTGAAAAATCTAAGCTTAGGTCTTATTTGCTGTGGGGGAAGTAGGAGTGGGGTAGGGAGGTGTAGGTGTTTTTTAAGTCCTTATGGCCCTTGGTCTGAGTAAATACCTCCTTAATGCAGGTTTGATGAAGAGCTGGGGAGAAGAAGGTTAGTTCTGAATTCGGAGTTGGTTTACAGTGTCATACCTAGTATAGGTTAATGGTACATGGGACTTTTTTTTTCCTTGGGTATAAAGAAAATTTTATTACCTATAATAAGCTTACCCCATCTACTTAGACCACCTAGAAGGATTCCATTGCAGAAGCTGTGGTGTACAGCAGGACTTCACAGTTTCAGTTTATGCTGTATTAGAAGGTAGCTGTGCTATGTTTATAGGATCTGGCTCTAGTCCAGGCTTGCTGCCAAAGGCCAGCTTTTATCAGCATTTCTGAAGTATTGACTGCCTCTCCTGTAAGGGCCTCTATCCTTGACTCTGACAAATGTTTTGTTTTGTTTTAGTTTGCCAGAAAGCACGAGAGCCCACTGCTGGTAACAAAGAGCCAGAGCCTGACAGCTCTGCCTGGTTCTACATGTACCCCTCCAACCAGCTATGCTCAGCATTCCTACTTTGGGTCCTCCTCTGGTCTCCACCAATCTGTGCCCAACCACAGTTCAGGTATGGATGCAGGAAGGGGTGGTGGTTCCATGTATCTCCAGGCCTGGAAAGTAGAGGACTTTGTAAGTGCTCACAGACTGGGAATTGAGACTTGAGTTGGTATAGGTTGTCAAACTTCATATATATTTAAAAAGTTATATAGCAGCAAATATAACATAATTAAAGTAATAGAGGGGGGCTGGGGATATAGCTCAGTTGGTAGAGTGCTTGCCTAGCATGCACAAGGCTGTGGATTCAATCCTCAGCACCACATACACAAAAAAAAAAAAGTAATAGAGGAAAGAGAGATTTTTAGATTCTTTTTTCCCTCACATTTTTATGGGTATATTATAGTGTTTTTTGATTATTTTGAGTTTCTAATCTACAGTGAAAGAAGGCATTTAATAATTGCTAACATTTTTTGAGTGCCTACAACATGCTGATCTCTATTATAATCTGTTTATATGTAGTATCTCATTTGATTCTTAAAACAGTCCTGTGAGGGAGGTGGTGTTATTATTATTGCTCATTTTGCAGATGAGGAGTACATAACAACAGGACATAAAGCCTCTATCTCGAGAGCCCAGGATCTTGACCTAGCTGCTTCTAAATAATTTTTCACTTTAATTGACTTACCTTTTCTGAAGTAACATCTGTCCTCAGCACCCAGTAATGATAGAGAATTGGTCTTAAGTTGTGGAGAAGCCTTTCATGCATACTGTAGACCTCTAGATTACTCTTTTTTAAAAAATCTTTATTTTTTTCTTTTTTAGATTTAGTAGAAAATTTTATACAAGTTTTTTATGTGTTATGGCTTATAGGTAATAGATACTCTTTTTAATTTTTATTTTTATTGTTAGCTTACCTTCCTTTCCCTTATTCTTTATTTTTTATATTTTAGAAAGAAGATCTACTTCCTTTTCCCTCTCCAGCATTCCCCAGAAACCTCAAGAAAGCAGAGGACAGCTCTCACTAGCAGAGGATCAAACCATCCAAGCTCCCGAGCTTTCAGACTCTGCAGTAGCCAGGGATTCTGCATTGACCCCAAATGAGATGAGCTCCAGCACTCTGACCAGCCCTATAGAGGCATCCTGGGTTAGCAGCCAGAATGATTCGCCAAGCGATGCCAGTGAGGGACCTGAGTACCTGGCCATTGGCAACCTGGACCCCCATGGCCGGACTGCCAGCTGTCAGAGTCACAGCAGCAATGCTGAAAGTAGCAGTTCCAATTTGTTCTCCTCTGGTAGCTCCCAGAAGCCAGATTCTGCTTCTTCTTCTTTAGGGGACCAAGAGGGTGGGGGGCAGAGTCAGCTGTCCAATGTCCTTCGAAGATCTAGCTTCTCAGAGGGGCAGACTGTCACTATCTCCAGTGGGACAAAGAAGAGCCATATTCGTTCCCATTCAGATACCAACATTGCCTCCAGAGGAGCCCCAGGTAATGGTGCACACCAACCACTAGTTAGCAAGATGACCCCTTGACTTTAGAGTGGAAGGGAACATTTGTTCTTATGGCTTTCCAAGCACCCGAAAGAGGTTATGTTTCTGATGACATGAGATTCTGCTTTATAGTGAAAGAGAGAACTTTGGAATGTAATACTGATAATCAAGAAATGTTTGAATATATTTATGTTTATTCCTTTATATATTGCTAAATACTGAATACTTTCCTGGATATATTAGTTCCTTGGTATCAGAGGATAGTGTGACTCATCACATTTCAAGTTTTAAATGATCTCTTGAACTAAGGGAGTATATTAAAGAGCTTTAAAAATAATCCCATTAAATTCCTCCCCTTCCTGTGATTCCTTGGAACTTTGGTCAGGATATAATACCAATATGAGAGAAGCAGAGTGATATTAGGGTTTCCTAATTAAAACTAGGAATATAAGTATAGGACCTGGTAACCAAGTTGGTGGGGCTGAAGGACAGGTAAAGAGACCCTGGCCCCTGGGAATGCTATTCCCTTAACACTAGGTGAGCAGAGAGCAGCCTAGACCTGGGGAAGGTGGGTTTCATTGCTTTTGCCATCTCCCTGCCATCATCCTTCCTGGGTTGTTGGTATCTGGCAGACTTTGTTTGGATTTCACTTATAGCAGAATCTCCATAACAGCAAGGCCGTTCCGGGTCAGAAAACTCCAGAAATAAAATATAAAAAAAAATTTTTTTAATTAAGGATAAAAAGGATTCCCTTAGCAACTGGAGCTGCCATTGCTTCTCTGTAATTTTTAGAAAGAAAAGAACCTAAGGGCCGCATCTGAAACTTTCCAAATGGCAAATTTTATCTCTGTTTTTTCCTCAAGAATTTGACTTATTGGAACTTTTAAAGAAAAAGTCTCCAAATCAAAGCCTGTCTTCCCATGAGCTTTCTTAGATGTGAAGAGTGTGCTTGGGTTAGATCCTCATGTCACATCTTATACTTTAGGCCTGGTGTCTACTGTATTCCAGGTCATTGGCCTTTGAGCATGTAAAACTTCCCTGCCCCCATTCTTGAATCCACATGGATTCCAGAAACCATGGTAACCTGCATGGGAAAAGGGAGCCTGTGAAAACCTTGCAGAAGGGTCCGAGGGAGTATGGGTCATGTGTAGCTTCTTGTACAAGTCATCCTTCCTTTAGCACTGGGGTTCCCTTTTGGAGTTATGTCCCCACCTCTGCCAGGTAAAAGACATAGTTTTTTTATTTGTTTGTTTTTGGTTTTTTCCTCTCTTTCTCTAATCTTGTTTGCTCTGTCTGGACTCTTCTCTATACTTGTCTGTTTACCTACAGGAGGCCCCAGGAATATCACCATTATAGTTGAAGATCCCATTGCAGGTTTGGGAGCCAGTCCTCTACCTTCTCTCCCTTCTGCTCCTTTGTGATCCCCTTGTTTAGTTGAAAATGTCTTTTTACAGTCTGGTGTCAAATCAAGTCTGGCTAGTCTGGTCCTGTTATGATGTTAGGACCTGTCTGTAAAATGACAGTGATACTTAATGTGATATATGTTCTTCTCACAACTTCTATATGCCTCCTTCAGTTTCCCATCAGCTTCTGGGAGGCAGAATCAAGACTTAGTGATTAATTTTTGCCCAAAGGTAAAACAAAGACCTACTATTTATCTAAGGCCTCTTGATGAATCAGTGACAGAATGTTTCTTTTAACTGAATACTTACTGTGGATTATTTTATTTTCCTTGACTTAACACCAGAATGTGTTTTATCCCCTTTCTGTGGTTTTGGATACACTTGCATGTTCTTTGCCTGTCCAGAGTCCCATTTCCTTTTTCTTACATATGTTTTCATAACCCTGTGAGTTCCCATACTCTATTCCAACCATTGCACATTTTTCTAGTGACTTGAATCTGTTTCTTTGGTTTTCATGGTAGTGTCTCCTGTATTCCAGATCATTGGCTTTGAGCATGTAAAACTCAAACATTTGTGTTGTATTCTGGGTACTGTGATTCATGAAAATATTAATGCTGTAGTAATGTGTCTGCAAGACAGTGGTGAGAAAGGACTGAAAACCATGGCCTCCTGGTAATGAGTGAAGCTGCTAGGTATCTAGGTACTCTGAAAAGAGAAAGTTTAAGAGGAAATAAAGTGTGCAGAATCATCATTTAGAAGAGCATATTTGTTCTTAAGAGGATGAGAAATTATAAGAAGACAGATTTTGAGTGAGTGTAAGGAAATGCTAAGAATTAATTGGGTGGGCAGCATTAGGAGGTAGTGTACTCAATGTGCAAAGGCTGAATAGCCATATCTTGTAAAGAAGTAAGGTTTCGGGGCTGGGGATGTGGCTCAAGCGGTAGCATGCTCGCCTGGCATGCATGCAGCCCGGGTTTGATCCTCAGCACCACATACAAAACAAAGATGTTGTGTCCGCCAATAACTAAAAAAATAAATAAATATTAAAAATTCTCTCTCTCTCTCTCTCTAAAAAAAAAAAAGAAGTAAGGTTTCTGTTGTGTTTGGAATCTAAAAATTTCCTTCCAAGACATGGTTTCTTACCAAGGTTTCATGGTGACTGCTAGGTTGTCCCCAGTTGGTGGTGAGGAGCAGAGCCCACTACTAGGGCTACCAGAAGTCTCTGAGGCCCAAGGAGAAAGCTGATTTCTCTTACCATGTAGTAGCATTTTTTTTGCAATAGGAGCAGCAGACAAGTTGGTACCATTTTCCATGGAAATAGGTTAGATGTGTCTCAATCATTCATCTTCCCAGAGCACCCTGCTCATTTCTTAGGCATCCACCTGCTCTTCTACCTGCTTTTCCCTCTGGCACTAGAAATTCTGTGTTTCTTTTTGGAGAATATCAATTTCCCATTTCCTGTAATCCCTGCCTGCTGCTGTTTTTCCACTTCCAGCTCTTACTAGTCTTATTCCAAGGCACCTCCTGCTTTGCCAACCTTATCATGAAACCTCTGTCTTCCTTTTCCAGTCACTGAGCCCTTTGATTTCAAGGCCATTGTCTTTAGCTTCTTCAGCACTGCCTTGATGCTGCTGTTAAGAACATAGCTGGTTTTTTTTTTATTCCTTAGTGAATGTAAATTTACCTTCTGATATCTTTTAAAAAATATAGTGTCAATGTACCAGAAAATTTTAATGTGCTTGTGTTTGTTTTACCATCTGAAGACTTTCTCTCTCTCTCTCTCTTGTTTTATTTTATTTTATTTTTTGGTGCTGGGGATAAAACAAAATCAAAACCCAGGGCCTCACTTATGCATGCCAAGAAAATACTCTACCACTGAGCTACAACCTTAACAACCTATAGACTATTTGCTAAATTAGTTTGTGAAGTGGTTAGAAACATTTGGTTGGATGGCAAATAACTAAATTGATTCATTTTGATTTGATACTTTTCACCTTTGTGTTGTCCCATTCTAGATCATGTTTTCTCTCTTCCAACTGATTTCCCATTCCTTTCCTCTACGTGTTCTGTTTTCTTGGGCTGTTAACTATTAATATGCTACCCTTTTCCTTCTTAGGTGGGCTTTGGGAATGGTAGCAGTTAAATGTTGAAACTCCAGATTGGGAATGTATCTGTTGCTTACTTCTGTGTGTGTTTTTACTTCCTGGTGTGGTCACTGACACTAGAATCCTGCAATGATAAGTCGAAGTTAAGAGGCCCCTTTCCCTTCTCTGTTCAGAGTAGTGAAGTCAGCACACCCAACTCTCTGTACCTGGAGTATGGTAAGTGAGTACTAGGAAGGCTAGGGATGAAATGGTGTCTTTTCTTTGCTTTCTCCTCCTGCCTGCTAAAGCATCAGCTTTTGTGCTCATCTCAACTCTGTGGAGGGTACGCACTGTGCAGTCTGACCACCCCTTCTTCAACCCCTGTGCTAGAAATCATAGTCACCTGCCATTTCTCTTGGACCCCTCTGACTCTGGGGTCCCACTGTCTCTTATGTTGTAGGTATTATCACGGCACGTCTCTGTTGATCCAGATGGAATGGCTGTCTGAGAGGGTGAGAGGGAATTTGAAAAGAGGCCTTTGAGTATCTGGGTTTAGTTACCAGAAGACAAGTTTCACATGGAAGTCATGTACAAAAGGAAGTTACTAGTGTCCTTTTCTGACTCTCAGCATGGGTTTTTAGATTTTTGTGAGTGTGGAGTAGGAGGGAGAGTATGTCGTCTATAAATTTAGATAGTGTAAGTATTGTCTCTGGACTCTCTCCATGTAGTTCACCATTCTCCAACCAAGAGGCTTAGTAGTGCTCTGGGACTCTTAAGAATCTGAGTAATTCTATTAGAAGATAGATACCTTACCTCTAATTCCTCATTATTTGGGAAGACATGAGAGCACTTTAGTGGTAAAAAATCTTAAGACTTCTTGAAGAAGTCTAAATTTAGCTGTTACATATTTGCTTTTTGAGACAGAACTTTTTATATCTACATTCCATTTTCCCACAGAGGGTGGTCAGTACCTGTGCTCAGGAGAGGGCATGTTCCGAAGACCATCAGAAGGACAGTCCCTCATCAGCTATCTCTCTGAGCAAGACTTTGGTAGCTGCGCAGACCTTGAAAAGGTGAGGAATCAAAGGGTCTGATGAAGAACTCATTCGTTGGAAGATTTGGCCTGAGGATCTGTGATGCCATTTGTTTGAAAGAGATTTTAGGTTTATAGCAGTGTCATGAGTATAGCCTGCAGTAAATATAAAGTCCAGCAATTTCTGTTTCTGAGGAACTCCTCAGGAAGTGTGTGCTTTTCAACAAGTCCAAAATATTAGCAGTTTTATCCTAGAAGCTGTGCTGGGCAGAGAAACATTCAATTTTAGGCACATGATTATTGTTTCTTCTATCCTGGAACCTTAGATAAATTCTATTTCCAGGACTTCTGTATTTCATGCTTAGGCTCAGATACATAATAAATAACAACTATGCAGCATTTTTTAGATAACAAAACACTCATATCTTGAAAACATTGACCTTAATACTTCATGTGTGAGTATATGAACTTGGAAAAGAGCCTGGTTGAAATTTCTGGGCATCTTCTCTTTTTTCCTTTGCTAGGCAAAGAACTTTTCACACTTTATTCCTAGGCTTCTTCAGCTTATTTAACTGCAAAAAAATGAATTACATATAAGCAAAAACTAAAAAGAACTGCAGTGTCCTAGCAGGTTGTGCTTAAAAATATTAGAGAAGCTGGGTGCATGCCTGTAATCCCAGAAGCTTGGGAGACTGTGGCAGGAAGATCACAAGTTCAAAGCCAGACTCAGCAGCTCAGCAAGGCCCTAAGCAAATTAGTGAGATCCTGTCTCAGAATAAAAAATGAAAAGGGCTGGGGATGTGGCTCAGTGGTTAAGCACCTCTGGCTTCAATCCCTGGTACCTAAAGAAAAGAAAAAGAAAAAAAAATAGTAGAGTGCTAGATTTTATCAAGTCCATAAACAAAACAATTTTAAAAAGCATAAGATAAATAGCAACTTCCTGTAACATCTTCAAGTTTTTTCTTCTTCAGAAGTTGACTCAATTCAACTTGCCTCATTCTTAAAAGCCTCATCAAAATTCTCCAATGATCTGGAACTTTATCACCATCACCATCTTCTCCAGTGGCAAGTGCTTTTCCATCCACAGCTGGGCAGAGCTTCAGCCAGTTTCCTTAAACTAGTCAGACTGTCTGTACTGTGCTGGTTTAACATATTATATTTCTGTCAGCTGCTTTGTCTTACCATGACCTATAATGGTGAAAATGTTTGTTACCAGAGATGCTTGCACTGAAGGTTTGTCAAGGTGGATAACTGTTCCTTGATTTATAAATACATTCACCCCTTCAGTATCAGAGATATTGTTTAGCCCTATGTTCTTTAAGGAAAATTGAAGTGTTTTGTGTTTTATTATCCGCTGTAGTGGTTCTGTGAACCACCATCTTCTCTCTGAGCAGTTCTTTCCCACCAATACATTCTTGTGTCTAAATTTTGCTAAATTTTTCCTGGTTCATGATAGTTCTTGTTGAAATTGAAATGGGACCGCATGGGGTACTTAATGCTGCATGGGGTCTTGGGCTGACCAGCTGAGATTTTCATTTCATTTTTATGTATAAAATGGAACAGGCATGCATGGTCAAGATAGCAAAGAGAATTTAGAACAGATTTTCTTGTCATCTACTTTCCTTATAGTAGAAGTATGCATTTCCCCTGGGTGTTTTTGATAAGAGGAGTGCATGCCTTGGAAGGTCTGCTTTCCAGCATTATAATAAGTGAGGCATTGAATACTTTTAGTTTCTTTTATTTTTTGGTACCAAGGATAGAACCCAGGGGCACTTAACCACTAAGCCACATCCCCAGCCCTTTTTATATTTTTATTTAGAGACAGGATCTCGCCAAGTTGCTTAGAACCTCTCTAAGTTGCTGAAGCTGGCTTTGAACTTGGATGCTCCTGCCTCAGCCTCCCAAGCCACTGGGATTACAGGTGTGTGCCATGTGCCCAGCTTACTTTTAGTTCCTTAACATACAACTTCTTTGGTGCTTGCCTTCCCATAGGAGAATGCACACTTCAGCATTTCAGAGTCCTTGATTGCTGCCATCGAGCTAATGAAGTGCAACATGATGAGCCAATGCCTAGAAGAAGAGGAAGTAGAAGAAGAAGACAGTGATAAAGAAATCCAGGAACTGAAACAGAAGATCCGCCTTCGGCGCCAGCAGATCCGCACCAAGAATCTGCTCCCTATATACCAGGAGACTGAGCAAGGAAGTGAGTGAGGCCTATAAACACATTTTTGTTCCTGCTTCTTCATGGCTTCAAGACAAGTTCTGTGCCTTGAGGGCTTTCGTTTCTGATCTTCCTTTGGGAATTACACCCAAACCAAGGTTTTGTCACTGTCAGAAAGATATTACTTTGTTATATTTTTTAAAAAAAATTTGTAGTTGTAGATGGACAGAATGCCTTTATTTTATTTACTTTTATGTGGTGCCGATGATCGAACCCAATGCCACCTCATGCATGCTAGGCAAGCTCTCTGCTGCTGAGCTACACCCCAGACTTTGTTCTGTTTTTGAGAGCTTGTTTGGAGGTTCTAGCAGCGGAGCTCAGCTACTTGTATACCCTTGACCAAAGATGCTCCTCCTCTATCAGGGACGATTGTTCTCTTTGAGCAAGAAGCTTTGGGAGGGACACACATGGAGCAGTGAGGAAAGGGACACTTTCTTAGCCAGCCAGATCATCTGAATCAACCCTGGTGATCAATGGGGGTGATAGATGTGGAAGCCAGATTGTCCTCACATCCCCTTTGTTCTATTTTTGTTACCAGACTAAGAATACTTATTCCAGAATTCATCCATTTCCTACATCAGAAATGGCTTCCTTCCAAAATAGATTTCTGATGTAAGGAGAACTAAGACCACTGATTCCAGGTTGACTTCCCAAATACTAGTACCTCCTATTTACATGAAATCTTCTAAGGTTATAAATCAACAAGAGCTAGTTTCCATTTCAACAGCTTCACTTCCAACAAAGGTTTGATATACATTTAAGTCCTACCAGTTACCTTTTACTGTGACATTGGGAGGAGCAGGAGATCTCTTTCTGTTCTATTTATTGTTATTGTTTTTATTATTATTTTTTGATAGGCTTTCGGGTCACCTCCAGTAGCTCCCAATTTAGTTCCCGTGATTCAGCACAGTTCTCTGATTCTGGCTCTGGTGATGAAGTTGATGAATTTGAAATCCAAGGTAAGAAGTGATACTTTGTTACTGGGAGCTTTTGTTATTTGTTTCTTTCAATTTGGAATCATATGCTGTGAAACTCCCTAAGTAGAAGTTCTTCATTAAGGTCCGTTAGGGAATGTTGTAACCCATTAGGGATACTGAAAGGAACAACTTCTTATGTTAGAAACAAAACCCCTTTATGGGTTCACTCCACCAAAACAAACCAAACCTATTTTTAGAAAAAAATTGGGGGGTATACTGGAGATTGAACCCAAGGGTGCTTGATATTGAACTATATCCCCAGCCCTTTTTATTTTTTATTTTGAGAAAGAGTCTCACGAAGTTGCTTAGGGACTTGCTAAGTTGCTGAGGCTGGCCTGGAATCTGGGATCTTCTGCCTCAGCCTCACAAGTCACTGGGATTACAGCATGTGCCAATGTACCTGGAAATACCCTTTATAGGTTAAGCAGAAAAGAAAAGAACCATGAAAGGAAATGTTCCAGTTGGAGTGGGCTGACAGTTGAAGTCACCCTGATGCTTTTTTTGCATTGTAATTCTTCCTTCTAGTTCATATACCTCATGAAATTAGAATCCTATCCTCTTATGCCCCATAACACAACTAAAATTGTTTTGAATTATTCAAAAGGAGCTTTATTATATCCCTCAACCAAAAGGACAAGAAGAATCATTGAGGAGGAAGCAAAAAGGAAAATAAATCAAGTTCACAAAGTGGAGCTTTAATTTCTGACCTCATAAGTGCTAACTTGTTATAACAGAATCATAGATTCTTATTAGAAGTATCAGCATATAGAAGGAGAGGGGCTCCCAACCAGGAGGTCAGTTGTATTAAATCATATTAATGTTCCATTCCTGCATATCATAGGTTTCTTCAAGTTCTCATCAGTGAGACAAACAAAAATAGTTCCAGTACATAAGTTCTTCCCCATGGGTGAAGCTAAGAGTAAGTTCCAGGTAGAGCTGAATTGTGTCTATAATACTCCATTATGACATTGTAACATGGGGTAAATAGATTTTTTTATTACATGTTAGAGAACCCATTCATCTGTACAGACCTCCAGATGAAGTAGTCAGGTTTTTTTTTCCACTCAGAAAATCAGACTTAACACACATTTTTTAGGTCTCTAGCCTTCTGTGTTTTTCTTAATGTAGTTGATTTCTACAGGTATTTCTAATAGGTAGTCATTTAAAACTCCATTTTTTGTTTGTGGTTTTCCAGCAATGTTTCTGCATCTGGCACCACCTGGTTTTCCTCCAGTTTACTTCTGACATTGACTACCTAGAGTTAACACAGATCCATGAGTTAAGAGCTCAATTTCATAAGATTGTTCCCACTTAAGATACCAGATGCAAGTGAGGTCACCCACATTCTTCCCTGCTGACTATGAATTCAGGGGTTCCTATGTCCCCTTTCCAGATTTAATAATTCACCAGAATGACTCACAGAACTTAGGAAAGCACTATATTGCCAGATGTGGTGGCACACACCTGTAATCTCAGCAAATAGGGAGGCTGAGGGAGGAGGATTGCAAGTTCAAGGTCAACCTCAGCAACTTAGCAAGGCTATTAGAAACTTAGTGAGACCTTGTTTCAAAATAAAAAAAAAGGGCTGTGAATATGGCCCTGGTTTTAATCCCTAGTATCAAAAAAAAAAAAAAAAGAAAGCATTATGTCTATGATTTCAGTTTATTATAAAGAATACAAATAAATAGCCCCATGAAGAAGTCATAAAGCAAGATCCTGAAGAGTTCCTAGTGTAGGAACCTCCGTCTTTATGGAGTCAGGGTACACGACCCTCTTAGCACATGGATATGTTTACCTGCCAGGCACCTCCCCCAAACCTTGTAGTTCCAAGTTTCATTATGTGGAAAAGATTAATTAAGTCATTGGCCATTGGTAATTGAACTTAATCTTCTGCCCCTCTGTCTTCCATGGAGGTAAAGGGGGAAGTCAAAGTTCCAACTCACTAATCATATAGTTGGTTCTTCTGGTGGCCAGCCCCATCCTGAAACTATCTGGGTGCCTGCTAAGAGTCAGTTCATTAATACACACTCGGGTATGACTGAACGGGATTCTTTATTAATGATAAAAGACATTTCTGTGACTTAGAAAAATCCAAGGGTTTGAGGATCTCTATACTAGGAATTAGGGATAAACATGGTCTCACTAAGTTGCCCAGGCTGACCTTGAACTTGCAGTCCTCTTTCTTCAACCTCCCAAGTGACTGGGATTAAAGGCTTGTACCACCACACCTGCCATATATTTATTTTTTGTTGTGCCATAATGTTGTGATTGACTTGATCTCCAAAATTAAAAGAAAGTGAGAGGATTCCACCCTTTCAAGAGCAGCAGCAGAATTTCATGAGGGTAATATTAAGGCAAATTCTGAGTTTACTGCTTTATCAGATGTGGAATAGTCCAGTTGGAGGCTAAATATGTTTCCTGAAGCAAAGCAGGAGGATGGGGAAGCTAATTGAGTTGACAAGGAAGTTGCCTAGGGGAAGACATACAGTACATTACTGTTGGAAAACTATTGCTGCAGTTGTGGGCTCCTAGGAGATGTTTAATCAACTTATTCCCTAGTTAGTTCAGAATAAAAATCCTAAAGGAAAAGACCTTAAGGCAGGGTTTCTCATCTTCTATGCAGTGCAATTCTTTGTTGTGAGGAACTGTCTTGTATAGTAAAATATTTAGTATCATTTCTGGCCTCTGCCCACCAGAGGCCAGTAGTACTTCTCTCCCCACTTGAGAGTCAGAAATGTCTCCAGATATTGCCAACATCACCCCTGATTAAGAACATTGTCGAGTTGGGGTTGTGGCTCAGTGGTAGAGCACTTGCCTAGCACACGTGAGGCACTGCGTTAGATCCTCAGCATCTCATAAAAATAAATAAATAAAATAAAGGTATTGTGTCCATCTACAACAAAAAATTAAAAAACAAAAACATTGTCTTATAAGGTCCTTGAGGCTAGATGAGTTTGGGAAGTAGCAGTAACTATCCAAGCTATAATGAGCATCTGCCTATTTGATGTAAGTTCCTAAAAGCTGTTTCATCTTTTGATCTCTGGAACATGTGGTATAGAATTGGCAATCTCATCAGGTTACTTCATGTCAGAAAACTAAAGGGCCCCTTTTATAATCATTATTACACAGATGATAGCGAAGGATCTAACCTGAATCACATGTCAAAGAACGGACTCTCAGTGTCAATGGCCTCCATGTTTTCAGGTAGCCTGTGTTGGAAATGTGGATGTGCTTATACATGCATGTGTGTAAGTGTTTGCACCAGCTTTTGTATATACTTGGCCATGTGAATCCTGTTAAAGTAATGAGGACTACATGATCTGAAGATCTTATTAGAAAAAACTGGACTTAAGTGATAATAAGAAGCCAGGAACAATTCAGATATTCAGATATTTTTCCTCATATGACTCTATAAACAAACTCAAACTCAAAGTCTTCGTTGGGTTTGTCCTTGTTGATTCTTCCCTGCAGTGATCATTTTAGATTAAATAGTCATGGACTATGGAGGTAATAGATAGCTTAGAAAGAAATGGTTAAAGAATTTTTGTTCAAATATATAGGTAAGCTACTGCCACACATTTAGACAGCAAAAGTAGGACAGAATGCCATGAAACTTAGTCCACTTAGAGTTTAAGATTTGGAGAGCCAACTTTCAGAAAGCTACCTCTTCTGGGTACTTCATATATAATTAGGAATTGCTGCTATAAATAGCCATCTTTAGTAATTGCTTTGTGATTCAAATAAGTAGGTTTTCTGTAGGTGTAGTTAATTGAAAGAAAGTAACAGTATTCTACTTAAAATGGTTTTAAAACACAAATGACAATAACTAAAACACTAAGAAAAGTAGGATGTAGCTCAGTGGTAGAGCATTGCCTAGCAAGGCCCTGGGTTCAATCCCCAGGACCAGACACATACCTTTTAATAATGTTAATATAATGTTTATGACTGTTCATATTGTCAGCCACTAGAATTTGAATAATTATATAAGATTAATTTATGTAATTAATTATTATATAAGATTAGGTCAAGATTTAAAGAAATAAAACTAATTAGGTTCATTTTTCTCTAATCCTGCATTGTTGTAATATATTTAAACATTAGTCTTCCATTGCTTCAGATTATCCTGTCACTTTTTAACTGGTTTCTGATGTGTTTACAACCACAATCTTTTGCTGATGCGCTTATTGACTGTTGGCTATTTCATCAGAGCATATTCAATCTGCTTTACTCATAAGGCATTCCTTTATTTGGTTATCCTAATATCCTTCCTTTCCCAATTTTGGGAGCTTTCAAAATTTTATATATATGACAAGTTTTACACCAAGAATATGAAAAAATTTTCAACTAAAAATCTACTTTTTCTTGTGATCCCCATTCTTGGAGTCTGGGGGACAGGGAGTGTGGGGTGAGGTACCTTGCCTCAGACACATTATGGAAGGGGAATGAAAGGAAAGTCAGAAGTCACTCTTAAAAATGACAACTAAAGGACTAGGGATGTAGTCAAAGAGAGCTTGTGTGAGGTGCTGGGTTTGATACCCAGTTTAAAAAAACATGACTTAAGTTACATGTGTAAGACTGGAAGATGCTGCACCACACGACACAGATCACCAAAGAGGTTTTCCACTTTATTACAAAAGGCTGTGTGTTTATATAGGTCTAAGGAGAGGTCGCAGGGCTGAGGTAGATAACAGGTCGCCCGTTTATTGGCAAGCTCTTCCATATGTCAGTTCCAGAGCCCAAGAAGTTAATTCTAATTGGGGCTAAGGCTTCCCACCAGCAGGGTTTGAATGTTGGCGTGGGCAGGAAACCTTTCGCACCAGTGAAAGAAACAAAGAGGGGAAAGAGGGTCGTTAGACGCCATGTTGGGGTTTTTCTCTGGGGTGCTGCTGCCATTATATGTTTTCCCAACAACATGTTCTTTCTGTACATAGTTTCCCAATTATATAAGTATAATTTACTATTCATTTTTCTCTACTCTAGATTTCTTTATTGCTTTCTGTTCTTTATCATGTGTTTCTGGTCTTTTATCAGGTTTGTTATTGGTTTAAGACTCTTCCTAAAAAGTATTTTACTTCTACTTCTTATGAACAGTCTTTCTAATCATGTCCAGAGGTTTACAGACACATTTCCATATGATCAGCTTAATAATAATTTATACTATGGAAGAGTCTCTTGGGATACCATCATTAGGAAGGTCATCAGGATCCATAACACTCTTGAAAAAAAGTTTAAAGTACTTAAGCATCATTTTATGAATATCACCTATGATAAATCCTCTAAATATTGTAATAATCTGCCAAGTCTAATTACTTTTCTTAGATTGTGATAAATTAAATAGACCGTGTGGGACAGAACTGTTTAAAGTAAATAAATTTGAAAGTTCCTTATTTCTTTTTTTTTTTTTTTCAAAAGGATGGTTAGTCTATATAGAACAATTCAGAAATTCTTTTATTTTTATTTATTTATTTATTTTAGAGAGAGAGAGAGAGAGAAT
The DNA here is from genome assembly GCF_001458135.2 of Marmota marmota marmota. Classification (NCBI taxonomy): domain Eukaryota; kingdom Metazoa; phylum Chordata; class Mammalia; order Rodentia; family Sciuridae; genus Marmota; species Marmota marmota. The sequence continues at coordinate 503,599 of NW_026000240.1, forward strand.
TTTAATATTTATTTTTTAGTTCTCGGCGGACACAACATCTTTGTTTGTATGTGGTGCTGAGGATCGAACCCGGGCCGCACACATGCCAGGGGAGCGCGCTACCGCTTGAGCCACATCCCCAGCCCCGAAAGTTCCTTATTTCTAACAATGAAGTTGGAGATAGACTTTGAGATCACGGTTTATTCATAAAAAGCTTAGTATTCATCATCATCTATATCTTTTTAAAAACAATTTTATTTAGATATAATTTACATATCAAAACTCACCTACTTCAAGTGTACAGCTCATTGATTTTTTTAGTAAATTTACCGAGTTTTGCAACCATTACCATCACCTAGTTTTATAACATTTTTATTGTCCCAATGTTATGGTTTGGATGTGAAGTATCCCCCAAAGCTCTTGTGAGAGACAATGCAAGGAGGCTTAGAGGAGAAAAGATTGGGTTATGAGAACCTTAACCCAATCAGTGAATTAATTCCCTGATGGAATTAACTGAGTGGTAATTGAGGCAGGTAGGGTGTGGCTGGAGGAGATGGGTAATTGCAGGTGTGCCTTTGAGGTATGTATTTTGTATCTGAGAATAGAGTCACTATCTCTGCCTGCCCCACCCCTTTCTGATCATCATGTGAGCCACTTCTCTCTGCTACACTCTTCTGCCATAAAGTTCCTCAAGCCCTAAGGAATGGAGCTGGTTATCCATGGACTGAGATTGGTTCATAAGGAGTAAAGAGAATTCCAGAGATGACAGAAAGGACAGATGTAGTTGGCGATCACTTTTTCTAAGGCTGGGGTAGAGCACCTAGGGAAGGAACAAATGTGAAAGAGGGCCACATCCCCAGGCCTGAGATCCTGACCTCCTGGCTCACTGAATGGTAGAGAAGCTGAAGAGCTGCTTTGATATAGTATCAAGTAACACTGTGTACTAAGAGGTGCCATGCTACAAGCCTTCTCTGGGAAACAATTTTCTGGAGAATGTACTGATGGGTAGAGGAAAGTGCCTTGTCTCTGAACTCAAATAATACTGGGAAAGCAGTTCATGGGAAGGTACTAGGCATCTGGCACTCACTTTTAGTTAAGTTCTCCCAGGAGTTGTTGAGAGAAATTGCTTATGAGAGGTACCACCTAGTGGCACTCTGCTGCAAAGATGCACAAGGCATACTTCTTAGCGTCCCTTAGTGCCTTCCACTGAAAAGAACACTGTACCCAGCTGAAAGAGGAGAAATGGTTATGGATCCAGTACTAATGCATTGTGAGCAAAAAGACAGATTTGTGGCTAAAAAATCAGTAAATTGGTAGCTGGCATAATATATAAAGATGAATACTCAGAACTGTATTTTCCAACAAGTTTTAAAATTATATCCAATTCAAGGTAATCAGTTGCTTCTCCTCCTACCCTATTTAATAATTTGTTTCTTTTTAAGACAATAATAGTGGTTCCTGGGCTGTGATTGTAATTCAGTGGTAGAGCGCTTGCCTAGTATGTGTGAGGCACTGGGTTCAATTCTCAGAACCACATATAAATAAATTAATTAAGTAAAGGTCCATCGACAACTAAAAACAAATACATTTTAAAAAAATAGTGGTTCTCTATTTTGTTTATTTTTATATTTTTTAATATCTTTATTTTTTTTATTTTTATGTGGTGCTGAGAATCGAATGCTAGGCGAACACACTACCACTTGAGCCACATCCCCAGCCCCAATGGTTCTCTATTTTTAAAAAATCATTTCTTTTTTGACTTAGCAGTTACCGAAAACTTACTGATGTTGGATTTTCTGATATGTTGAGTATCATCTACTGGAAGGAAATCAGAATGGAGACCAACGTCAAACTGGCCAGTAAATTATGAAACTGATTCTTCACTAGCCTTACTTATTTCATTTAAAAATTTGCAGATTTTATTAAGGTACCAAGGTTTTAACTAGTTCTTCCTGGATTGTACCAATACTAGTTGTCTGGACACACAGCATATTCTTCTATTTATAACACATAGTGTTGTTTGTTTTTAATATTCTAATTATTTTTCAGTCCATAGTAATAATGGACTTATTCTCTCTAAAATATCAAAAGCACTTGAAATTGGTTCCCTTGGAAAAAATATATTTGTTTTTGTATGCAAGATCAATAAAATGTTTCATAATTATGTTCAATTCACTTGGAAGATGAGTTTTCTCAGACTTCTTTCTCAAGTGCTCTCATTTGGGGTACATTTAATCCATCTAGTTGAATGGTTTTCTTTCTCTTTACTCTTTAGTTTTCTGAGACCGTGGTCTACTTCTTTTTTATGTAGTGCTGAGGATTGAACCTAGGATTTCATACATGCTAGGCAAGCACTCTACCACTGAACTACATCCTCAGTCCTGACCCTGGTCTACTTCTGTCCTCATCTTCCACTAGTTTTCTGTCCACATTAAATTAGTCATCTGTTTGACCTGACCAGAGAGTCGGCAGGATGCCACACAAGCATGGTTCTTGACCAGAGCGGGTGTCATGTCCCCTTTGATATTAGGTGCTGCCTATCTTCCTCCACCCTGGGGTAAAAGATCCTTACCTCTAAAGCACTGTGGTCTTCCACACTCTTGGAAATGTTCCTGATTAGCCAGGAATTCTATGCCACATACCTCTGACCTCTTTGGACCTTGTGATTAAAAAAAAAAAAAAAAAAAAAAAACACGATAAAGTATGACTTGATTATGTTCTTTCCGCCCGCCCTCCCCAACCAGGGATTGGACCCATGGGCACTTAACCACTGAGTCATATCCCCAGCCCTTTTCACTTTTTTAATTTTGAGACAAGGTCTCATTAAGTTGCTGAGGGTGGCTTTGAACTTGTGATCCTTCTGCCTTAGCCTCTCAAGTGGCTGGGGTTATAGTTGTACACCATTGCACTTGACTGATTATATACTATAAAGAGAAAAGAATGATTTTTTTTCTCAAAGAAGAAAAAAGAACAATGAAAAACTGCTAAATACAGTCATGCTTCGCATAAATAAGAGATATATTCTAAGAAACTTGTCATTAGGCAAATATCGTGGAGTACACTTGTACCAACTAAGATAGCTACTATATCACTAAACAATGTAATTTTATGGGACCACTGTCATATATGTGGCTTGTCATTGACATTAACTTCATTTTGTGCACATGATTATAGTTTTTATGGAGACAGTGGTTTCCTTAGCAACTATGAATTCTCAACCACTTCTCTCTAGTGTGTGTTATTTTCTTTAATAGGCTGGTCCTAAAGTAACAAAATTTGTCAGCTTCTTATTCAAGGATATCTGTCAAAGATTTTCTTTTTTCCTTCTCTGTTACTCCCAAACAAAATGAAATATTCAAAATCTGTTAATTGCTTCTAGCCAATTAATATTCTTTTAGGAAATATTTTCTGAAAACCTATTATGTACAAAGCACTGTGAGCGTTACTAAGACAAGGCAAGACTTATGTTCAATTCCAGGCAGTATAAGTGTTACCCATATAAATGGAAAGCAAATGATGTGTGAAAATCTGTCTGTTCTACTGTTGTCTATCCTTTTTTTTTCCCTTTTTTCTACTAGCACTAATTATAGTGAAACTAGACAAATAGCAGTGCATTGGGATGTGAATTTTAGTGGCCCAAGTGCAGACAGAAAATATATGATATAAATGAAGGTCTTTGTTGTTAAATAAAATAGACTTTGTTAGTTACCAGCAAAAACTTGGTTGATGTTTTATTTATCTTTACTTTGAGAACATATGAAAACTAGTCAACAAATTTTAATTCTGACTGGGCACAGTGGCACATGCCTGTAATTCCAATGGCTCCGGAGGCTGAGGCAGGAGGATCACAAGTTCAAAGCCAGCCTCAGCAAAAGCAAGGAACTAAGCAACTCAGTGAGACCCTGTCTCTAAATAAAATACAAAAAAGGGCTAGGGATGTGGCTCAGTGATCAAGTACCCTTGAGTTCAATCCCTAGTACCACCCCCCCACAAAAAAAATTTAATTCTGGGGTTTGGGTTGTAGCTCAGTAATAGAGCACTTGCCTTGTACTTATAAGGCACTGGGTTCAATCCTCAGCACTACATAAAAAATATAAATAAATAAAATAAAGGTATTGTGTCCATCTACAACTAAAAAATATTTTTTTAAAAAAATTTAATTCTGTTAACCAGCTCATCAACAATATTATTTAAGCATGTTTGTATACACAACTGTGTGTTAAGTATTTTAGATCCAAAAGAAGAATTAGACACAATCTCATTTCCTCACAAGGAGACTTTATAATATAGTTGTACATAAAAAATCTATATATGGTAGAAAATGTAAGGAACAATTGAGCCAAGTGCAGAGTGACATAAGCTTAGAAACTCTATTGAGGAATTTAGACTGATTTATTATTATTATTGATTATTATTAGATTGATTATTGTGTAAGCTTCATTAGGGAGAAAAGATCTTTTCACTGGGCATCAAAGGAAGTGAGACAGGATTTATCAAAACAACCTTTCATGACTTGGTTAAGGTCTATCTGCCTTTCTCGAACATGACTTCTGTTTTAAACATTCCCCCACATCAAAAGTATTTGAGCAAATGAGGTCTCTGGAAGTTTAGGCATTCATTATTAGAAATCCTTTGCAAAGTCATGTATCAGAAATATGCTTTGGAAAGTCTGTCATGGTTTCTTACAGTTGTGTGTGAGATTTCTGTAGTAAAGATTGTGTTGACAATCCCTGAAAAGTTGTTGGTTATCAGGCATTTCCAGAGAAGTTCTTTGCCTTCCTATGCTATCCTTCAGGAATGAAATCCTTCCACAAAACTTTTTTCTTTTTCTTTGGTACCAGAAATTGAACCCACGGAGCCACATTTTATTTTTGATACAGGATCTCCCTAAGTTGCTTAGGGCCCCACTGATTTGCTGAGGCTGGCTTTGGACTTGCAGTCCTCCTGCCTCAGGCTTCCAGCCACTGGCATCACAGGCATGTGCCACCATACTGGGTTCCACAAAAATTTTAAAGAATTTAGAAAACTTCATTCTTCATTCAGGAGTAAGGGCAAGAGTTGTGAGATGTTAGAAGCAAACTTTTAGTTGCACAGATCATTTTTATGATCCAAGTTCTATGTTAGGTGCTAATTCTTACATTAAAAATAAATAAATAAATTCAGGCAGAGTTCTTGCTTCTGGGAGCTTACCAGTTAAGAATGCTTGATATTTAGAGAGTGAGAGAGATATTTGAGTCATTATTTTGTGTTTCTGCTCGGTAGGGGTTGTGTCCCTGTAAGCCTTAGGATGCCTACTTTTCTCATTCACTGTTTTACACCAAATCTGAGTTTGTGTTTCCACCTGGATTTGTAACTACTTTGACCTTCTCAGTGCTATGCATAATGTCACTAATTCAGCCTGATTGTGACTTGAATAGAGCCAAATTATAAATTGCGTTTAGAGCTTCACCTGCTCCTTCTCTTGCATAGAATATAGCACCTAGGTGCTATCTTGAGTGCTTAGCTGGCAATACTTTGTCAAGGTTTCCATATTCTTTACCTCTTTCTATTCCATTTCCTATTCTCCTTATCTCTGTTTAGATGCTGACATCAGAAGGTGCACAGCCTCAAACAGCAAACCCTTCATTTCTTCCCAGTCCTTGTAAGTACTTTCTTTCTTTTTTTACTTTTAATAACCTTGGGGTGTGGGTGTAGGGAGAAATAAACCCAATAGATGGGTATGTAAAGTCATTCCAATTCAGGTGGAGGCAAGGTTCAAGTAATGATCTTGCTCGATGGTGATGAACCTACAGGAAGAAAGAGAGTAAAGATTTTTTTTTTTTTTTAATCTAAATGGGGTAGGCTTTTGTGAAGGCAAAGCTTGCAGTGTGAATTATTCTTTCTCTGCTGACTTCTATCCTAGACACTTAGGTCTCAAGAGAGAGATTGATTGTGACTTTTGATCATGAAATCAAGTTGAAAAAGTTCCATACTATAGACCCAGCTATGGTAAATATTAGTTCATTTGGGATGAACAGTAGTCTTTACAGTCTACAAAGCAGATTTACTCACTTTATTTTGCAAATGGACATTGTAGTGTCCATTTTGTAGTTAAGAAACTAAAGTTTAGGGAAAGGCAATACAGAGCCCTTAACTAGTAGTGCCATATAATGCTAGTAAGTGGGATTTGAACCTGAGTCTTAGGACGATAATAAGATCAGTATTTTTTCACTGTGTCCAAAGATGATAAGTGAAGAAGCTGAGCAGACTTGGGGTGCTATGGGCATTTCCTCAGCTGAGAAGTTACTACATTTGATCTCAGATCCTAAAGGGAAGGCTCCCTTTCTTTTGCCTACACTCAGTTTTCTTTATTTTCTCCTTTTCAGTTCCCATTGCTTCCTGCATTCCACTTCTGCTGAGGCGGTGGCTATGGGGCTCCTGAAGCAGTTTGAGGGGATGCAGCTTCCAGCTGCCTCAGAGTTAGAGTGGCTAGTCCCGGAACATGATGCCCCTCAGAAGGTAGGCTCCTCAGCATCTTTCCCTGTCCAGGAGGCTCTGAGCCTTTCTTATCTTGCTCTCCTTTCTCACTTGTTCCCAGTGTGGGATGAACCTGTATTTCCTTCCTTGTTCATAGAAGCCATCTGTTATAAATGTATTGAATGAATGAATGAGTGAGTGAATGGTAGCTTGCCTAGGTTTTCCCTAAATTGTCAAAAATATCAATATAATGGCTCTTTCACTGTTATTATTTCACTTGTTATCACATAACTGTTCACTAATCCCAGAGTTAGAACTCTTGTTTTGTGACCACCTTCAAAACACTTAGAAAAAGTGAATTGTTTGGACTCTTCTTTGCCCTAAAATTGAATCTTTAAGTCATGAAGCATCCTGGCATACATCAGCAAAGGGTAACACCACCCTGGAATGCTGTGTCTGTATTTGCTTCTTGGAACCACAAGGCCCTTGTTTCTCATACCATGCTGTCTTTTAACTATGTTTCTGTCATGTCCATAAAGATCAAGCATATGTGTTCCCTCAGACTGTCATTGTTAGCTCACCTGTGCTTTTCTCCTGTAGCTCCTGCCCATCCCTGACTCACTGCCCATCTCACCAGATGATGGGCAGCATGCGGACATTTATAAACTGCGTATCCGCGTTCGTGGCAACCTGGAGTGGGCCCCACCCCGGCCTCAGATAATCTTTAATGTTCATCCAGCACCAACGTGAGTAGTCAGTGACTGTGCACTTTGGAAAAAGATATATTCTCTTTGAATTGTCAGACTGTCATATATATATATATATACACACACACACACACACCCCTTTATAAAGGGATATATATATATATATATATATATATATATATATAAAACTTTATTTTGTTTATTTAGTTTTATGTGGTGCTGGGGATTGAACCCAAGGCCTTACACATGCTAGGCAAGCACTCTACCACTGAGCTACAACTCCAGCCCCCAGAACTGTCTTCCTATCTTCTTATCTCTGCCTCTGGTTATACTTTCCACACAGTTCTGTTCATTTAAAAGCAAGGAAAGAGCCAGGCACCATGGCACATGCTTTTAGTCCTGGTTACTTGAAAGCTGAGGTAGAAAGAAGGATGGCTTGAGTGCAGGAGTTCAAAACCAGCCTGGGGGGCTGGCATTGTGGCTCAGTGGTAGAGCATTTGCCTAGCACATGTGAGGCCTGGGTTCAATCCTCAGCACCACATAAAAATAATAAAAGTGTGTATATATATATATGGCCTGGGCAACATAGTGAGACTTCTGCCTTAAAAAAAAAAAAAAAGGAGGAAGAGGAAAAAAATAAAAAGCAAAGGAAGTGTATTATCCATTTTTGTCCTTAAATCCTTACTTTTAAGAATTAATAGTAGGGCTGGGATTGTAGCTCACTTACACGTGCCTTACAGTAGCACGTGTAAGGCACTGGGTTCGATTCTCAGCACCACATTAAAAAATAAAATAAAAGTATTGTGTCTATCTATAACTAAAAATATTTTTTAAAAAGAATTGAAAGTAATATATGGGGAAGCTGAGGCAGGAGGATCACAAGTTCAAAGCCAGCCTCAGCAACTTAGTGAGGCCCTAAGCAACTTATCAAGACTCTGTCTCAAAATAAAGTACAAATAAAGGGCTGGGAATGTGGCTTAGTGGTTAAGCACCCCTGGGTTCAATCCTTGGTACCAAAAAAAAAAAAAAAAAGTTATCCAGCTGGGTGTGTGGGTGCATGCCTGTAATCCCAGTGGCTCAGGAGGCTGAGGCAGGAGGGTTGCAAAGTTCAAAGCCAGCTCAGCAATTTAGCAAGGCTCTGAGCAACTTGGTGAGACTCCTATCTCAAAAAAATAAAAAGTGATGGATGTAGCTCAATGGTTAAATGCCCCTGGGCTCAATTGCCGACACCAAAACAAGAGTAATTCTCAGGATTCTTCAGAATCCTCAAGCAGCTACTGTCTTCCAGATCTAACTGGAAATGAGGTCTTTATTCTTTGGAATTCCCAACCTGTTGCCATCCTCCCAAGAGTATTGTGAGCTGTTTTTTCTTCTCTTTTTAAGAAGCTCAGATGCTTCTCTCTTACTGTTCTTTTCCCCTTTACTATTTCTTACCCTTATATTTGTATAGACAGTGTACTTCATTATTGGGAAGAGTCATTGAGACCTAAATCCTACTAGCCTCAGTTTGAATTAGTTTTCCCAATAGGTTCATTTTATCCAGCTTTTAAAAAACAGATGAATTCTCCTCTCTTCCTATACTTAACAAGACCTCTGTCATTGTGCAGCAGCTATCTGCCAATCTCCTTTGCCTTTCCTTAGGAGGAAGATTGCTGTGGCCAAGCAGAATTACCGCTGTGCTGGATGTGGCATCCGGACTGACCCTGGTGAGTTTCTTCTAGTGCATACTGCCTCCAGAGGCTTCACCCTCTCTCACATCTAGGAGAGAGGGAGCCAGTCAGAGGTAGTAAGAGGTGGTAATGGGCAAATTGGGGAGAGAGAAAAAAGGGCCTAAAGTGGGGGGAAATAGGAAAGAATACCGCAATCAGAGGGAAATCATCTCTGGGAGTTAATAAATGGGATGGCAGCAAATTAAAAAGCTTCTGCGTAGCAAAGGAAGCAATTAAGAATGTGAAGAGAGAACCTACAGAATGGGAGAAAATCTTTGTTAACTACTCTTCTGACAGAGGATTAATATCTAGAATATATAGAGAAATCAAAAAACTTCACACCAAAAAAAACCTCAATGAATAATTGGGCAAATTAATTAAAGAAATAATTTTCTAAAGAAACACAAATGGTCAACAAATAAATAAAAAATTTTCAACATCATTAGCAATTAGGGAAAGGCAAATCAAAACTGTACACTGAGGTATCAGCTCATACCAATCAGAATGGTAGCCAGCAAGAATACAAACAATAATATATGCTGGAGAGGATGTGGAGAAAAATGAACACTTTTTCACTGTTGGTGAGACCATAAATTAGTTCACTCCTTATGAAATCAGTATGGAGGCTCCTCAAAAGGAAATGAAACCACCATATGACCCAGCTATACCATTCCTCAGTATTTATCATAAAGAATTAAAATCATCATACTATAGTGATACAAGTATACCCATGTTTATGGCAGCACAATTCACAATAGCCAAACTATGGAACCAGCCTAAATGACCATCAACAGATGAATGGATAAAGAAAATGTGGTAGATATACACAATGGAGTTTTATTCAGCCATAAAGATAAATGATATGTCATTTTCAGGAAAATGGATGAACTTGAAAATATTATGTTAAGTGAAATAAGTCAAATTCAGAAGGTCAAGGATCGTATGTTTTCTCTCACATGTGAATGCTAAAGATGAAAAAGGAAAAGTGAGGAGTGGGTGGATCTCATGAAAATTAAAAGAAGATCAGTAGACTATAGTAAAGGGACCAGGGAATGGGAGAAGGGGAGGAAGTGGGGAAGTACTGGAAAGTGATATTGGCCAAATTATATTGTTATATTTTGTGCATGTACAAATATGTAACAACAAATTCCACCACCATGTACAGCTACAATGCACCAATAAAAAAAAAAAAAGAAAAAAAATTATCCCTGAGAGTATATTACCAGGCTGTATACTGGAGAAAATTTTAGTTTCAGCTAGATTCTTGGAGGTTGGGTCTTATCAGTTCTGGCAGACTGTTTTCTCAGTGACTTCTAGGATAGGGACCACAGGCCTCACTTGTGGGTTTCTCACAGCTTTGGGGAGTTTTTACAGAGGTGGCTAGAGGCAACTGCTCATCTATTTCTGCCCTTTGAAGGATCAGCAGAGCTGCCTTATCAGCTTGTAGACACATCTGGCTCTTTGACTTTCTGAATTTTGCAGATTATATCAAACGGCTGCGGTACTGTGAGTACTTGGGAAAGTACTTCTGTCAGTGCTGTCATGAGAATGCTCAGATGGTTATCCCTAGCCGGATTCTGCGCAAGTGGGATTTCAGCAAGTACTACATCAGCAATTTCTCTAAGGACCTGCTCATTAAGATATGGAACGATCCTCTCTTCAATGTGCAGGACATTAACAGCACTCTCTATAGGAAGGTCAAGCTGCTCAATCAAGTCCGAGTAAGACTCTTGAAAAGATCACACCATAGATTCTTACCCTTCTCCCTATATCCCCTTTTTCTCTTCATGTAGGGTTTCCCAGGATCACCATACTCCTTTTCATAATGTCAGAGCTGTAGCCATTTTATCATTCATGCTCTGTGTACTTTTTTGGGGGCAGGGGAGTCGGTGCTGGGGATCAAACCCAGGGCCTTATACTTGCCAGGCAAGGGCTCTACCACTGAGCTATATCCCTAGCCCTCTAGTACTTTCTCAATCTCTTCCTATTTCCCAGCTCCATGTCTAGTCAAAGCCTTAACTCTGGCAGTGGCAGCTCTGAAGCTATAGATAACGCTGGGTGGCAAAAGTAGAATTTCTCTCTCCACTGAAAATACTACTGAATAGAAAATAGGGTGGGGAAATATGAATTCCAGAGTTCTCAGTTGCTGCCAACAGTGTTTGTGATTGGGCAGATTGACCTGGCAGAGAGGCCTTCTCTGACTAGAGATCACTTTGAAACAAGTTGTTAAGAGAATACAGTCTGACTCTGGCTGCTACATCTAAAGCTTCCAGAACTCCAGGGTTTAAAGATACTGCTCTTTCTAACAGCCAATTCTCTCCTCTTCTCCACACTTCCCCACCAAAACGTCTTTGTTTCCAGCTGCTGCGGGTCCAGCTGTATCACATGAAGAACATGTTTAAGACATGCCGACTGGCCAAAGAGTAAGTCTTGTGTGGAGGCCAGTCCTCCCAATGAGTTAATTTCTTTGACATGGATGTGTCCTAGTAGTTGATTCTTATGTGAAGAAGAAAAATAGGGGAATTTTGCAGACATGTCCAGAAATGATATACAAGAAGCCACAGCAGTAGCTGTATCTATAATTTCTCTGGAGTGGGGAATATGTGGCCACCACTCTTTGCAAGTTGGTATGGACTGTTCTGCAGGAGTTTATAAATAAGTCACTTCTGTCATCCAGATACCTGTTGGTGTGGGAAGGCTAGGTGGCCTGGAACACTGGAAGAATGTTGCCCACTTTCATTAGCTTTTCTTTCTCCCCTTTGAATAGGGATTTTTCTGTACAATGTGACATATAAAATGTTCATTCGCTACCCCCCCCCCAACTTTCCCTGTAGGCTTCTGGATTCCTTTGACACAGTCCCAGGCCACCTGACAGAGGATCTCCACCTGTATTCCCTGAGTGACCTGACCACAACCAGGAAAGGGGAGCTGGGGCCCCGGCTTGCCGAGCTCACCAGGGCAGGGACTGCCCATGTAGAGCGATGCATGGTGAGAAAGTCTTACTCTAGCATGCAGCTGAGACCTTGCTTTAGGACACAAGGAGCAGGTGGGCCCAGGTTCTTCCTGATTGGCTTCAGAAAGTTGGGATGGCTGAGGACACTCTGAGAGAAACTGAAAAGGATTGCTGTTCTTTAGATTAATAAACTGCAGTCATCCAACTGTGTAGAACCTAGATTAGAAGAGAAATTGGTTCTGGCAGCTCCTGGGTAGCTAAGAGCAGTCCTCACTAAAGAATTGTTATAAGTGGGAAAAAAACTCTGGATTAGAATCTGGAGAAGAATTCTGAGTCTTGGCTTTTTTATTTTCAATACTGTAACCAAAAGAAATGATTTTGCTCTCTTTGAGGTAAGCCTCATTTTTTAAATCTCTGCAGTGAATTATATGTATTATCTTTTCCTCTTAGTATTTTTGAAGATTGATGAAATGATTTATATGACACCATTTTATAAATTTTAAGTATTCTACAAGTATGAGTTATTATTGTTCATCCTATACTCAACATGCCAGAAATTCAGAAACTCCATTTTTAGATCTTCCCATCTTGGACTCTCCCCACTTTATGTTCCTGTGGCAGTCCCAGAATGAGAGCTCAAAATGGGATATATGTAGAGACTCCTGTGTCTCTGGGGGTATTGGACTTACTTCACTCCAAATTGACCTGAGACTGGGTATTATTTTTGGGAAACATCCATGTCTTCACATTTTATCTTAATTGACAGTATTCCTATTTCAAAATAAAATCATTAGCCAGACTGTAATACTGATTTTAGGAAGTTCATGATAGCACCATTCCTTCCTCCTCTTTCTCTCTCCATTGAGAGACACTCTAGTGGTAGGAGTGTCTCAAGTCTGTGCCTCTCTTCTCTCCACCTTAAAGTTTTGTCTGTTACAGTCTAGTGCTGGCTCAAGTTTGGCTCTCATGCTAAATCCAGCCCCAATCTCTCCTCTGTAGGAAATAGAATCCCTTACGCCACTCAGTTTTATTTATGCTTTGCCTGTCCTCTCCTTAGAATTCCCCTGTGCCATTCCCTTATTCTGCTATCTATCTCTTTCTTCCTCAGCTCTGCCAAGCCAAGGGCTTTATCTGTGAGTTCTGTCAGAATGAGGAGGATATCATCTTTCCTTTTGAGCTCCATAAATGTCGGACCTGTGAAGGTAAGGGCTGGTGCTAGGAGTGGGGCAAGAAAGACTGAACACAAAGTTAATTTCTTTCCTTTGAGCCATCTCCATTAGCAAGAGTGTGGTTTGATTCAGCAACTCCTATATTTCACCACCAGAACTCTTAGCCCTGGTAGTGGGAAGGGGCTACAGCAATGACTTGCTTCCAGCCTGAAGCAAGTAAAATAATAGAAATTTATTTTTTCTCTCTCTCACCTTTTCAACTTGAACAGAGTGTAAAGCATGTTATCATAAAGCTTGTTTCAAGTCTGGAAGCTGTCCCCGGTGTGAGCGGCTACAGGCGCGGCGGGAGTTGCTGGCCAAGCAGAGCCTGGAGTCCTACATGTCAGACTATGAAGAGGAACCCACTGAAGCCTTGGCTCTAGAAGCCACTGTCCTGGAGACCACATGAAGAAAGCACTTTAAGCCCTCTGTCTAGGGCCTGGGATCACATATAATGCAGAACTGAGCCACTGTTATGAGGACTTTCCCCAGTTGGGGCTTTTTAAAAAATTCATTATCATTGTTTTTTTTTTATTTTAATAACTTGTCTGATGTCCATGTGTCATCAACCTTTGTTAGGTTGATGGGTCCAGTCTCTTGTGACAGATAATTTGACCAGGTATTTCCATCAGAACTGACATGCGGGTCTTTAGAGCTTCTAGTGCCTCTTGTCAGGGGAATGGACAGTGAAAACCAATTCTTCTGACATCCATGGCCTTCTTCACTAGGATGGGATTGGTTGTAGATGCATCTGATTTCCACTTTTACTTTGTTTTTGTACTGGAGCTTCTGAACCAGGCCTTTCTCAACCAACTCTTCTCCTTTGCTGCTGAAACAAGGGGATAAGTTTTCTCTCTCCCAGTCCTGCAATAGGATCAGACTGTGTCCTAGAGAAGCAGCAGAGAATGGACATTCTCTCCAGTTTGATTGGGTACTCTGGGAGCCAAAGAACAGATCATTACCTTCCCAGAATCCTTAGAGACCTCAAGGAAGCAGCCATCATTTTCCTGTTTGAAATATTCTGAGCATAGATGATGTCACAAGCTAAATTTCTTTATCTACTCTGCTGGGCTAAAGCAAAGAACAGAACTGAGGCTTAGGCCAATCTAATTTGTAGCCTACACCACAAGCATAAATGAGGCTCTATTACAGAAGGAGCATGTATTTATTTAGAGGAGCTGTTGGCCTCCTCTTAAGTGGTCAGGTCTCCTTAATTAACCTAACTCAAAATGAGTGTAGGTATGATATTTCAAGCTCAGGCAAGTCCCTGATGCCATCCTAAGTGAGGACAGAAACCCCACCCACCATCTTACTAGTGGGTTCCTTGCTGCTCTGTCCTGTTTAGTGGTCATTGTAGTTCTGAATAAAGCCCAACTTCATTCTCTGTCCCCTTCCTGCAACAGGGCTGGGACCCTCTGTGGTAACTGATCTCTTGCCTTATTTTCTTTTCTCAGAGTTGGGGTTAAACATTCCCCCATTGGTAGTATTAGAGAACTTGACAATTTGTGGATGTGAATGTGAATGTTCCTGTGTTCTTGGAATAACAAGAACCTTTCTGCCGATTATGCACTTAACTCTATCTAGCCTGATGATATTCATTAGTTCAGTCATCCTTTTCATATTATAATTTTAACATACTCCCACTCCCCACTTTAATGTGTATTTTGACAGGAAAAGGTCTTGGATGGGACAGGGTATAGGTTCGAGCTATAAGTTGCTATAGTTCCTAACCTCAATGTAAAACACTGGTCAGGGTTGCTTTTCTGAGGGCTGGCAGCTCTGTGAACTAAAGCCCACAGCATTTTTGTTCTGGGACCGACTTCTTCCTGTATACCTGTTTTCCCATGGTTGGTTGCTAGTGGAAAACAAGTGGCTTGGGTACTTCCCCAGGAAACCAAACAGCAAGTTGCACAAGGTTGGTGGAAGCCAATAAGTGCCTGAGCTAAATGTACCAAGGAGTCTCACAAAGAAGTGAAAGGGGTGTTAAGGTAATAGCCAAAGCTGAGGCTCTACCAGAACAAGAGGGAACATGTGGGAATTGGCCCACAGTGTTGATTCCTCTTCCTCAAACTTGGGCTCAGAGGGCTACGTCAGGCTAGAGACCCTGATGCTGTTCTTTGAGTTCATGGTGAAGCTCTGAAAGCCAAGCTTTGAAGGACTAGAACTTCCAGGAACTTTGGGAATGACCCCACATAATTGAAGTCTCACTAAGGATTAGGCCCCAGATTTAGGCTGAGAGATTTGTTAAGTATGATGAGCTCTACTTCCAGTTTTGGTTTAAGTTTCAAATCCAGCTCCTTGCTCCAAGTCACTACACTGGAGGAGAGAGAGACTCTCTTATTGTCTGTCCTGCTTTTTTCATATCAACATAGGATCAAAGCTGAATCCAACAATCTGACATGCTCCTGAGTTTTCACTGTTTTTCTCTACCTTCCTGGCCCCATCCCTTTACATTGTGTGTTTTGGTGGCTTGGACACTATGCTATCATAACTGTCCAAATACTCATTTATTTATTTGAGAGAGGGCAGAGGATAGGATGTTTTGAAAGCACTTTGCAACTTAACAGTATCTGAGAAGCTCCTGCTGATGTGGGGAGAATCTTCTGAATGCACTTAAGAGAGCTTCTTCTAAATAAAGCAGGAGGGGGAAAAGTATTCTTTTCTGTACATAAAGCGGGG
>NW_026000240.1:519314-584896 GCF_001458135.2 Marmota marmota marmota
CATAAAGCGGGGGGGGGGGGATGTTTACTTACAAGGTGGGGACAAGATTCAAGAAAGTGCAGAAGGCAAACATTTGTCACTTAAATGAGGCCATTACTAACTTTCTTTGCCAAAGTTTTAGAGCTTTTGTTGAATTAAAAGGAGCAAAAATCTAAATAGAGATGTTCTGTGAGTGTACAACTCATGTTTTGAACTGGATTGATATCTACTTGCTATAGTTGTCACACAGCCTAACAGTTCATTGTCATCTTTAATAAACTAAGGAAATAAAATTCTTCCTTTTGTTTGCCTGTCTTGACTATTAGGAAAAGGTATTGAGTGTCTTGCGTTTTTTTCCACCAATACTACATCTGTCTTGCTCCTTTTCCACCACAACCACACAAATTCAGATTCTCTTCTCAAATCTCAGTTATCTCAGATCATGCCAATTTCTTCCTAGCCATACATTCATCATATATTTGGGTACCTCCTACATGCCAGTCTCTGTGCTAATCTCTGGGGCCATCACAGGTATTTAAATGGAGATAGTCCCCACTCATAAGAAACTTGAAAGTCTTGTATGTATAATTGGTCCTCTGTGTGTCCACAGATTCAAACAACTTTGGATCAAAAATATTTGGGAAGAAATTACAATAAAAAATACAAAATTTAAAACACTCTTTATTTACACAGCATTTACATTGTGGTGGGTATTTTAAATGATTTAGAGAGAATTTAAAATACTCAGAAGAATGTGTGTACCATACCAAATTCTGTACCATTTTATATAAGGTTATTTGAGTATCTATGGATTTGGATATCCCTGGTGGGGGAGGGGACCCTAGAACCAATTCCCCACAGATACTGAAGGGACAACAATATAAGCTCTACTAAAAACTACAAAGTAAGAGAGAAGATTCTTGTTTTTGTTTTTGTTTTTTGGTACCAGGAATTGAACCTGTGGCACTTTTCCACAGAGCTACAGTCCCTTTCCCACATTTTATTTTTAAATACAGCCCTTTTTCATATTTTATTTAGAGACGGGTTCTTGCTCAGTTGCTTAGGACCTTGCTAAGTTGCTAAGGTTGGCTTTGAACTCAAGATCCTCCTGCCTTAGCCTCCTGAGGCACTGGGATTACAGGTATGTACCACCATGGCTGGCTAAAGATTCTGTTTTTTAAAAATAATGACAAGGGAACCTAATTCAGACTTGAGATAGGTAAAGCCCCTAAGAAAGTGATACTTCACCCAAGTACCAGTGAGGTTTAGGAGTAGAGAGAAAGGGCTTTAGACAGGGACTAGCCATGTGCTTGTCCTAATATAAGAGGAGTCTGGAAAAGAGGGACATATTAACAATTTTGGATTTTATTTTGAGAACATTGGTACAGTAGGCTGATGTTTGTGTGCCCCCAAATTCGTGTTGAAACCCTTATCCTGATGTGATGGTATCTGGAGGTGGAGCCTTTGAGAAGCAATTAGTTTAAGGGGGTAGAGCCCTCAAGATGGAATTAGTTCCCCTATAGAATCCAGACAGGTAGATAGCTCCCTCTCCATCATGTGAGGACACAGCAAAAAGGCAGATTTCTGTAGAAAGAGGGAGTCCTCACCAAGAACTTAATTCTGCTGGCACTCTGATCTCTAACTCCCAACCTTCAGAAATGTGAGAAACAGATTGTTGTTTAATCCACCCAGCTAATGGTATTTTGTTGCAGCACCTCAAGCTAAAATAATTGGAAAGCCACTGAAGAGTTTGTTCAGAGGAGTGATTGATATAATTAAAATGTCAGCATCTTCTTTGCAGAGAAAAGAGTAAAAGCAGATTGGGGGGAAGGTGGGATGGGGGGTATGGCGAGGGCTGGTTAGGGAAGAAAAGAAGTACTTTGGATTAGAAAAAGGGGAATGAAGGGAAGGGAGGGAAAATGGGAATAGAAAAGATAGTAGAATGAATCAGACATTACTATCCTATGTGCATATATGGTTGGTTACATGACCAATATAATTCTACATCATGTACAACCAGAAGAATGAGAAGTTATATTCCATGTATGTATAATATGTCAAAATACATTCTACTATCTAGAACAAATAAAAAAGAAATTCAAACTAGTAATGAATACATCAACTAGCATACTTTAAACATTTCACAAGTATACATGTACATCAAAACACCACACTGGTAAAAAAAAAAAAAAATTCAAACTAGATGCCAACAATGCATCTCTTTACAAATAGGCATAAGGAAGACTTGTGTGTTTCTCCCTTAACTGCCAGAAGCCCTGCAACCACATATCTCTTCTTAAAGAACATTCTGATGAAGTGATAAGCAGAAATGAGATCTGCAGAGGAAAAAAAGGAATGAAAGAGACTTTCTCTCATTCAATATTTTAATTTGTTAATACATCTGTGTGCTTAAATACCCACAAAAAGGTATACAGTGAAAAGTCTCCCTCCCATTTCTGTAGCCCCTGTATGCAGTTTTTGCCTCCCCCCCTTTTCATAGCCATTCTTACTATTTTTTTTAAAAAAATCATATTTTAGTTATAGGTAGACAAAAATATCTTTATTTTTTATTTTATGTTGGGCTGAGGATTGAACCCAGTGCCTCACACATAGTGGGCAAGCTCTCTACCTCTGAGCCACAACCCCAGCTCATTACTACATTTTTTTTTAACTCTTCCAGAGTTTCCTTGCGCGCGCGCGCACACACACACACACACACACATACACATTTCTTATTTGTCATCTTTCTTTAAAAATTGGAAAACTATACATTTTTGTACCTTGCTATTTTTCTTTTAACCATGTATCTAAGAGAACCTTCCAAATCTACATGAAGTTTCCTTATTCATTTTTTATAGTTGCATTTTTTCCATTGTATGAATGCACCTTAATTTGTTTAACAGGAACCCATTGATGGACATTCCTTTGCAACCTATTTTTTTTATTAGTGCATTATAGTTATACATAATAGTGGGGTGCCTTTTGACATATTTATAAATGTATATAAACAAATTTCAATTCCCAGTACTATCTTTTTCCTTCTCTGCCTTCCCTTCCTCTACTTTACTGGTCTTCCTTGAAACAATTCCATTCAAAAATGAAAACTGAAAATGAAAGAAATTGAAGAAGACTTCACAAGATGGAAAGACCTCCCATGGTCTCTGATAGGCAGATTAATATTGTCAAAATGGCCATATCACCAAAAGTGAATTATAGTTGAAATACAAAAGACATTCTTTACAGAAATAGAAAAAAAAAAGTCCCAAAATTCGTGTGGAAGAGTAGAAGATCTAGAATGGCCAAAGCAATACTGATGCCAGAGGTATCACAAAACCAGATCTCAAATTATACTACAGAGCTATAGAAACAAAAACAGCATGGTATAGGCATCAAAGTAGACATGAAGACCAACGTAACAGAAGACACAGAGACAAATACACATAGATGTAATCATCTGATCCTGACAAAGGTGCCAAAAACATAAACCATAAGAAATGGTGCTGGCCAGTGGTGGTACACACCTATAATCCCAGACTCATGGTGCTGAGGGAGAGGATCACAAGTTCAAGACCAGCCTCAGCAACTGTCTCAAAAAATAAAAAGGGCTAGAGATGCGGCTCAGCAATAAAAAGTCTCTGGGTTCAATCTCTGGTCCCAAAACAAACCAAAAAATTGTGTTGGGGAAAACTAAATAGCCATATATAGAAGAGACTAGACTCTTATCTCTCACCCTGCAAAAAATCAACTCAAAGTAGATCAAAGACCTAGGAATTTGACCAGAAACACTGCAAATGTTTCCAGTCTTTTACTGATACAAACAATGTTGCAATGGAGAACTTTATAAGTTATTTCACACAGCTGCAAATATTTTTTGTAGGACAAATTCTCCAAAGTAGAAAAGTTAGCATAAAAAGTATGTGCATTTGTAGTTCTGACATCACCAAATTGCCCTCCATAGTGGAATAAGGAGATTGGAACAGTGATGAGGAAAGCAAGTGTCACCGTAGGGGTCATGTTCACGCACCTAAAACTCACCAATCAACCTTCAATATATGGTCACACTCTAACTGCCTCACCTCATCTGTTATTTCCCAAACTTTTGACATTTTACCAAGTACACTTTGATTTTTCCTCATTTAAGCGTTAACTCAGAGCTGAGCACAGTGGTACAGAACTTTAATACCAGCAACTTGGGAGGTCAAAGCAGGAGGATTGCAAATTTGAAGGCAGCCTTAGCAACTTAACAAGGCCCTCAGTAACTTAGTGAGACCCCATCTCAAAATAAAATAATTAGAAATGGCTGGGGATGTAGCTCAGTGGTAAAGCACCCCTGGGTTCAGCCCCCAGTATCAAAATTTAAAAATAAATAAATAAAAAGACTTAACTGTATGTCAGCTTTCCATGACCGCATGCTATTCTGCACATCTTCAATGCCCTGGGCACTCTGTTCAAACTTCCTGTTAGAGCACTTCGCATGTGACCTCGGTATTCATTATCTTCCCTAGTAAAACAACAAACAAGCAAATAAATGGAACAAACAAATGAATAAGAAACTCTCTGTTCCAGTTGGAAACAAGTGAAGAAATGAGATGAAGTGGCCATGCAAGTGCCCTTCCTAACAAGAAATAAACCTGCAGCAATAACCCTGACTAACCACTGTCAAGCAACTGTCCTCAGCAGACTTTCTTCTGCAAAAACTCAGGGAGTCTTCCAAAGACCCAGCACAAGCCCTTTCCAATTCAGCCAGAAGAACCCATACTGAGATCTTAGGCAGAATGAAGCTCCCAACAGGCACAGCTTGCTCTCCCTGCTGCCTTCCTCTCCTGTGTAGTCACTGAAGTCTTAGAGTCAAATGATTTTCTCAATTTTCCTCTTAGACATAGGGATATATGTAATAATTTTCATTTACTGTGTTACTACTAGCTCATCTGCCTTCTTCCCACAAAAGAGCCTGAAGAGAAGAACATTCACCCACATTTTGAGATAAATATGATGTAGACTGACCTTGGAATCTTTCCTCTGATTGCATTATCTGTCCTTCAATGCATCCCAGCTGTTTTCCCCCAAATCAGGGATCCATGGGAGACTGTAGTAGACAAAGTCAGTGGGCGCCTCCACTCAGATCCATGTAGGCTCACCTGGTGATCATGTTTCTCTAGGGATAGGCTTGACTACTCCTGGAGAAAAAGGAGAGAAACACTTAGAAACATTCTGTTCTTATAATGTATTTCCCTCCCTTCCTTGCAATGGAAACAAGAATGATTTGAAACACATTGTGAGAGAAGGACAGCAGGATGGTTCTTGGCTTGGCTTTCCTTTTAAGTTCCTCTGCTCTCAGCTTTTTTTTTTTTTTTTTTTTTTTTTTTACAGGGATTAAACTCAGGATCACTTAAATACTGAGTTGCAACCCTATCCCTCTTTTTGTATTTTATTTAGAGACAGTGTCTCACTAGGTTGCTTATAACCTCACTAAATTTCTGAAGCTAGCTTTGAACTTGTGATCCTCCTGCCTCAGCCTCCCACGCTGCTGGGATCTCAGCTCTTTTATTTCTTTTTCTTTTCGTCACTGCAATAGTTCCTTTCCCAAATCTATCTATCATCTATCTATCTATCTATCTATCTTGGTATCAGGAATTGAACCCAGGGGCACTCAACCACTGAGCCACTTCCCCAGCCCTTTAATTTATATTTTATTTTGAGACAGGCCTTTGCTAAGTTGCTGAGGCTGGCTTTGAACTTGTGATCCTCCTGCCTCAACCTCCCGAGTTACTTCCTCCTATCTTGATGAATGTGTTCTCCTTTCCCATCTCCTCCTTCCTCAGCTACTTCATCTGTAGCAGTTTCTGTAGCAGTTCTAACAGTCTTTATCAGGGAACATGCATTCTTCATTCTTTACTTCCTTTATTATTAATCTTCCAGTTTTTTTCCTTGCCAGGCACTAAACCAGGAGATATGATGACACATATACACCCTATGAGCACTCTAGGGACTTAAAAACTTCATGTCTACAATTTAAGTTGAGAGGAGAATGATAAAGTCCTGTGAGAGACTGCTCAAACTGATCAAATAAATGTTCAAGTGTTTTCCAACCAGATAGGAAAGTAGCCCACTTTGTTTATTGTTTAACAGATGTGGTTCATGGGAAGCCAATGCTTGATTTCCAGAAAATTCTCAAGCTTCTGTTCCCTACATTTAATTCAGATTTTATCTCTTCATAGGCCAAGAATGAAAATTCTGTTCAAAAAGAAAAAATACCATTGGGCTACAGTTGCAGCCCAGCATCTATCCATTCATTCATTCACCCATCTATCTACCCACCCATCCCACATAAACATCTGTTGATATTTCTGTGTGCTGGACACTATGCCAGGGCTGTGAACATAATAATAATATAATATAATATATATAGAACATTGTTTCAAGAAATGTTTACTGCATCATTATAAGAATAAAAAGTTAATAATTGAAAACACATGCAACCGTGAAAATGAGGGTTATCAGGGAGCCAAAAGAATTATGTAGAATACTTAACTATTATGACTATTGACATTCAAGAAATTCTGGTTATTTTTGTCCTAGCCAAATCTTATCTGTAGAGGACTGGGAAAGGCTTTTGAAAAGGAGCTCATTGTGATCATGTTTAGTTATTGGCACCCTGACTCCATGTATTGATTATTGAGGGTGGGAGTGAGACTCATGACATTAGTGTGGGTGAGGCACCTCCACTCAGGGCTAGAATCCAGACATTTATTGAACTCCCAGTTCTGTTTAAGTGTTTATTTAAAAGACAAGAATCATGTCTTCATTTGTACTTAAGCACTTGTTCTTCTTTATATTTGCAATTAGTTTTATGTTGGGCATTCTGCTGCAAAACAATAAAAATGGAACGCTAAGGGAGGGAAAGATGGTTATAAAGATCATGGGGGAAATCTTGTAACATAATGTTAAATGAAAAAAATGCAGGAAAAGTATATGTCAAATACAGATGAGTCTATGCTGATATAAATAAATAAATAGGAAATATATTATTTCTCAAGGAAAAATTTCACCTAGCCTCTAGGAAACCCATTACCTGCCCCCTTCCCCAGTCTAAACATGAGAAAGGCATAAGACAAACCCAACTTGAGGATCTTTCTACAAAATACTAGATTAATAAACTGTCAAGGTCATGAGAAACAAGGAAAGACTGAGACATTCTCACAGACCAGAAGAGACTAGGGTGATGGGACCCTGGGAACAGGAAAAGGACATTAGTGGGAAAACTGGTAAAATCTGAATAAAGTTTGGAGCTTAGTTTAGAATAATGGTTATTTCATCTCTCCACCTACCTCCAACTGGAACAGGCAATCCCTGACATTCAAACAGCCATCTGGCAATTCATTCATTTATTCCATTCTTGCAGGGAACACAGCAAATAAGACCACATGAGAAAAGCCCCGTGCCAGAGTCAAATACACTTTTCCATATTCCCTCTGTATTTCAAGGGAAGACTTTCTTTTTTAAAATAAAACAAGCCTCCAAAATTAACTCTTTAAGTAATTGACTGGTTTTCTGATATTTCAGTAAGCAGTTAAGAAGGAAAAACAAAATCACTCCATAATTCCATCATTTCAGAACCACAATTATTTCTATATATTTTCTTTCCTTCTTTTATATATTTTTCCAGTCATATTTTTACATATTTTAATTATGGCATAGATATACTTTCTAGTATGTAAACTTCTTATTTTGGAATAACTTTAGATCTGCAATAAGCTTACAAAGATAGTCTGAGTTCTTATGTAGTCTTTACCCAATTTCAGTTTTCCCTAATTGTAACACCTTATCTTACTCTTACTGTGGTTTCTCTCTCTCTCTCTCTCCCTCCCTCCCTCTCTCTCTCTCTCCCTCTCTTCCCCCACCACATCTCTCTCTCTCTCTCTCTCTCTCTCTCTCTCTCTCTCTCTCTCTTAGTGAATTATTAATTCCAGTCTACCCTCAATGGGAAAAAAAGATTAAGTTCCATCTCCAGGAGGAGGGAAAACTTACAAATACCATTTTTAATTCCTTGGTCTTGAAAAATGTACTATAGTAATGTATGAACACCACAGAGTTGATGTGCCCATGTTATCACATCATATCAGTGGGCACAAGATACCCAACAACATCTTTGATGTCATAGGCACCTGAGTACTTATCACTGGTACTTATCATACTCTCTTCGGACCCAAGTCTTACAACTAAAGGTAAAGAGTGAACAAGCCAATCAGAAAAACTCACCTTCCACAAGGTGCCCAGGCAACTCATGTCCTAGAGAAAAGACAAAGTGAAACTTCTCTTTACTCTTTAGTAACAACTTTACCCACAAAACTTTACTGGAAACAGGTTTTAGTTTTTTTCAATAACTCTCTTCAGGGGTGGGTGCATAGATCAAACTGGAGTTCCTGCATTGTTTCCCTGGACTTTGAAATTTGAGCAGGCAATGATCACTCATTCCTTCCTCCTGGACTCCGGGGCTGTCATTTTCCTGTGCTGTTCTGCACCTAGTTCTTCCCTTCAAATCTTTAAAAACTTTTTTTTCTGATTAAATTAGCTAGAGTTGTTTTCTGTTGATGGCAAACAACTCTGGTACATGCAGTGAAAGGGCAAAAGAAAAGGTAGTCACTGAAATAGAGCACAAATTAAATAATCAAATATTGACTTTACTTGTCTGACTTAAATTGATCTAATCCACAGTTGTATGATTCTTTTTAACTACCATGTGTATAACTAAGTGTTTGGTTACAGTTCCTGCCCTTTAGGAATTTACCACTTATTTATATGATAGGAGTACATAAATGAACATGGAGTTCATGTGTTTATAATGTACCAGACACTACTATTCTAAATTCTCGTATGTTTCACTCATTTAATCCTGCCAACTACTCTATGAAGTAGATACCATTATCATTTCCATTGTATAGAATAAGTAACTAAGGCACAGAGAGTTTAAACAAGTTTTTCCAAAGTAATACAGGTAGTAGCAGCGGGGCCTGGATTAAAATACAGGCATGACTCCAAACCCCACTCTGAACCACTATGTTATGCCAAAATGCAAAGACAGAGTTCTGAAAGGTCAGAGAAGGGAAAGGTCAATGTGGCTAGAAAGATTGAGGGAGTCTTAAGGGCTTCCTGTTCTAGGACTGATTCCTAGAGTCTGGATGGGATTTCGATCAGCAAAGAGGTGAAGGAAGGTCTCCTGGGACAGAACAGAAGAGAATGTGGCAGAGCAGAGACTCAGAGCTGGAGCTGAAAGTGGTGTTTAGACAACTGTGAAGCATGTTGGAGAGGGGTCTTTTGGAAGGAGTTGAAGGAATAACTGGATAGCTAACAGGGGGAAAAATCCGGCCATAAAGGGCCTTCAATGCCAGGTCAATCCCTGTGACTACCCTGAAGTGAGGGACCCTGTAGCTTTCACAGATATAGAACAATGTTTTGTTGTTGTTTTGTTTTGTTTTAAGTTATAGATGGACACAATACCTTTATTTTATTTACTTAATTTTATGTGGCTGGGGATTGAACTCAGTGCCTCACACATGCCAAGCGAGTGTTCTATCACTGAGCCACAACCCCAGCCCCCTGACCAATGTTATGTGAATTCTGGCAATAATTTGAAACTCCTGATCAGGGGGCTCAAGAGGACCCTAGAAAACAGCAAGCCAACCAGTGCACATTCTGCAAAAAGGAAGGTCATTGGAGAGGAAAATGTCCCTGATGCTTCCAAAGAAAGCCATGTATAGTCAGCAAGACCCTGACCTAACCTGACAGATGGTACAACTGGTAGAGGAAGGCTAGGCTTCTCACAAGTTCCCAAGTTGATTTCTAAGGAATCTCAGCAGACCTTAAGAGTAGATAGGAAAAAGGTCAATTTAAGTTGGTCTTAAATACCTTGCAGGAGAACAGAATAGGAAACAGGTAGTCAGTCACAAGATGAACACTGGCATAAGGCTCTGCTTTCTAGGAACGCTGCTGGTTAGAAATCAACAGCCCTGCTGAGCAGACCCAGAACGAACAGGGCTTCACATGTGGTCAGCGCATCCAAACACGTTGGACACTGGATACATGGTCAATGTGATGTCCAGTGTCTGTTAATTTTATCACCTGGTACTGGCCATGCCTAACAACCAACCTCATATGTGAGCAGGAGACTATTCTAAATGTCGAGTCTGCTTCTTACAACTTTTAATCTTCTTAAGTGCTTCCTAAAACTAAGATAATTGCTCTACGTTGTTCCCTTATTGTTAATACACTACAGAAATAACATCAATAAGACATCTTAGGTGCATTAATTGGCACCTCGTGAATATGATTCTTTAACCCTATTGACTGGAACAGCCAAGATCATTTAAGGTGGGAGGTCTCAGTGAGAATGGGTCATTCAAACCACCCAAGATGAACTCTTGGCAAAGAAAAGTCAGAAGGATTTCATTTTCTTAAGCTTATGACCTGAGGGTGAGGACAATGTGATCCTGGTCCTATTTGCCTTTACATAAGATTTGAGCTCAAATTTAGAACAAACAGGTTAACTTCAGAACACACACACACACGCACACACACACACACACACACACATATATATACAGGTGATATTTAACATATTTAGAATTTTACAACTGTCAACAAAATCCAGCTTTGAATATTTCTATGTCCTCAAAAAGATTCTACTTCTAATCCAAAGACAACCATAAACCAACTGGTACAGGGTACTTAGGCACTCTGTTCTAGTGCCTAAGTCTTTGATCCACTTTGAGTTAAGTTGTATGCAGGGTGAGAGATAAAGACTTAATTTCATTTTGTTACATATGAATTCCAGATTTCCAGCACAATTTGTTGAATAAGCTATCTTTTCTCCAATGAGTGTTTTTAGCACCTTTGTCTAGTATGAAATAACTGTATTTATGTGGGTTTGTCTGTGTCTTCTATTCCATATCATTGGTCTACATGTCTGTTTTGGTGCCAATAGAAAGCCATTTTTGTTACTATGACTCTGTAGAACAGTTTAAGTTCTGGAATTGTGGTGCCTCTGCTTCACTCTTCTTGCTAAGGATTGCTTTGGCTATTCTGGGTCTCTTATTTTTCCAAGTGAGTTTCATGATTGCTTTTTCTAGTTCTATGAAGAATGTCATTGGGATTTTATTAGGAATTGCATTAAATCTATATAACACTTTTGGTAGTATGGCCATTTTGACTATATTAATTAAGCCTATACAGGAGCATGGGAGATCTTTTCATCTTCTAAGGTCTTCTTTAATTTCTTCTTTTAGTGTTCTGTAGTTTTTATCTTCCACCTCTTTTGTTAGGCCAATTCCCAAATATTTTATTTTATTTTTTTAGGCTATTTTGAATGGGGTAGTTTTCCTAATTTCTCTTTCAATATATTCAACACTGATATATAGAAATACATTTGATTTATGGGTGTTGATTTTATATCCTGCTACTTTGCTGAGTTATTTTTTTAGTTCTACAAGTTTTATGGTGGAATTTTTTGAGTCTTCTAAATATAGAATCATGTCGTTGGCAAATAATGATAGTTTGAGTTCTTCTTTTTCTATTTGTATCCCTTTAATTTTTTCATCCCTGGGATGAACCCCACTTGATCATGGTGTACTATCTTTTTAATATGTTTTTGTATGTGATTTGCCAGAATTTTATTGAGAATTTTTGCACCTATGTTCATCAGGAATATTGGTCTGACGTTTTATTTCCATGATGTGTCTTTGTCTGGTTTTGTTATCAGGGTGATACTAGCCTCATAGAATGAGTTTGGGTTCCCTCCTTTTCTATTTTATGGAATAATTTGAGGAGTATTGGTGTTAATTCTTCTTTGAAGATCTTGTAGAACTTGGCTGAGAATCCATCTGGTCCTGGACTTTTCTTGGTTGGTAGGCTTTTGAAGGCGTTTTCTATTCATTACTTGAAATTGATCTGTTTAAATCGTGTATGACTCCTCATTCAGTTTGGGTAGGTCATATGTCTCTAGAAATTTGTTGATGTCTTCCAGGGTTTCTATGTTATGGGAGTATAAATTTTCAAAATAGTTTTTAATTATCTTCTGAATTTCAAAAGTGTCAAAATTTCAAAATTGTGACATTTTCTCTTTTATCACAAATTTTAGTAACTTGAGTTTTCTCTCTCTCTCTTTGTTAGCATGGCTAGGAATTTATCAATTTTGTTTACTTTTTAAAGACCCAGTTTTTTGTTTTGTCAATTTTTTGAAATGTTTCTTTTGTTTCAATTTCATTTATTTCAGCCCTTATTTTAATTATTTCCTGTCTTCTACTGCTTTTGGTGTTGATTTGTTCCTCTTTTTCTAGGGCTTTGAGATGCAAGGTTAGGTCATTTATTTTTTTGACTTTCTGTTCTTTTAATGATTTAACTCAATGCAATAAACTTTCCTCTTAGTACTGCCTTCATAGTGTCCCAGAGATTTTAATATGTTGTATCAGTGTTCTCATTTACCTCTAAGTATTTCTTTATTTCATCCCTGATTTCTTCGGCTATTAACTTGTCATTCAGTATTTATGATTGTCATGTCTTGCTAATGTATAATTCCCTTCAGCAGTATAAAATGTCCTTCTTTGTCCCTTCTGATTAATTTTGGTTTAAAGTCCGCTTTATCTGATATGAGGTTGGAAACATGATCCATATGAATGATATGATTTTTCCCATCCTTTCACTTTCAGTCTGTGGATGTCTTTGCCTATGAGATGAGTCTTTTGGAGACAGCATATTATTGGGTCTTGCTTTTTAATCTAATTTGCCAGTCTATGTCTTTTGATTGATGAGTTTAGGTCATTAACATTCAAGATTATTATTGAAATGTGATTTGTATTCCTGGTCATTCTGGTTTATTTCTGGTTTTTAATTTGACTTAATTTCTCCTTTGATTAACTATTCCTTTAGTGAAGTCTCTCCTTTTACTGGTTTTTCACTTTTTTTTTCATTTCATCCTCATGGAATATTTTCTTGAGAATGTTCAGTAGTGCAGCTTTCTAGTTATGAATTTTTTTAACTTTTGTTTATCATGGAAGATTTTTCATCTTCAAATTTGAAGCTTAGTTTTGATGGATATAAAATTCTTGGTTGGCATCCATTTTCCTTCAGAACATATATTATTCAAGGACCTCCTAACTTTGAGGGTCTGGGTTGAGAAATCAGCTGAAATCTGAATTGGTTTTCCCCTATACGTAATTTGATATTTTTCTCTTGCAGTCTTTAAAATTCTGTCCTTATTCTGTATGTTAGTTGTTCTCATTATAATGTGCTTTGGTATGTGTCAGCTGTAATTTTGTAAATTTGGGGTCCTATAAGCCTCTTGTAATTAATTTTCCATTTCATTATTAAGGCTTGGGAAATCTTCTGATATTATGGTCATTGAGAAGAGTGTGTATTCCTTTGGTTTATATCTCTGTGTCTTCTTTTATCCTGATAAATCTTAAGTTTTGTCTTTTAATTTTATCCCACAATTGTTGGAAGTTCTGTTCATGATTTTGTACCATCTTCTTTGTATGGTCAACTTTATTTTCAAGATTATATATTTTGTCTTCATTGCCTACAGTTCTGTCTTCCAAGTGGTATAGTCTTTTGGTGATATTTTTCATTGAATTTTTAATTTGGTTTGTTGATTCCTGCAGTTTGAGAATTTCTGCTTGATTTCTTTTTAGAATCTCTACCTCTTTATTGAAGTGATCTTTCACCTCCTGAAGTTGGTCTTTTCACACCTTACATCATCCTTTATGTTGCAGTTTAACTATGTACATTCTAAACTCTTTCTCTGATATTTTTGCTATGATGTTATCAATGGATTCTATTATTGGAGCATCATGGTTTGTTTGGGGTTTTTGTTTCCTTGTTTTTTCATGTTGTTTCTGTGTCCTCCCATTTATCATTATGGATCTGAGGCAGTACAGATTCTACCCTGTAGTCTTATACTGCCCCTGAAGGTTTCCAGTAATATTGTTACTTTGAGGGGTAGGCCAATATTAACAACACTCAATGTAAACAATATACAGTCTTAAACTGAATATCTCCTATTCAGGCATCTACAATTTTGTCGCAATAAACAGAAATGATGTGTTTAATTATTGTCTACAATATATACAGTAAGTTTGCTGAAAGGGTTTATAATATCAAATGATGGACAAAGTGAAAACAGAAGTGGTGTAGGATGTGATGTTTATGAGGGAGTAGAAGAGAAGATAGAAGTGAAAATTTATAATAAAAGTGAAGGAGGAATTAATAGAAGTTGTGTGTTAGTGTGAGAGAAGAGAGAAAGAGAATCCAGGGGAAACATAAGTGAGAGGAAAAATATATACAAAGCAAAAAAAAAAAAATAAAAAAATAAATAAATAAAAAGCAAAAGAAGGAAGAAAAGAAAAAAAATTAAGAATACAAAACAAAACTGTAATATACCCCCAACCCCTGGCCCATGTCCCAAGATGGAGGCAGCTGCATGTAACCAAACCTGCAGGAACCCTGACACTGGAATTCCAGGACCCAGATGGGTGGTGGGCAGTTGGTGGTGGTAGCCTCACAGAGAAACAGTATTTCCACAGATTGAATCCCAAGTCAAGGAGTGACAAGGAATGAAGCCTCCTCTAGTCGGCCATCTTGAATCCACCTCACAGCTACTCTTTTAATGTAACTTGAAATTTACACTTGTGTCAGTCATTGTACAGTAAATAAAACTGGGAGGTTAAAAAGAAAGGGTTACGAAAAACACTGACTGAATCAAAAGTTTGTTCTAAGTCAATTTAACTCCTACAAAATTTTCTAACCTCCTATATAGGCAAACTCAATCTGTTTTTTACTGGTATGATTGTCTAGTTCTAATATTTATCCCCCAGGTAGGTCTAAAAGGTGTAATGTGGCACAAAAAAAAGCCCTGACTGACTTTACCAAGAGAGTCTTAAGTGACACAGCTAAATGGATTCTTCAGCTAACACAGAGGTAATGCCAATAAAAGGCTACTTTACAGAAATCAGATGGCATTCCCCAGCTCACAGGGACAACTTGGCCATTATGAAAATTAAATGTGTTTCTAGCAACTCTACTAAAGTTTCTAAAGCCTTGAATGGCCTTCACCCACAAATAATGACACATCAGTCCACGCCTTAAGCTCTAATAAATTACTATCTTCATCATCTTCAGAGACTCGCTGATAACACTGATGACTTTTATGTGAATTGTTTGAATAATTATTTGCTTTGTTTATTGTTGTCTTAGCATCATCCTTCCCTAATGCACACATGTCCAGTCACCTACCAATTGTCATCATGGACCTCTAGACTGTCCTGATGTATAAGATGCCCAAAGTCCATTACGCTTCAGATGTTCATGGAATATGACTCTCCATGGAACTGCCTCCCAGCTTCTATCAAGATCCTCTAGATAGACCCTCTGAAAGGATTCACTGACTGTCACAGCCAATGCCCATCATCATCTTTAAGAAGAAAGAGTAGTCATCACCCCTTTCTCCTGACAGCAGTCAAGGAGCTCTTCAGAGGTGGGATTGAGGCAGGAAATAGATTACCTTAGGCAGATAGAAATGGAATCCTTGAAGAATGGGATCCCATCACCCCAGATGAAAACTCTAGGCCAAAGCATTTTCATTTATTTTTGGCTGCCTGACAGTAATGCCCCAGTCACAATTGAATGTCCAACTCCTTTCCTTGGCAGGAACATCCTAACCAAATTTGATGCCTTCATTTTAATTCCAACCATAGGTCCCTGCATTTCTCTTGTCTCCTTTATCTTCTTGTGCCAATCAGGAGCTTTTCTTTCCCCTCTAACATTCTTGTCAGATCTTCTCTGTGAGGTGACAACCACAGTGTGGGATACCTCCATGGCCACAGTGGCCACCTATCACACTCGTGTTAAAATTTCCAAAAAGACCCTGCCTCCAACTAACGTCAGTTTTCTCCTATCACCTCTCTGGCTGCCTTGACTATAATCAGAGACTCTTCCTATGTGGAAATAATACATCTATTTACCCTCTACCTGGACAGAAACTTGTCTGACCCCTTATTTCTTCCCAATTCTCTGTATAATTATTGGCCTTGCCATTGGGCCCTCCCTGTTTAGCTATTCACCTCCTTTTTTACAGAGAACCACTACTGATCAGAAGGTCCAGAACATTCTCCTGCTGAGTTCCAGAACTGCTCAATACCAGCACCTACAGGAGTCCTCAACTGTGCCCCATCTCAGTGAGAAGCCATATAAGAGACATCACCACTTCTTTTTCCAGCACCCATTTCTTATAAAATAAAAGAAAAAAGCAAGAATGTTAGGTAGAACTGAACAAAAACAATGTATAAATCTCTATAGTTAAATAAAAAAAAGACTGATTAGAAAAATATATTCATTTAGGTGTGCAGGATAAGATGTGAATTCAGCACAAAACATGAGCTAAAAAATATAGAATTTTAAAAAACAGGCCATAGTTACTCTAATCAAGGAGCATGCAGAGCATCTTTATCAGATCAGAGTGCACTTTGGCCTTAAATTAGAGTAAGTTCAGACATTGAAAGAATGAGAGTTCTGAAATCCTTGGGTAATGATTCTCAAGGTAAAGAAGGCTTTCTCATTTCATTTTCCCTCCCTGTGCTGTAATCTTTAGGGAGGAACTTGTTAGGAAAGCAGCATGGTAGACTGCAAGAGAGAGATAAGATAGCCAGCTATTTATGTCCCACAAGTAGCTTGGATTGAAAAGTGACTTCTTTTTCCTTTTATCTCAAATCAGTTCTTTGCAAGGCTTGAAATTTACATTTCAAATGTAAATTGTAATAGATGTGGTCCTATAATTTATGTTTCCTCTGGAGACCAGTTTTATTCCCCAGTTGGTAACCAGACCAGGTTGGATGCAGAAAATTCATGTGTTGGTCAAACTTATCCCAGTATGCAGGGGAGCAGTGAACCTAGCATAACTGTTGAGAACAAAGCTCTCCTCTGAACATGAGAAAACAGAACTCAGGTATCTGCACCAGAGAAAATTGTCCATTTCACCAGAGACTTCTGAAGGTCCAGAAAATCCTTCTCTCACCACAAGGTTCTGCCAACTCTATTTCTGACATCATTGGCAGAATGATAGAGTTCTTGTTCACCCCATGCCAAGGACATGGGAGAATTCAGACTTAGTAGCATGACTAACCTTCTCCTGCCACTGTAAACTTCCAAATGTGATGACCCAAGAAAATAACCTATGATGGTGCACATTTCTCTGCTCTGTAGGCTAAAGGAATCTCCAGAGGGTAAGAATGACATCTAGTGGTTGCTAGATGCTTAACAACGTTTTCCTGGAGGAATATACTGAAGGGGTGTATCGAAAGTGCCTCTTCTTTTACCCCCAAAGAAGCTTAGGGAGCACACCATAGCACAGAAACAATGGGGAGAATACCTATGGGCTCACAAAGGCTTACTATGTGAACAAAGGGAACCTAGGCATTTCCTTACAAATCACTCCATGCAAAATGTCCCTCTCTCAATGGCTAGTATCTGATCAGCGAGGGGAGGGCTGTTCAGTAGGACCCAGCATGGGAAAGGGCAATGTGGCTCATCTGGAGGCATGTATCATTGGGGCTTTTGTCAGTGCTGCTTAATTGACCAATCACCACAGGTTACCCCATAAGGGCAGTGGGGAGGGGATTCAGGGAAGAAACCTTTGAGGTTTATAAGGATTCTGGCTGTGGAAATGTACAGGACAGCATTCCTCTGATGAGCAAACTCCCGGGTAATAGCAGGAACCCTGTTTTCCACACTTGGAATATTCTGCAGTTTCCCCCAGGAACTAGTAACATAATGGATACATGTGCAATGCCTAGCTGCTCTGGCAATGCCCTGCATGAGGAGGCGACTTTGATCTCAAGCACTCAGCTCCTGGGAATAAAGGAACTCTCTTGTTAGACAACCACAATGTTTCACCAAGCTCTGCTGTTCCTGAACCTGTCCACATAACAGTAACTTTAAACAATGGACTTTCTTGAGAGCTACACAAAGCTCCTAATATTTCACATTGCACCTATAGTATGTAGCTGAGGAATAAGCTGCATGATGTTGCTAACTCTGTATCCTGCCTAAAGACACTTGAACAATAATGTACTATTGATGCCAGTGACCTAATGTAACCTATTGATGATATAAATAAGGCTGGCAGCTTGGACAAGGGTTTTCTGCCTTTCTGCCATTCTGATATTCTGCCACTTTGCATCTGCACCTTGCTTCTATCTTCTTTTGATTTTCTTACAGAGGTTCATTAGGTTGTGGCCCCGGCCAGAACCTTGCAATCATTCCAACCCTTTGTCTATCTCCATACATCCAAAGGCAAACCAGGATTAGAAACACTGTGTACTCACACCAGACATGTTCGGAGTCTGGATAGGATAGTGGAAAACAGCTTTGGCAGAACCCAACATTCCTATCCTGCAGGACAGATGAATCAGAACTGCCTAGGCCTTGAATCCTGTCACCCAAGTCTTATAGAATGGTGGCTTGCACTAACTGCATTTAATTAGCCAATGGATGCCCGTTATTGTTCTCCAGAAAGAAAGAGACAGAAAGACATACCTCAGAAAGATGTGAGGTGCATGCAAAGGAGCTTACCTCAGTGATAATCTTGGTGGGACCTCCAAATATGAGACCAGCGATGAGAATCAGGGCTGAGTCCCATTCCCCCCATGTGAAATTGTACAGCCAAGGCAAGTGTAGTAAGCAAGTTTTATTTAAAGGATAAAACAGAGATAGATTTCTCTGAAGAGAAGGGACCCCAGCAGGGTGTCCAAAGAAATGTGCATGTCCTATCCCTTTGATAGATTTTAGGTTTTCTTTCTTCTCTTGACCACTCCCATACTGCCTACATGACTAGTGACCAAAAAGTAGGCCACAATGTGGAGTGATCCAAGGGCAGAACGAAACCACCCAGGGATACAGGCAGAAAGGGAGCCACCGAGGGAGCATTCATTAACAGTTCCTACAACTCCACGCAGGGAGAAACAACTCCCTGGAAGCAGGTAACCTTGGCAACAGGTTGGGAGAGGAGGGGGAAGGGCTTAGGAAATATTAGCATTTTTATTTCCTTTCCTTTTGAACCAGCCCCCATCTCCCCAATCTGACCCCATTATTCATTACTTACACTGACTGTCCTTTTGTCCTGCCCCGGCCCCACCATCACAACCAATATATAGTGCTTCCCCTATTTCTCAGAGAAAATGGAAACCATCAGATGGGAACTCCTTCCACATCCTGCCACTAAGCCCACAGATTGTACCTGCACCCACACATATCCTTCCCTTCTGCAGTTAAAGGGGCCAGTATGTGTAAGGCAAAATGCTTCTAGAAAGTCTTTCCTGTCCACCCACTTGTGTTCCCACCTATGTGTCCTGTCTGTCTCTTTTGTAGTCATGATTACAAGGAAAGAACTGAATGAAGAAAATAAAGAAAGGGGAGGCAGCTCAACAGTAGCAGATTTATTGGAGACAAATCTACGGAGGAGGGCCCCATGGAGACTGTGACCCATCTTCCACTTACAGCCTAGGGAAATTATCAGGAGTAAGGGAAAGGGGAATTTTTGCAATTAGGTGGTTGCTAGGGGGTTGTCAGGGAAGGGGATCCTGGTGGTGTTGCCTACATATGTCAAACCGTTTTTTTTTTTTTTAAAGAGAGAGAGAGAGAGACAGAGAGAGATCATTTTTTAATATTTATTTTTTAGTTTTTGGCGGACACAACATCTTTGTTTGTATGTGGTGCTGAGGATCGAACCCGGGCTGCACGCATGCCAGGCGAGCGCGCTACACTTGAGCCACATCCCCAGCCCAAACCGGGTATTTTTAAGAACTTCTGTCCCAGATAACCATTTCCTTTCTTTGCATGATGATGAAATATTGTCCAGAGTTTAGGGCAGGCAGAGTCAGAGTGACCATGAGGTGACTCTTGTTCATGAGGTATATGTTTCAAAATGGTGCTGCCAGTGTCAAGTTCTTCCTAACAATTATCACATTGAATTGCAATTACCAATATATATCTCTTTTACCCTTAGATGGAAGTTCCTTAAAGGCTGAACTGTGTCTGTCTTGTTCATTGTTGAATCTTCAAAGTTGGATTAGCATAGATATTTAAATAGCATTGTTAAATCAACTGACAAATTTTAGGGATGTAACAAAATAATGGAAAACATTTATAATCCAGAGACACTCTCCTCTCCACCTAACCCCAACCCCGTCTTTCTATGTCTCTTACAGCAACTATTCAGAGGCCATTTGAAAGGGAAAGATTATTCCCTTGTCATAGCATCTCAGAATCCCTGAGCTGGAAGAACCTCAGTCATACTTAAAACCTCTCACCAAGCGCTGTCTCCACCACAGCCTCCCCAGAGCTGTTTTTCCATCCTGGCCTGAGCACTTGCAAAGATTATCACTTTATGGTTATGCATTCAGTTGCATGTTACAGGAGCCTCAACTAAGAGAACCAAACAAATGGAGGTTACTTCTTTGGTAAATCAAGAGCTCCAAGTAGGCAATTCAATGTGATTCATTGTCGATTCAGTCAATTCTAGTTCAGTTGCTCCATGATGCCTTTAAGACCCAAGTTCATCTTTCTGTTCTGTAAGTCTAAACATTCTGCCATTTGTTTCATTCTTTTTTTTTTTCCCCACTTCGTACCAGGGATTGAATCCAGAGGCACTTAAACAGTTTCCCCAGCCCTTTTAATAGTTTTATTTTGAGATTGATCTTGCCAAATTGCTTAGGGCTTCGCTAAGTTGCTAACACTGGCTTTGATTCTCCTATCTCAGCCTCCCTAGCCACCTGGATTACAGGGTTGTTGCCAGGCTCAGTTTTGTTTCATTCCTATGCATAATGCCTCATGGTTATACAATGGTTGCTGCAACCCTAAATGTCACTTCCTGTCTTTGACAGGGGAAAGAGGAGAATAAGCAAGCTCTCCTTTTCTGCCTGTCCCCTTGATGTTTTTTCCCCCAGTACTGGGAATTTAACCCAGGGGTGCTTTATCACTGAGTCACATCCTTAGCCTCCACTTTTTAAAATTTTTAAAAATTTCTTTTTAATTTTTAATCAATTAATTGATTAATTTAAAAAAAATTTTTTTGAGACAGGGTCTCACTAAGTTGCTTAGGGCCTCAGCTGCTAAGGCTGGCTTTGAACTTGAGGTCCTCCTGCCTTAACCTCCCAAGCCACTGGGATTACAGGTATGTACTACAATGCCCAGCTATACCCTTTTCTTCTATTTTAACTGTTTTTTTCTTTTAGTTGTAGATGGACAGAGTACCTTTATTTTATTTATTTATTTTTATGGGGTGCTGAGGATTGAACCCAGTGCCTCACATATGCTAGGCAAGCACTCTGCCTTTGAGCTACAGCCCCAGCCTTCCCCTTTACTTTTATAAGAAAGCAAAATTTCAGAATATTTCTATAGTCCTTCAGCATATTTAATAGTTCTTCAGTATATTTCTATATTTCTTTATAGTATATTTAACTGTTCAGAACTATATTACTGTTTACTAGGTCAAGAGAGACTGGGAAAGCAAGATTTAATTTTTCCAGTCTCTGTAGTGGAAGGGGACAGGGAGTGGTTAGGGATGGCTATTGAATCTGCACTCACTGTCTCTTTTAAAGCAGATTCTGTGCCACATTGCAAAGGTGAATCAGGAACTTGGTGAGGCCAAGGGTGTAACCAGCCCCAGATTGCAGTTAGGCATTTTCCATGTGTCCAATGGAGTCGACTTTTCACATCTTCACATAGGAGATAGGAAAGAAAAAAAAAAAAAAAAACTCTACCCCTCAACTCTGTCCTATTTGGTCAGCGCTCCAACAGCCTGTACTGTACCTTACTTTTGCCAACTCTGAGAGGGAACAGAGATGCCACACTCATTTTCTTGGTTGATGAGACTTCTCAGGGTATCTCTCTTAATATCCACCCACATGTTGGTGGAAAGAACAGTGCAGTGGGACCCAGGAGATCAGGGTTCTCGCTTCAGCTCTACCACATCCAAGCTGTGTGCACCCAGGCTGTCCCTTGTCTTCCCTCAGAGTCCTTATCTATAAAATAGGCGGTCAGAGGAGATAACCTCCAAGGTCCCTGGCAGCTCTGCTATCCTGGTTTCTCTGATTCTTCCCCAGAGCTTGGAGTCCCCAGGAGATATGAAAATGACCTCTTTTTGGGTGAGTTAACCCAAGCAGCTGGGACACCTGTGCCACTACTGCCTTAGTGCCACATGTTCACCTCATCCAGGTGTCAATTGGCTCCTCCCTTGGAACGCAGAAGCCAGGTGAGCTTATTGAGGTGGTTATTAAAAGCCTGGGCCTTGATCCTTGAAACACTTTTGTCTCTGCTCAAGCCTGCAGCCATGTGGTGGGTCCTTCTCCTCTTGCTGTGTCTGAGCCCTGTGGCCCCAAACCAAAAGACAGGTGAGAAGCCAGGCTGGCACTTGTGCTAGAGGCTAAAGGGATCCTGGCCTCTGATTTCTTTCTTTCTTTCTTTCATTTATTCATTCAATCAACTAATCTTTTTTCTGGCATGATTCACCACATCTGGAGGGCTAGCATTCATCAATTCATTAATTGAATAATTCATTTATTCAGACAGTTACTAAGTACTTATGTGTTTGATGTGGCTTCTCTGTGTTTCCTTCATGTCCACAAGATATCTTCGGGTAATTGGCTTGGGAGAGACTGGTTGGGAAGATATGTTGGGTCCAGAGAATGTTCTGGCGTGGACAGGCAGCACGGAGCTCTAGAATACACACTGCCTGGGGGTTGCAGGGACAGCAGGGAAGGTGAGTGGACAAGCCCAGATCCAGGTTAATAGCAGACTCGCTGGGTAACTGCCAAGCACAATCCACTAGGTTTGCTAAAATGTCCCTGGAAATTCAATGGGAAATTCAATAAGATTATATTTACCAGAACTTTTGGGGGGAGAAAACTCAGTCATTGGTAGGAATACTTCCTGTGGAAGTGGGAATTCAAGGGGAAGTAACAACAACAAAAGAAAAAGCTGGTGAGGAAGGGAAGGGTTTCAGTTTTGCTGAGTGGGGTTTGCAAGCTTGAGGCTGAAGCAGGATAGCAGGGACCAAGGAGGATGGGAAGAACTGCCGGGTGCCGTTCTTTGCCCTTCTCTAGAACATTGTCAAACATATGTAAAGAGTATTGCTCTGGAGGGAAGTCAAACTATTAGGGGCGCCTTGGGTTCTTCTTGTGGGGCCTGTTCCTGACCCCTCCCCCTTTCTATTACCCTGTATTTCTGAAGTCAGTGTTCGGTAACTACTGTGGCTTCAATGTGTCCCCCCAAAGTTCAGGTGTTAGAAACTCAACTCCAGTGTAACAGTATTGAGAGGTTGGACCCTTGAGAGGTTGACTGGGACACAGGGGCTCTGCTCATGAATGGATGAATGTCATCATCATCAAAGTGGGTTACTTATTGAGGGAGTGGGCTTGTTATAAAAAGGAATTTGGCCCCTTCTTGTTTGCTTCCTCTGTCATGTATGTCCCTTCTCACCCAGTGATGTCCCTTCTGCCGTGTTATGATGCAGTCAGTCATGGTGCATCATAGGCCTTCACCAGCTGCAGCCCCTCAATCTTGGTTATTCCCATAACAGTG
This sequence comes from Marmota marmota marmota, assembly GCF_001458135.2. NCBI lineage: Eukaryota > Metazoa > Chordata > Mammalia > Rodentia > Sciuridae > Marmota > Marmota marmota. Next base: position 542,916 of record NW_026000240.1, read on the forward strand.
AGCCAAATATGCTTCTATTGTTTGTAGTTTACCCAGTCTGCAGTATTCTGTTATGGCCGCAGCAAATAAACTAAACTGTCTTAAGGGGCCACTTGAGATATTGCCTCACCAGGAAGTTGTTTCTGGTGGCCTCACTTTCCCTTCATGAAAACTCTGGTGCTCTCTCTTCCCTTCACACAGCACCATCTGCAATGATGATGTTCTCCTCACTACACCAACATGGATGATGTTTGTTTGGGTGGTGGGAGTTTGGGACATGGTACCTCCATGGCCCACAATGGTACCCAGCTCAGAGAGATACTTGGTAGCATAAAATGCATGAAGTAATGGGTCCTTGGTTACAGTGGGTGTGAATGGCTTTTCTTGAATATGCCGTCATTTTCTGAAGGTACCAGTCAGGACTGTTAAAAACTGTAACTCTCTCCTGGCCCTTGGGCAATGTGCTCATACTTACATCCCCACATTGCCCATGGATGAGGAGAGAGTTACAGTTTTTAACAGTCCTGAGTGGTACCTTCAGAAAATGACAGCATATTCAAAGAAAGCCATTTAATTTGATTAAATGAAACTTATTTGGCCTTGGAAATGCATTTCTTTCCTTTGGAGTACTGGTGGGCATGACAGACACATGAAAGCTGTACCAATAGAGGAGCAGAGATGAATGTTAGGTTGGAAATTAAAATCAACATTTTTTTAAGATTTTTTTTAAAGATGGACACAATATCTTTATTTATTTTATTTATTTTTACGTGATGCTGAGGATCAAACCCAGTGTCTCATATGTGCGAGGCAAGCGTTCTACCCTGAGCTATAACCCCAGCCTCTAAAATCAATATATTTTAAGGTTGAAAAAAAGATTAATCCCACCTGGAAAGATGTACGAAGTTCTCTCAGAATAGACTTAATTTATTTTTTTTTAAGGCTACTTAACAATGGGAAATTTTGGTGGGAGTACTGGGGATTGAACTTAAGGTTTTTCACATGCTAAGCAAGCACTTTACCACTGACCTATGTCCCTAGCCACTTTTAAAATGTTTTCATTTTTAGATGAGGTCTTGCTATTGACCAGTCGGGCCTCAAATTTGCAATCTTCCTGCCTCAGCCTCCTGAGTAGCTGGGATCATAGGTATGCTCCACTGTGCCTGCCTTATCATGGAAAATTTCAAGCATACACAAAAGTAGAGAGAACAGTATCATGAGCCCAACGTACCTGTTGGCCAGCTTCAAAATATCAACATTTTACTCAAGCTCTAACAATATTTAAAAACTTAATCAGAGGTAAAAATGATTAAAATGCCTACTATGATTCAATACCTATTAGTGTTAATATTTTCCCACTTAATCAAAATGCCTTTTTGCCAGGTATGATGGTATATACCTGTAATTCCAGGGACTTAGGAAGCTAAGGTAGGAGAATCACAAGTTTGAAGCCAACCTGAGCAATTTAGTTGAGGCCCTTGGCAACTTAATGAGACCCTGTCTCAAAATAAAAAATAAAAAGGGCTGAGGATGGATCTCACTGATAAAGTATCCTTGAGTTCAATTCCCAGTATCCACTTCCTAAAAAAAAGCTTTTTTACAGTTTTTTTATTTTGAATCGGGATCCATATAAGAAGTATACACACACTTTTAACTGGCATATTTTTAATGATATATATCAGTCTAATTCTTTTTAGGCCATATATTTGTTGAACAAAGGAGGTGATTTGTCCTGTAGCATATCCTACATTCTTCATTTGGCTGATTGAATTTTTTATGAATGCCCTTATATTTCCTAATTTCCTATATTTCTGGTAGTTGGGGTCAGATCAGAATCAGATCACGTCTTTTTAAAATTATTTTATTATTTATTTATTTATTTTTTATTAGTTATACATGACAGTACAATGATCTTAACATTTCATACATTTGAATCAAATGCCAGATCACTTCTTTTAGAACAAATTCTACTCAGATGGGACTGTGAACTTCTTATTAAACATTTTTTTGGGGAGAATGGGTACTGGGGATTGAACTCAGGGGCTCTGTACCACTGAGCCCTTTTTTATTTTTTATTTTGAGACAGGGTCTCGTTAATTGCTGAGTCTGATCTTAAACTTGCAATCTTCCTGCCTCAGCCTCCAGGATCTCTGGAATTACAGATGTGTGCCACTGTACCCAGCTCCTATTACATCTTGAAGAAGACACACAATGTCTAGTTGTTCCATTTTTTACTGGTGTTAAACTTGATCATCTGGAGAGGAAGTACATTATTAAAGTTCCTAATTAGCTTTTTTTCTAATAGATTTAGGTTCCATTGATGATTATTACTTAGGACCATTTTTTTCCTATTGAGGGTGGCCAAGTGATGGTTTTCTAAAATTCTATCATTCTTTCTGCATTTATTAGCTGGAATTTTTCTATTGAGGGGAACTTGCTCCTGTCAACTATTTGTTTTGTATAGAAAAGCTGGATAAATGTTTGATTTTTTTTCTTCTTTTTAAAAGGGAGGAAATGTTTACTTTGGCTCCATAGTTCTGAGCCCCAGGTGAGACAGAACAACAAGGTGAAGGAAAGCAACTTAGGATATGGTAATTCAGGAAAGAAAGCAAATGTTCCTTAGCAGCCCAGGGGAGGCTGGGTTTAATTTGACCTTGAAGTATAAGAATGTTTTCTTTATTGGTTTTGGGAAGGAAGAGACTTCCAATCAAAGGAAACAGCTTAAGCCAAGGCCCAGAGGCAGGAGCATGCAGGGTGTTTAGACAATAGTAGAGACAATAGTAGAGTTGAGTGGTATGTGCAATAAGGGGCCTTTTGAATAAAACTCCTACGCAAAGGAAAGGAGTCAGGATTGGGGGAGCATAATCTCCCAGATCTGTTACCACCTCAAGCATGACCTTGAGCATGACTCTTCCTTTGTCTATAAAATGAGCGAACCTTTGTAGGTCCATGGCTTTCAAACTTTTCTAGTCCAAATCCATCGATAAACACATTTTATGCTGTGACCCAGTACATAAGTACATGTAGATAAAGCAAACAAAAATTTCAAAGAGAACTCTAAAGAACTTCCTCTTATTATATAAAATGTATGTGGATCTGTTCTATTTGATTCCATTCCATCCCATCCCATCCCCTCTCTTCTTGTTAAAATGAATGTTGTTTGTGACCACTGAATTGCTCTTTGACTTACAAATAGGCAACAACCCTAGCTTGGGACTTGATATCTCTACTGATCCTTGGTCTTGGTGACAACCTGGTGCTAGACCAGGCACTGAGGAATAGGGAAGTCATAAGAAAGGGGAAGAGATCATTTGTGGAAGTTTCTGAGCTGAACATAAAAGTAGAAGCTAAGCCAAACCCAGAAGCCACCACTCAAGCCCAGCCCACCCTCACCTTGAGAGGTCTTGGGCCACTGCTGCCCTTTCACCAGATGCCTGCTGGTCCCTGTTTCCACAACAGACTGAGTCAGTCACACCCAGAAACCTGCTTCTTATTTATTCGGTCAACTTTGAAAAGTCCTCAAGTTTATCCTTAAACAAAGCCCTAGGCAGGTGCTAACCTAACTGGAAGTGATTGGAAAGGTCATGGCAGAAGTAGAGAGAGGATAGCATTGAAAGTCCTAGGGGTGAGGACACCCAAGGCAGTTCCCACCCAAGCCAATGATTCACCACCTAATTGGTCCATGGTCCCTACCTGCTAATGCCTTGCATTCCATGTCTCAAAGAAGATGCATCCTCTCATTTTGTAGTGGATGAGTAATGACCAGACAATCGTTGAGTTGAGCAACTTGGGTAAATTGTTGGAGGGATGGATTTGGCAAAATTTTTGTGAGTAGGAATCATAAAGATCTTCTTTTAATTTTTTTATTGGTTCTTTTTAGTCATCTATAATAATAGGATTCATTTTCACATCATTATGAAAGCTTGGAATATAATCTGTTCTAATTCAGTCCCCAGTACTTCCCCTTTCTTTCCACTCCTCCTTCTTCTTGTTCCCTTTCCTCTATTGATCTTTCTACTATTTACTTATTTAGGTTTGTTTTTAATTAGTAGGATGTACAGTCAGGTCCATGATCCATTTTGAGTTAATTTTGGTATATGGTGCAAAGTAGGGGTCCAAAGTTATTCTTTTGTGTGCACAAATCCAGTTGTCCCATAACCATTTGTTAAACCTGTTTTTCTGCTTTTTCTTTTGTGGTAATGAGGATCTATCCCAGGAGTAGTATACTTTAGAGTTATATCACTAATCCTTTCTAAAAAAATTTTTGGGGGTACCAGGGATTGAACTCAGGGGCACTCGGCCACTGAGCCACACCCCCAGTCCTATTTTGAGTTTTATTTAGAGACAGGGTCTCACTGTGTTACTTAGCACTTGCTGTTGCTGAGGCTGGCTCTGAATTTGCGATCCTCCTGTCTCAGCCTCCTGAGCCGCGAGGATTACTGGCATGCGCCACTGTGACTGGCCTCTTTCTAAAATTTTTGAGACAGTATCTCACTAAATTGCCCAGGTTAGTCTTAAGCTTGTAAGCCTCCTGCCTCGGCCTTCAGCTACAAACCTGTCTGTTTTTAACTTCCCTTTTTCTCCAGGCAGTTGTTCCCAGCCCCGGCCTCTCTGCTGCCTTGGAACAGATAACAACTGCAAGAGGGGAAGCTGCTACTGTGATGAATTCTGCCACATGGTACCAGACTGCTGCCCAGATCACAGTGCCCTCTGCAAACCAGGTTACTCTCATGCAGGTTCATTTCCCCCCATGGCAGAACTAGATGTGTGATTGATGAGGCAAGTCCCTAGTCTGTATCTTTAGGCATGGCCAGGTTGTGAACTGGACCTTGACAATCTTAAGATTCTTGCAGTCTATCCATTTCATGCCAAGGATGCCTACATGTTCCTCCCAACTTTGTCTTCCCAATGTTCCTTATCACCAGCTGCTCACCTCTGAGCCTCTTTTCCAAGTTGTACATGGAAAGGTTAAGCTGCTGGTGGTGGGGATCAGGGTGGGGAGTGAGGTAGTTGGGTTCCACTTAACTTCCTCACCTTCTCTTGCATGCCTCTCAGCCTCTCCCACGTAGACTTTTCCCCCCCCAATATTTTTTTAGTTGTCAATGGACCTTTAATTTATTAAGTTATTTATATGTGGTGCTGAGAATTGAACCCTGTGCCTCACACATGCTAGGCAAGCGCTCTACCATTGAGCCACAGCCCCAACCTCCCATGTAGACTTTTGAGGGCAGAATCTTCAGAGAGGTGCTTGGGATGTTGGATAGCGGCAGAACAAGGACTTTCACCGTGTGTTTCTCTCAGCTTCTCAGACTACCAAAATGGTGCTGCAGATGGTGCTGAGGATGGACAGCCCACCCAGCCCTGCCAGAAGCAATCTAGATTGGGTGCAGAGCATGGTGAGTGCACTGGGGGAGGTTCCCTTGAAGGGCTGGGTGGCAGCCACTCCCGCATCCCTAGCCTCCAGTCCTAAAATTACCAGGGAGAATTACCAAAGGGGGATAAGGGACCCCTGTGCTAGGTCAGAGCGCCATTGTAATGATGGCTTTAGAGTAGAAACCAGGATTTCTGCCCATGCACAGAAACTGATAAATTTCATTCATTTTTCACGATATATTCTTTTTGATCCTCCCCATCATTTAAAAATGCAGAAAACATTCGTAGCTTGATGACTGGACAAAAACAGGCAGTGGGCAAAATTTTACTACTGGGCTGTATTTGCCAAATTCTACCCTAAATCCTCCTCCTTTCTCGTCTTTCCTCTGTGTCCTGGCTCCAGCTCTGACCTGTCCAGAACTCTCAGCCCAGCACTGGAACACAGGCCTTGGTCTTCACGCCGGTGTATCATAGTTGGGGTCAGAAAGAAAACTAGCACAGTGCAGAGGGAAGAGCAGGGGCTTGTGGATCAGGAAAATATGACTTCAAGTCCTGGCTCCTCACTTACTATTACCTGGGGGACTGCAAGCATTCATTTAGCCTTTCAGAACCTGTTTCTTAATCTGTAGAGTTTAATCCTAGAGTTTGTCCAACAAAACTGTGGAGAGAACTAATTGAGATCAAGTATGGAAGAGTGTGGCTTGGGGGACATACAAGTGACGTCTATTACTTGGGAACACATGCATCAGTAGGAGAGGAAACAGGCCTTTTCTTGCTGTTCATTTAGGTTCATCAGCTTCTCCAAACCTGCCTCCTGGGAAGGCCATTCTCCATAGCTGTGAAGGGAATTCAAAAGAAGGCCTGACTCCTCCCTGAGGTTCCTCCTCCATCATGCCAGCAGGACCTGTGCCAGCAGAGGTCATCTGTCTCCATTTTGGCTTCTCTGGGCCAGTAATGCTAGGCCTACTGTGTGCTTCCTTGGTTTAACCAGAGGAAAACGGAAATCTGCCACTGTTGTAAACACATTTAAACGTGCATAGAATCAGCCATACAAATTCTGAAACATATATCTGGCTCATGGTATTATTCATTGGGTTGACGTGGTTTCAGACAATATAACAAACATTTCTTGAAAGTAGAAAGTAAGAGCCTAGCTCTCCTTTAGCTTAGTAATTTGTTCTTTTTCTTCAGTATTTTGTCCTGGGTAGTACATTACTGCCTACAAATCTGGAAATGTCCTATCTGAACCCTGTGGCCCAGGCCTCCTGCCCTACTTCTTCCTCTTCCTAGGGGTGGAAGGTGAGACAGCAGATCTTCCTCTGCAGGGATGACCTCCAAAGCATCTCCTTGTGTGCATTATTGCAAAACTCTAAGTGTGTGTGTGGGGAGGGAGGGTAAAGCCAGGATCTGTGGGGTTTGACAAGCCCACCGGTTTCCCTTCTAGACTAGCTCCTCCTCTTGTTTTCATAAATGGTTTTCTAGCCTCAGTCTCTGACCTCCAAACCTCAAGGTCGTCTTTTGCTTCTTCTCTCTGCTCCTGACCTTCTTCTCCAACTTGCCAAGTCTTTTTAGCTCTAGTTCACAACATTGTCACATCCATCCCCATTATGGTCTTCTAGCCCTGTAGTCTTCCCTGACTGGTCCTCACCCGATTATACTGCCTAAAGCAGAGCTCTGGTGTTGCCAATTCCCTGCTTAAAAGCCAGTGCTGGCTTTCTTTCATCTACAGAACAAAGGCTAAACTCCTAGGCATGCATGGCATGCAAATCCTCTACAACAGCCCTCCAGTGCACATTTCTGGCCTTATTTTCCGATAATCCTTTTCGCCCACTTCTGTGTTGCAGCCAAATGAAATGACTGACCCATTATCCCTGTCCAAGCTGTGCTCTTGGCCTTTGCTAATCTGAACATTGGTTTCTGGGTAAATGATTATAGCTTAGGAGTCTTGTTGGCACAAAGCCCAGCTCTTGCTAATGGGTTTATCTAGGCTGAGTTTCTCTGACTAATTTATTTAGGAACATAATCTCAAAGAGCAGGAGTTAGGGTAAAGGGAAAGTAAAGTAAGGACACAGAGAGAGCCAGATAGAAGATGTGTCACCCAGTTGGCCCCTGCCCTGGCTGACTGGTTGCTTGATTCTGTGGGATCTTCTAAGAAGCCTTTGGAAATGTCTGGGAGTCATCCGTCCAGGGACAAATCTGTCTGCCAGCTCCTATTCTCCATGGGTTACAGGTTACTCCAATGGGATGGATATATATATATATCTCCAAGACATATCCAAGAATGTTCATAGCAGCTTTATTTAGAAGAGTGAAAAGACAAAAACAATCCAAATGTCCATCAATAGGAAAATGAGCAAATAAATTGGAGTATACTTATCAATAGAAAACTACCCATCAAAAAAGGATGAATTTCTGTTAAACACAACATGGGTGAGTCTCACAGACATAATATTAAGAGAAAGAGGTCTGATGCAAAAAGTATGTATGCATGATGTCGTTTATAAGAAGTCCAGAAATAGTCAGAACTCATCTATGGTGATGGACATAAGGATGACGGTTACATTTGGAGGGAGGCTATTGATTGGAAAGGACACAAGGGAGCCCGTTGGGTAAATGATTATAGCTTAGGAGTCTTATTGGCACAAAGCCCAGTTCTTGCTAATGGGTTTATCTAGGCTGAGTTTTTCTGACTGATTTATTTAGGAACATAATCTCTAAGAGCAGGAGTTAGGGAAAATGTGCTGAAAAATGTATCTTGAGCTGAGGGTGGATTCATCAAGCTGCATACTACTTGAGATTAACCAATTTAATATAGAATATAGTAAGTTATTCTATAATAAAGGAGGGGAATGAACAAACGAACAGTGGCCTCCTTGGTGTTTTCTATTCTATAACTCAAGGAATAAGGGCGGGTATGGGAAAGAGCTGTTCTCAAGTGAGAGGATTCCCACCACCTCCCGGCAGGAACCCTGCCTGGCAGAGTCTCATCTACAGGGTGTGTGCCTGCTCAACACTTGGAGCCCATGGGGACCCACCCAGATGCCGAAAATTGGTATAACAGGGTCTTGATTTAACATCTGAGCAGCCATCTTAAATGTTAATGGCCATCTTATGTGATAAGTTTCACTTCCCTGTACTTCCTTTTATCTGAACTCCGCTCACCCCCATTAGTGACCTACTCCATGGGTCATTAGTGACAACCCCTTGACTCTGGAAAGCCCCATGGTGCCACGGACCTAAACCAATCCCATGCTATTCCCACCAGCCTAGCTCTGACGCAAGTGCCCCCAAGCCTATCCCATAGCATCATAGTTACAACTCCAAACCCCTACCCCACAAAAAACTCAACACTGGGACATCTTGGGGCCTCTCACCACTCTGTAGAGGGATGGCCTTTATTTGTCAGTTTTGTCAAATAAACTTTCTTATGGATCTCTGCCTGGTCTCCGCCCTTCATTTCTCGCCCAGCCGTCTCTCACTTCCTCGCTTTCCTTTCAGGTACAAAGATTATTTTAAAGTGAAAACATCTGAGATGCAGGAAAAAGTCCTATCCCACTTTCCATTATGTAACTGAATCTGAGCTGCCCCAAATACAGGGGCTGAAACAGTTTCCTGCCAATTGAGCTGCTCTGGAGACAGACTACCCATTCCATTAACATCAAAAAACCCAATAGAACCTTCCATACTTTCTCAACAAAACCCTAAGCCCTTCTCCTTTTATTAAGTTTGATATATAACATTTATCTCTGATTATTTAATTACTCAGTACTGAGTAACTTCCAGGGGCACTTGTAAATAAACAGTCTTTTTTTTTTTTTTTCAGTTAATTTGTAGACTCCCGGGTCCCAGCAAACCCAGAAAAAGTTGGCTGTGGCCTGTAAAGCTAGAGTCTAGCTTGGTGTCTAGTATATCTGTGACCTTTGGGAGGTATTGTAGTATAGTTATGCTCATAGCTGCCTTCCAGATCTGGGATCTATAACCTTGTATTTCAAGAGCATTTGATCAAGTTAACTCTTCTGTTAGACACTCAGCAGGCCATACTCATCACTACAATATTCCCTGGTTTTATGGGGTAAGGCAGTTTTAAAAACCCTGAGGGGAGGGCCAGACTTAAATGGAATGGGTGGCTCCATTCTTCTAGGTTCTCAGGAGGAAAAGTTTTTAGTTATTCTCAACTCCTCTGTGTGTGTGTGTGTGCGCATATGCATCTGTGTGTTGCTGGGGATCAAACCTAGGGCTTCATGCATGTGAGGCAAGGAATGTGGTTCTATCATTGAACTACATTCCCAACCCCTCCTCTCTCTCTTTTTTTAAATTTATTTTTTAGTTATAGGTGGACATAATATCTTTATTTTATTTTTTATGTGGTGCTGAGGATCGAACCCAGTGCCTCATGCATGCCAGGTGAGCGCTCTACCTCTGGGCCACAACCTCAGCCCTCCTCTCTTATTTTGGCATCTCACATCAGTCTAGAAGGAAATCACGCCAGCTCAACTTTCTAAATATACTGGGAATCAGACCATTTCCCTTCACTTTCTTAGCTATCCCATCTGATGGGGGCCAGAGCCACCCCCATCTCTCTCCAGGATTAGGGCAAAAGTCTCCTAACTCCCTCTATTTACCTACCCTATTCTCAACACAGTAAATGAGGGGATCCTTCTAAAACCTGTTAGGTCCCATCATGCTGCTCAAAACTCCACAGGAGCAGATCCCACTTCATAGTTTAGATGAAAATCACTGGAGGTCATTGGATTAAAGAAAAAGTAACTTGATATTAACCAGTCATATTTTTATTGTTCTGTTTCCCTGTTCCTGTCATACAAAGAAAGTAACTTTTTTTTTTTGTTTGTTTTTTGTTTGTTTATTTGTTTATTTTTTGCAGGGGTTTGGGGGGCAAGTATTTGGGAATCAGCATATATATAAAGTGTGGGGCAACAACTATTGTTCCTACCTCAGTTTGTACACAGTGAAAATGTTTCCACAGGATGCACAATGTGCCTAAACCTGGGTTAGCTTCCCCCCAGACATACCTTTTTTTTTTTATTGGTTGTTCAAAACATTACAAAGCTCTGGACATATCATATTTCATACATTAGATTCAAGTGGGTTATGAACTCCCATTTTTACCCCAAATACAGATTGCAGAATCACATCGGTTACACATCCACGTTTTTACATAATGCCCTATTAGTAACTGTTGTATTCTGCTACCTTTCCTATCCTCTACTATCCCCCCTCCCCTCCCCTCCCATCTTCTCTCTCTACCCCATCCACTGTAATTTATTTCTCTCCTTGTTTTTTTTTCCCATTCCCCTCACAACCTCTTATATGTGATTTTGTATAACAATGAGGGTCTCCTTCCATTTCCATGCAATTTCCATTTTCTCTCCCTTTCCCTCCCATCTCATGTCTCTGTTTAATGTTAATCTTTTCCTCCTGCTCTTCCTCCCTGCTCTGTTCTTAGTTGCTCTCATTATATCAAAGAAGACATTTGGCATTTGTTTTTTAGGGATTGGCTAGCTTCACTTAGCATAATCTGCTCTAATGCCATTCATTTCCCTGCAAATTCCATGATTTTGTCATTTTTTAGTGCTGCATAATACTCCATTGTGTATAAATGCCACATTTTTTTTTATCCATTCATCTACTGAAGGGCGTCTGGGTTGGTTCCACAGTCTAGCTATTGTGAATTGTGCTGCTATGAACATTGATGTGGCAGTATCCCTGTAGTACACTCTTTTCAAAGAAAGTAACTTTGAAGCAGAAGCTGCCAATTCACTTTTTTTTTTTGGTGGTGGTGGTGGGGCTGGGGATGGAGTGTAGGGCCTCACCCATGGCAGGCAGATGCTCCACCACTGAGCTACACCCCAGTCCTTGCCCTTTGTTATGCTTTTGCTTTCTGCAGCATTTTTCTGTCTATAAAATCAACCTCAGAGGAGGTTCATTGGAACCTCAGTTCATTGGAAGATTTATTCTGTTTTATGGAACAAAGTGTTTACTGGGTTCTAGAAACACAAATAAAACCAATTAGGATATTTAAACTTGAAGGTGTAGCTCAGCTCTTCTCCCCTACCCTTGACTCTTCCCTCCATGGTTCTAGCCTCCGTGGTTCTGTGGTGTTCTTGGAGCCTTCGGCCTCTAGGTCCTTCTCTAGCAGTTCCTGCTGCCTGGCATGTTCTTCCCCCAGTATCCACTTGCCACCACCCTCTCACCACGCCGCTCAATCCCGCAAGCTACACCACATGCTCATGATTCCTCTTCCCTATCTCCTGAAGTATTCACCACTGTATCTTCACTTGTTTATTATGTTTACTGTTTGCATCTCCCTTCACTAGGAAGTTAGTTCCACGAGGGTACGGTCTCTTTTACTTAGTGAGTTAGTTCAAGGGCCCAGGGATAGTGACCGGCCCTTCGTTGATGTTCCATATATACTGGTTAAACGAGTGAAACTAGTTTCCTGAGCTCCCTCAGAGTGAGAGCTGAGTTTGGCTGAAGACATAGCCCAGGAACTTTCTGGATAAGTTTGTTATGATTCCCAGGGCCAATAGCTACCTGCCCAGGCTTAGATTTCCCCCCAGATACAAAAGAAACCAGCCCAGACAAAATTCAGCAAACCCAAGGAAACATTCAGCCAAATTTCCTTCTCAAGGTTTCTATCAAGATCCTCATCTACAAGCAGGGGGTGTTGGGATTAGGACCTGAGGGGGCAGAGCTGTTGGTATTTTGAACTGTTAAAAAGAAAAAGGAAATGGTTTGGGAAGTCCCCTATTAAGGTGAAAAAGGCAACTGTCAGTACATTAGGCTTTGGTTTAGGGACCCACCTGCACCTGGAATGAGGAAGCCCTTTGCCCTGCTGGGGTAGGGCTGGGAGAGGGGAGGAAGATGACCAAGAGGAGCTGGTTCTTGCTGGGCTTCTTCCCCGTCTTCTCTTGGGATGAGCTTCTCAGTGGATCACAGCTGCCAGACAGGGTCTCACAGAATTCACATCACTGTGGTGTCCCAAGCCTGTCCTTTCTCATCCAAAAATCTCTTAGGGGAAAATCCATTCTTCTATTTTATAAAGCAAGGAACTAAAGTTGAGTGGGGTGGAATGGGCTTGGTATATAGATCAATAGCATTCCTGAAACTGGGGTCTAAGATACCCACTCCAAGCACCAAGTCATGTCACACATGGACCCCTGCAGCCTCTTCTAGGAGAGTCCCCTTCCTCTTCCCTGGGACAATTCTTCTTTCTAGGCAGAAATTTCATCCCCAAATGCGATAAAGTTCTAGAAGATAGTGTCATCCCACAGGGCCAAGGATACCCCAGAGCTCTTGTTGACTGAGGTCCAAAGAAGGCAAATAACTTCTATACTGCCACTAAGGACAGAGCTGGAAACAGACTTGGACCACATTTTGTTGCAATTTGAAATTTCTTTCAACCTGGGTTTTTTTTTTGTTTTGTTTTGTTTTAATTCTAGGGGTTGAACCCAGGGGCACTTAACCACTGAGCTACATCCCCAGTCCCCTTTTTTCTTCCCTGTACATACATAACTATGGTTAAGTTTAATTTATGAATGAGGCATAGTCAGAAATTATCAATAAAACAGAACAAATGCAAAAATGCACCATAAAAATCATGTGAATGTGTTCTCTCTCAAGATACCTTACAGTACATTCACATTTTAACTAAAGCAAGCACCTCACAGTTCTCTGGCAGGTCTGAGCTGCCAGCAGGGCTGCTCTATGCTTTGGAGTCATTATTAAGTAAAATGAGGGGCTGAGGTTGTGGCTCAGTGGTACAGCACTTGCCTCGAACCTATGAGGCAGTGGGTTCGATCCTCAGCACCGCATAAAAATAAATAAACAAAATAAAGGTATTGTGTCCATTTACTACTAAAAAAGAAAAGTAAAACGAGGGCCAAGCACTGCAATATGGCAACAGTCTGATGACCAAGATGCCTACTAGATGACCAACGGGGAGCACACAGTGTGGACACACTGGACAAAAAAACCTCCTATGCTTGGAGGGAGCCAAATGCAATTTAAAACATGCAACTTGTTTACTTCTGTTTTTTTTTTTTCTATTTAAGATCTCCAGGTCATGGTTGATTACTGGCAACTGGGACGTCAGTAATCTCAGATAAGGGATCACTGTACCTGAGGAGGGAGTAGATGGTCTGGATGGGTTGGATAGGTTCAGGTTCATGGCCCATTGCATCAACAAGGAAACTGCACGTGGTGCCGGCAGAGGGCTTAGTAGCTTTTAAGATTTTCATGCAGAACACGACCCTGAATCTTCAGATTACTGGCCCAGGTGAAAACAGAAACAGGCTACAAGTCTTGGCAGGGAGCTAAGTTGTATGACCCTAATTAATTCTATGCTATGGTTTCAGGGAGGAAGAGGGACTGAGATGTCTTCTTGCAGGTGCAGGCTAGATATGGCTTGGGTGATGGGTAAGAGGCCAGAGATCAGTGCTCCAGGGAGAATAGGAGATGTTTCTAGATTCTATGAAGAAACAATGACACATCTGTGTGCAGTTGTCCCTTGCTGTCCACAGGGCTGGCCCAGGACTCTCTCAAGGACACTAAATCCACAGGCACTAGAGTCCCTTCTATAAAATGGCATCCTATTTGCACAGAACTGATAACAACCTCCCGCACACCTTAAATCCTCTTTAGATGACTTAGGACACCTAAAATAATATGCACATAGTGTCATGCTGTATTGTTCAGGGAATCATGACAAGAAAACAGGTCAGTCCGTGCTCAGTACAGATCAGTTCTTTCCCCCAAACAGTTCTGATTCATAGTTGGTTGAAGGCATAGATGTGGAACCTGCAGATACTCCAGCACCAGGCGGCCCCCAGGATGGTCCTCTCCATGCCGCTGGAAGTTGGTGCTCTGGGTCTTGCGGGGGCGCTCTCACCTGAGATCACTATGCACTGGTTTACACGCTTCCTCAGCATGGCGTAGAAGGCCACAACGGTCAGCGCAAAGACGCACGGCTCCAGCTTGCCCAGCTGCTGTTTTTCCTACATCTTTACCTACTTGGGGGTGGTAGATTGGGAGGAACTTGAAGGGGTTGATGGTCACCAGGATGCTCCTCGTGTACATGTAGATCTTCTGCTGCAGAAGCGGTGCTTGAGTTTCTTCAAGAAGTTGTCCTTGGGGAAGGTTGCACAGTTTGTCAAAGTCCCCCTGCTGTTGCGGCAAGAGGCCGCGCTCCACCAGGCGCCAGGCGGCCGTGGCCTGGGCCACCAGCTGCATGTGCATGTACTTGATGGTCCTGTCTGCCTTGCGCTCCTGCAGCAGGAAGTAGTAGGTGTAGTAGGTCCCGTCTGCATTGTGCTCCTGCAGTAGGAAGTAGCAGGTGTCCTCCTGAGGGTAGTAGGTGTCCTCCTGAGCCCTCCGGGGCCACAGCAGCATGTGGTGCAGCGGTGAGTCATTGACGCCCAGCACCCACTCCTCCTCCTTGACCTCCACCAGCACGTAGCACTGGATGCCCATCATCCGCAGGTTGGCGGTGGTATCCTTGATGATGTGGTGTGGTCAGATGTAATGTTGTCCTTGATGGTGGTCATGTAACAGGAGGCTTGGCCCTCGGTGGTGGACAGCGTGGGTAGATGTGCAGGTGATAGGCTGCCTGCTCCTGGAGGCCAGAGCTGCCCACCTCTTGCACACTCATCCGGTGGGCCTCCTGGCTTCAGCATGTCTCCCAGGCTTCTGGCGAGCATGTCCTGGAGCTGGCCCTAGGCGGCGGCGTGCCAGTCCTGTGCCGAGTCTCTGCCTGGACACCCGCCAGCCCGCCTGCAGCTTCTCCAGCAGCTCCTCCCCATCCCTTTTTGAGACAGGGTCTCACTAAATTGCTGAGGCTGGCCTCGAACTTGTGATCCTCCTGCCTCAGCTTCCTGAGTTGCCGGGATTATAGGTGTGCGTCACCACATCTGGCCCGGAGGTTTTGATTCCATGATACCCGTCAAACATGTTTCCTCTATCCCAGGGATACTCTCATCAAAAAGATCTTACTTAAAATTCCCAAAGTACCTTGTCTGGCTACTAGTTATCCAGCTCATGTCCTTGGCTTTGGGCGGATAAGATTCTTCTCTAGAAAATCAGGACTAATCCCCTATGGGTCCCTAAATCATGACCCTCACACTTACCCTCCTAAGTCATGACACTCAGATAAGCCTGCTTACCTTCCTTGCTTAGAGACATGGTCCTAGCTTTGGCTTGGATGAGGAATCACAGAATGTTGAAGATGGAAGGATGATAGAGATTAAAGCCCTGGCCCACATTGGGGAGCAGTCTCCTTAAAACCTCAGGGGGGCTGTCCTTTCTCTATTGCTTGAGGACCAAAGTGGCTATCAGGACTTCTGCTTATTCACTGAGCACCTAAAATGTATATATTCTTGATGAGCACTAATTATGTAGCCAGTATTGCATAAAAGCTTTACTGTCTCACATGTTCCTTAAAAGAATGAGGTAGACACTATATCCATTTTATAGATCAGGAAGTTGTGGCTCAGGAATTTTCTCTTATTTGTCCTAGATCGTAGAGCTGATAAGGTCTAGGATCAGGAATGAAACCCAAGTCTGTGCATGGAGCCCAAACCCCAGGTATGGCAGAAAGGAGGCGAAACACCATCTCCCTTGGCCTCCCTAGCTGCAAGACTGTGGGGGTGAATATCACCATGGAAATGATGACATGAATCAGACGTTAGAGAGGCAAGATTATTGGGCAAGAAGGGCAGGAAGATTAGGTTGCTGATACCCCTGACCTGCCAGCTCTCAGCCTGCACCTGGCTGCATCCTGGAAACTATCCAGTCACACCTAGGCAGGTGGCCTGCCCCTCCTCCCTGGGTTGAGGAAGCAGGAAAAGGTGGTGGTGAGAGGCAGCGGGCAGGTCTGCTAGGCAGTGGTGATCAGCGCCCCAGCTAGGATGAGCTCTGTGAGGGGCCTGGTTCTGCCCCTTCTTTTCTTTTGCTGGGAGACTGGAGTCTTGGGAAGTTCTGCAGGTAAGGAGGGGAGAGGGGCCTTATGGGCTTCTTCCCCTGCCGTGTTCTGGGTGTGAATTTCAGTAAAAGCAGTGGGGGTGGGTGAGGGTGGGCTCTTTCATGAATTATAATTAACCAGAGGTTATATGGGAAGTGTGATTATTGTTGATAATGAATATACAAATGGCAGTGTGTGTGTCAGCTAGCAATGCAGCCATCACTGTAAGGGTCTTTGTAAATTTGTCTTTATGAATGTGGCAGTGTACATGGGATGGTGGTGGGCGGGGGACAGAAGGTGTCAGCTGATGATAATTCTGTCTAAAGTTGAAGAATGTGACTTAAGAGTAGGACACTTTTGTTACTTAGCATAGATTTCCTTCAAAATGTGGCTTTTGTGTGAAAAGCCTGTCACAGAATTCTTGGACAGAAGAGGCTGGGCTTTTATGGTAGAAGAGAGTTAACACTAATCTGTCACTGACAGGCACTGTGCCAAGCTCACTAGATACATTTAAAAATAGACTTCTTAAAAAGCAATTTTAAGTTCATAGCCAAATTGAACACAGCAAACATTTCCCATATACCTCTGTGTCTATCATATACAAACTCCCCATTATCCACATCCCACGCCCACATTGACATGTAATCATCGTACATTTTTTTCTTAGTCCTCAGACTAACCCTATAAGATAGGTACTAGCCTTATTCCCACTGTCACCCTTTATTTTATTATTAATTAATTAATTATTCTGGTTTTGGGGCTTGAACCCAGGGGCACACTACCACTAAGCTACATGCCTAGTCCTTTATCATTTTTTGTTTTGAGACAAGGACTCACTAAGTTGCTGAGACTGAACTCAAACTTAGGATCGTCCTGCCTCAGCCTCCCAAGTACCTGGAATTACAGGTTGTACCCCCATATCAGGCTCACCCTCACCCCTTTAAAGGCAAGGAGACTGAGGCTTATGGGGATTAAGTCATTTATTCACAGAGCCAGGAAGTAATGTCACATGTGCCTAACCACTGGACCACACTGACTCCCACATGCCCTCAGACCACCAGGTTTGTGCTACATATTCCACTTCACTTCATTTAATCCTTACATGAACCCCGTGAAGTATGTGCTCCGAGTCTCATTTTATGAATGAGAAAATGCAGGCTTGGAACTGGGAGATGTGGCCAGGATCACGCAGCAGAGCAAGCAGAAGAAAGAGGACTCAGATCAGGTTCCAAAGTCCACCCTTTCCTCCCCACGAGCCTGGGTGAACAGAGTGGGAGAGTTGCAACATTCTAGAGCCCTGGAGAGATGAGTAGGTTTTGCTCTGTTCCAGAAAACAGTGGCAAGAAAGAGGCTCCGGATGGGGCCTCCCCAGCTCTGGAGATAAAGAGGCCTTGGGTTTGAGGGGGATGGGGAGGTTTCATAGCAGACATGACAACCCAAGCTTCCTGGAAACAGTGGACAATGTGCCAGTGGAGGTTAGGGGTCACACTGCAAGACAGTCACCGCCACTGTTTGGGCATCTGGCTGTGTGGATTGGGCAGCAAGGCTCTGCCTCCTTTTCATGGGGACCAGCCAGGAGGCTCAGGGAAATAGCTCAGGAAGAAGAAGAACTTAAGACAGCAGACTGGCAGTTCCTGTGTAAGCATCATTTCTGTGAGCAGCTGAGCTGAGTGGAATAGATAATGAGTGCGTGTCCCCACGGTCCATCCAAAGTGCATGTGGGACACAATCTGAAATCCCCAGTATTAAGCCAGGCTGTGTGTTTTCAGGTCACTCCTTGAGGGGACACAATGGAGATGTTCCACACCTGTTGCAGGCTTCGGAATATCAGAGCTCTCCCATTCACCTCCTCCCTTGGTACTGATTGCTGTGGCACGGTGGGTGTTGTGACCATCTTTCCCCAGGTGAAGATATGAAGCCTGGGAGAAATCCATCTGGAGGACAGGCTAGCTACTAGGAGGCAGCTGGGATTTCAATCTGTAGATCATCTGAGCAAATAAGTAGCAGTCTTGGGGCTGCAGCACAGTCTCTTAACTCCTGCTCTGTCACTCAAAGAGGTCCAAGGGAGGACGAGCCAAGGACCTGATACCCTGCCTTCACCCACCACATGGAGGGTCGGGGCCTTTCCTTGGACTATGTTTGGGCTAGTGGATCTCAGTAAAGACATCTTAAAACATCAGAATGCCAAAAAGGGTTGTTCCCGTTTAGATCCTTTTCCTTCCAAGAGTAGGATTGCCAGATGAACCACAAGATAGCTGGTTAAATTTGAATTTCAGGTGATGAAATTTTTAAAGTATAAGTATGTTTAAAATATTTCATGAAAAATACTTATACTAAAAAATTATTCACTCTCTCATATAGTTAAAAAAGTTACTCATTGTTCATCTGAAATACAAATTCAAATTTAACTGTATATCTTATATTTTTACTTGCTGAATCTGGAAGAGCTACCCAAGAGCAGCGGGTTGTCTGGCCCACTCACAGAGAGAGCCCTCCCCTTGAGTAGGCAGGAGAGGCACCTTTCTCAGGCCATAAAAGATACTGATACTGGCCAGATCTCCACTGCCATGACCCCAGAGGGCCTATGAATAGGCCTGCTGTTCTACAGGGAAGTTCTAGCAGCTTCTCTCTAAAACATTAAGCTTTGCCTCACTGGACTCCCTGTGACATGTGGAAGATGCTTGGCCCGTTGGCCCATTGCTTCTGTAGTTCTGGGGTTCCAACTCTGTAGTTCTCAGGTCCATCTTGGGAAGAGCCCTGGGCAGGGATGGGAGGTGCTCTCTTCCCTTGCTGCAGCCCCAGGGACTCTGCTGCTATCCTTGCTTTTGAAACAACATGCCCTACATTCACACAGGAGCTTCTTCTTCCCCAATCCTCCCAGCTATCTTTACAGACAGAAACCACAAGTCTTTCTTATATTTTAAGAAAATACTTCCAGCCGGATGTGGTAACACATATCTGTAATCCAAGCAATTTACTGAGGCTGGAGGATCTCATGTATGAGGCCAGCCTCAGCAACTTAGCAAGGCCCTAAGCAACTTAGTGAGACTCTGTCTCAAAAAATAAAAAGAGATGGGCATGGTGTGGCACATGCCAATAATCCCAGAGCTGGATGTATAGCTCCATGGCAAAGCATTCCTGAGTTCAATACCCATTCAAAAAAGAAAAATAAAATACTTCCATGGGGAAGCACTTTTGGATGAGAAAATATCCATGGAAAAATGACTAGGATTCTTTCAGAAATTTCTGAGAGTCCTGTTCCCTGCTCTGCAGTTGTTGGCTCCTGTGGATTTCTGCCTACTTTGTCCATCCTTGAAGGTAGATCCTGGCCATGCACAATGCCTCTGATGGCCAAAGATCAATAATCAGCTCAGATACTAGGGCTTGCTGGCCTCAGGTGGGTCATCAGGGCTTCAGAAGCCACTGGTCAGGGTAACCCCAGCTCCATGATTCCCTCATGGGACTGGGCTCCCCAGTACTGCCTCCTTATTCCTCATCATATAGATGGAAAATGGGGTAACAATTACCCCACCTCTCCTGGCAGTGTCCAGGGCATACACATAAGAGCTTGTCTAAAGCCGGTCTGTTGAGACTCAAGGTTCACAAGGTTGGTCTTCCTCAACACAGGCCCCAGCACCAGTAGAACAGTCCCTTTGGTGACATCAAACAACAGAGTAGTGCCTACTATGACTCAGGGTGTCAGGACAAGCTCAGAGGGAGGCTTCCAGACCATTGACCTCACTGAGACTTCAACACAAAGCCATGTTTCTTTGAAAACTCAAACCCTGAGCACCAAGACACTTTCCAAGAACTTAATCCCAGTTGGCACCACTTCAAAGGTAGAAACCAGGGAGGCCCAGACCATGTCCCCTGCAATGGAAACCAACACCCTCACAAAGGTAAGAGCTTCCAATTTCAGGGCTGTGGTCACCTCCCCTGTGGAGACTTCTGTCATGAGCAGCAGCCCCACAGGAACTGGAACCACCACAGCTGAGAGAAGTGCAGGCAGTGGTCCCACAGAAGCCATCTTTGATACCCTTTGTTCAGATGACAGCTCAGAAGAGACAAAGAGGATGGTGGCTGGCAGCTGGACATTGACCCAGATCTCCCCAGAAGCTGAGAGCTTGTCCTCAGAGAGCAGTTCATCTGCAGACAGCTCAGTCTCGGTCAATACCACCTCACACATTCTGTCACCTGACGCTGCAACTAGGCCCAAGGCCTTAGTGGAATATAGCATAACTCACATTGAGTTCACCAGGGGCAGCGTCATGAAGATAGAAACAGTTGCCACCATCTCTGGGACCTCAGACATAGAATACAGCCCCACAGGAGGGCAGGCCGAGTCCACCTCTGAGACATCAGCTCTGTCCACCTCCACTGAGGTCAAATCACACATCCCCAAGACCACAGCCTCTGCTGAGACCTTGTCAGCAGCCAGCACCTCAGAGTCAGCCTCCCCTGACTCCACCCCCGAGGCCCCACTGCCCACCAGTCTCAGCACAGAGAGAGAAACAGCAGCAGCCCAGACCTCCACCCACACCCCCAGTGGAACCTTGGTGGCAGGCAGCACCAGCCCCTGGGAGGAAACCTCAGCCCTCTCTGCTGGGACAACACGCCACTTGGAGGTCTCGGGAGCTGGTACACACTCCACGGATGCTGGGTCAACGGTGGGCACAGTGACTTCCTCTGCTGGGCCCAGAGCCTCCATCTACAGCTCCTCAGAGGCAGCCACCATCCAGATCTCCACCCTCTCAGAGACTTTTGCCACAGAGGGCACAACCACGGGGTCCTTCCCCACCAGCAGGAGCCCTCTTCCTTCTGTCCATCCCTCTGCAGCCAGTAGCAGCCAAGAGACACACTTCACCTTCAGCAAGGCCACAGCCACACCAGAGTCCCCAACAGCCACTCCCACCACTGCTCAGACAAGGCAGACCATAGAAGTCCCTGCAGGTAAGTGACTTCCCCGTGTGATCCTTGGGATTGGGGGTTCAGAGTCTCTGGGATGCCTGCATGCTTCAGGAGGCGGGAGGAAGGACGGGTGAGTGTGGGTCTATGCTGAGCTCTCACCAATGTGGCCTCTTCATGGTCTCCTAGTGGTCCTGGCTCTGCCTTAACAAGCTGAGCAAACCTGGCCCAGTCTCTCTCCCTCTCTGAGCCTCAGTTTCCCCACCCGTAGCTATCAGGGATTGCACTGGAGGAGCACTGGGGCCTTTCCAGCTCCAACCTTCCCTGAAGTGAGTGCTGAGTAACTACGGTGCATGTGGCAAGGTCCCAGCTCTTGTTTAAAAGACATGGTCCTCAGCCTTTGAGAGCCTCTGGTCCAGCCTTAGCCACACAGAGGGGAAGGCTGTGGGGGTCAGAGCCAATATTGCTCCCTGAGCAGATGGAACCCTGTGCAAGTGGGGTCTGCTGGATGTACTTGCGGGGCTCTGTGCCATAGAGGGTGTCCTGAAATATTAATAAATGATAGTGGAGTGAGGGTATGGGAGGTCTCAGAGCTTCGTCTTTGTGACAACGTCTAATTCTTGGGGAGCAGTCACGTTCAGAGGCTGCTGGGTGAACCCAGTTCCTGGTCAGCCTGCAGCCTCCAGCTCTGCTCTCTGGCGTTCTGTCCTGTGCCTCTGATCACAACCACTTTAAGGAATACCTTTTGTATGCTACTCAGGGGTGAATCACACATATTTCACACCAGTAGGCACTGGCACCAAAAGTGTCCTCTGTGCTGTCAGGGGGATTGCCCGAAGCTTTGCATTTGCCTCTAATATGTCCTCCCAAACAATATCCAGAGCTGGGCGACATTACCCACCTCACAGGCGAGGAAACAGGTTTTAAGACGTAGTTAAATTGTCCTAGAAATATGGCAGGGGGCTTCAGATGAGAGTCAGTTTGACTCCCAAACTCAGTCTTCCCATTATGCTTCTATTTTTATAAGCTTAATTTACTAATATATTTTCCTTACTGTTTGCTGATTAGATAATACATTCACAAAACACAAATCCCAAGATATAAAGGGGAGACCAGAGAGTAAAATAAGAGGATCTCAGCATGTACATGTATTTATATACTCCTCTTTTACCTAAGTGGAGCCTATGGTAAACTCAAATTTCTTTGAGAAATCTCTTCTTCTTCCTCCTCCTCCTCCTCCTCCTCTTCTTCTTCTTCCTCCCTCTCTCCTCTCTCTCTCTCTCTCTCTCTCTCTCTCTCTCTCTCTCCTCTCTCTCTGTGTTTGACAAGATAANCCCTCTCTCCTCTCTCTCTCTCTCTCTCTCTCTCCTCTCTCTCTGTGTTTGACAAGATAAGAAAATATTTTCATTTATTTCATATTTTAAGTTCAGGTTTATGATCTCATATTTTGTCTCTTTGATTTTATTCCCTTAGTTTTTTTGTTTTTGTTTTTGTTTTTATGTGTGTGTGTGTGTGTGTGTGTGTGTGGTAAGAGCACTTGACATGAGATCTACTTTGAGCAGATTTTTAGTGCACAGTATGGTATTGTCCCCGCAGGCACACTGTGCAGCAGATTTCTAGAACTTACAACTGGCAAAAGTAAAATTTTCTTCCCATTGAATAGCAACTCCCATTTCCCACCCCCAGTGAACTGTTCTTTTTTATGACTGCTCAATATTCCATTTTGCTTTCTCATTATTTATTTAGCTAACACTCTGTGGGCCACCACCTCTGGGACCTTGGACTCAGATTACAGCCCCACAGGAGGGCAGGCCGTGTCCACCTCTGAGACATTAGCTCTGTCCGCCTCCACTGAGGCCAAATCACATGTCTCCAGGACCACAGCCTCTGCTGAGACCTTGTCAACAGCCAGCGCCTCAGAGTCAGCCTCCCCTGACTCCACCCCTGAGGCCCCACTGCCCACCAGTCTCAGCACAGAGAGAGAAACAGCAGCAGCCCAGACCTCCACCCACACCCCCAGTGGAACCTTGGTGGCAGGCAGCACCAGCCCCTGGGAGGAAACCTCAGCCCTCTCTGCTGGGACAACACACCACTTGGAGGTCTCAGGACCTGGTACACACTCCACAACCACTGGGTCAACGGTGGGCACAGTGACTTCCTCTGCTGGGCCCAGAGCCTCCATCTACAGCTCTTCAGAGGCAGCCACCATCCAGATCTCCACCTCCTCAGAGACTTTTGCCACAGAGGGCACAACCACGGGGTCCTTCCCCACCAGCAGGAGCCCTCTTCCTTCTGTCCATCCCTCTACAGCCAGTAGCAGCCAAGAGACACACTTCACCTTCAGCAAGGCCACAGCCACACCAGAGTCCTCAATAGCCTCTCCCACCACTGCTCAGACAAGGCATACCACAGAAGTCCCTGCAGGTAAGTGACTTCCCCGTGTGATCTTTGGAATTGGGGGCTTGGGGTCTCTGGGATGCCTGCATGCTTCAGGAGGTGGGAGGAAGGACGGGTGAGTGTGGGTCTATGCTGAGCTCTCACCAATGTGGCCTCTTCATGGTCTCCTAGTGGTCCTGGCTCTGCCTTAACAAGCTGAGCAAACCTGGCCCAGTCTCTCTCCCTCTCTGAGCCTCAGTTTCCCCACCCATAGCTATCAGGGATTGCACTGGAGGAGCACTGGGGGCCTTTCCAGCTCCAACCTTCCCTGAAGTGAGTGCTGAGTAACTACGGTGCATGTGGCAAGGTCCCAGCTCTTGTTTAACAGACCTGGTCCTCAGCCTTTGAGAGCCCCTGGTCCAGCCTTAGCCACACAGAGGGAAGGCTGTGGGGGTCAGAGCCAATTATTGCTCTATAAGCAGCTGCGACCCTGTGAACTGGGGCCTGCTGGATGTACTTTCTGGGCTTTGTCCCATAGAGAGTAATGAAATATTGATAAATGACAGTGGGGTGAGAGTGTGGGAGATCTCAGGGCTACATGTCTGTGACAACGTTTAATTCTTGGGGAGCAGTCACGTTCAGAGGCTGCTGGGTTGACCCAGTTCCTGGTCAGCCTGCAGCCTCCAGCTCTGCTCTCTGTCATTCTGTCCTTGTGTTTCAACTCTGAGTATCCTTATCTTTCCCTAACTTTCTGGGCAGGTGACAAGACATATTAATCACAAACACTTTAAGGAATACCTTTTGTATGCTACTCAGGGGTGACTTACACATATTTGACACCCGTAGGCACTGGCACCAGAGTGTCCTCTCTGCTGTCAGGAGGAGTGCTCGAAGCTTTGCATTTGCCATTGCCTCCAACGTGTCCTCCCAAACAACATCCAGAGCTGGGAATTGTTGCCCCATCTGACAGTGACAATGTAAAGACAGTAACTAAATTGTCCTAGAAATATGACAATGGGATTCAAATGAGTGTTTATTTCATTCCAAAGCTTTAGCCTTTATGCTGTACTTCTATTTTATAAGCTGGCCTTAATATATTTTTATTTATAATACTTTTCTTTATTTTTGTTGATTAGATAATACATTCACATTATTTAAAATCCTCAAAGTACCAAAGACCTCTAGGCCAGGGGGTAAAGTGAGAGACTCTCAGCAAATACAGCTCCTCTTTTTGGCAACCACAGCCTATGTGGAAGTCTCTCTGTGATAAAGCTATGCTTTTTTTCATCCCTCAAGGGAAGAAAAATGTTTTATTCATATTTGTGATTTCATACTGTGTCTCTGTGATTTTAATCTCTTATTTTGTTTTTATTGTGGTGGGAACATTTAACATGAGATTGACCCTCAACAGATTTTGTTGTTGTTTATTTTTTAAGGGAGAATGGTTCTACTTACATCCTGGATTGATTAACCAGTATTCATTGCGCATTCTTATCATTAAGCAGAAATTGAAGAAAGTACTCTCCTCATGTTTTTTTTTTCCTTTTTAAAATTAGATCTCTAAACTATTTTGATGAAAGGAGATACACAATCCTAAATAAATGTAAATAAATCTAATTTCTTTTTTGATATTTTTCTTTTCTTATTTTGGTATTAGGGATTGAACCCAAAGGTGCTTTACCACTGAGGTACATCCCCAGCTCCCTTTTCTATTTTTATTTATTTATTTATTGTGTGTGTGTGTGTGTATGTGTGTGTGTGTACGCTTGGGATTGAACCCAGGGCCTTGTGCATGTGAGGCAAGCACTCTATCAACTGAGCTTATCCCCAGCCTCCCAGGCCCCTTTTCTTAATATATATTTTATTTTTATTTTTGAGACAGGGTCTCGCTAAGGTGCTAAGGGTCTCACTAAGTAGCTGAGGCTGGTCTATAGCTTGCAATCCTCCTGCCTCCGCCTCCCAAGTTGCTGGGATGATAGGTGTGCCCCACCATGTCTGGCAATAAAGTCAAATTTCTATATATCAAAGGTAACATATAGCTAGAGACATCATAAAGATTAAAAGGAAATAAAAAAACGAACACATTAATGACTTTAAAGATCAATATACTTAAAGTTGAAATCCAATGTGATGTTTATTTTTTAAAACTCTAAATACACATAAGAAAGATCAGTAGAGGACAGGGAACAGGGGAGGGAGAGGAAGGGAAAGTACTATAGACTGAATTATATTCCATGACTGTATGATTAAGTCAAAATGAACTGATATTTATGCATGACAATAGGCACTAATTTAAAAAATTTTTAAATAAAAAGTCAATATAGGGCTGGAGTTGTAGCTCAGTAGTAGAGCATTCTCTTTGCACATGTGAGGCACTGTAGATTAAAATCTACAAATTTTAGTTGTAGATGGACACAATACCTTTATTTTATTTATTTATTTTTATGTGGTACTGAGGATTGAACCCAGTGCCTCATATGTGTAAGGCAAGCATTTCGCCACTGAACTACAATCCTAGCCCTAAAAATATTTTAAAAGTCAATATAGATAATCATTCAATATATGGAAAATGCATTACCAAGTTAGACAACAAAGGATTTAAAAAATACTGAGATGCTGTGTTACTCAGCTTTCCATCACTATACTTGAGATAATCAACTAATTTCTAAATTAATTAATTAATTTTCCAGTGGAATGCATTTTGACATATAGTACACAAATGGAGCACAATTCTCATTCCTCTGGCTGTACATGGTTCAGAGTCACTCCACTAGTGTAATCATACATGTATATAGGGTAATAATGTCTGTCTCTTTCTACCGTCCTTCCCATCTCCACAATCCCTCTCCTGACTCCTCTTTCCACAAACCAAAGTTCCTTCATTCTTCCCTATGCCCCTGCCCCACTACAGGTCAGCATCTGCTAATTAGAGAAAATATTCAGCTTTTGCTTTTTGGGATTGGCTTATTTCACTTAGCATGATAGATTCTAATTCCATCCATTTACCTGCAAATGCCATTCTTCTTTAATACTGAGTAATATTTCATTGTGCATATGTAGCACATTTTCTTTATCCATTCCTCTGTTGAAGGGCATCTAGGTTGGTTCCATAGTTTAGCGATTGTGAATTGAGCTGCTATAAACATTGATGTGGCTGCATCACTATAGTATGCTGATTTTAAGTCCTTTGGGCATAAACCAAGGAGTGAGATAGCTGGGTCAAATGATGGTTCCATTCAAAGTTTTCTGATGTATCTTCATACTGCTTTCCATAGTGGTTGCACCAATTTGCAGTCCCACAAACAATGTATGAGTGTACCTTTTTCCCCACATCCTTGCCAACACTTATTATAGCTTGTATTCTTGATAATTGCCATTTGACTGGAGTGAGATGAAATCTTAGAGTAGTTTTGATTTGCATTTCTCTAATTACTAGAGATGATTTGAACATTTTTTCATGTCTGTTGATTGATTATATTTCTTCTTCTGTAAAGTGTCTGTTCAGTTCCTTAGCCCTTTTATTGATTGGGTTATTTGGGGGGGTTTTTTTGGTGCTATTTTTTTTTCAGTTATTTATATATCCTGGAGATTAGTGCTCTGTCTGAGGTGTGTGTGGTAAAGATTTTTTTCCCATTGTGTAGGTTCTCTCATCACATTATTGATTGTTTCCTTTTCTGAAAAGAAGCTTTTTAGTTTGAATCCATCCCATTTATTGATTCTTGATTTTACTTCTTGTGCTTTAGGAGTCTTGTTCAGGAAGTCAGGTCCTAAGCCAACATGATTAAGATTTGGGCCTACTTTTTCATCTATTAGGCACAGGGTCTCTGTTCTAGTGCCTAAGAGGTTCTCTATCTCTGACTTGAAGTAATCCTTGCTACCTATATTAACTCACCTCTCTCTCCTAGTGGTGAGAGAGGTGAGTTAAAGTCATTCAGTATTATTGTGTTGTGGTCTATTTGATTCTTGAAATTGAGAAGGGTTTGTTTGATGTATATGGATGCCCCATTGTTTGGGGCATAGATATTTATGATTGTTATGTCTCATTGATGTATGATTCCCTTAAGCAGTAAGAAATGACCATCTTTATCCCTTCTAACTATCTTTGGTTTGACGTCTACTTTATTTGATATGAGGGTGGAAATCCCTGCTTGTTTACGCAGTCCATGTGAGTGGTATGTTTTTTCCCAACCTTTCACCTTCAGTCTGTGGATGTCTTTTCCTATGAGATGAGTCTCTTGAAGTCAGCCTATTGTTGGGGCTTTTATTTTATTTATTTTTATCCAATCTGCCAGTCTATGTCTTTTAATTGATGAGTTTAGGCCATTAACTTTCAGGGTTATCATTGAAATATGGTTTGTATTTCTGGCCATTTTGGTTTATTTTTTGTTTTTAACTTGACTTGGTTTCTCCTTTGATTGGCTTTCCTTTAGCATAGTTCCTCCCTTTGCTGATTTTCATTGTTGTTTTTCATTTCCTCGCCATGGAATATTTTGCTGAGAATGTTCTATAGTACAGGCTTTCTTGTTGTAAATTCTTTTAACTTTTGTTTGTCATGGAAGGTTTTTATTTTGTCATCAAATTTGAAGCTTAATTTTTCTGAATATAAGATTCTTGGTTAGCGTCCATTTTCTTTCAGAGCTTGGTATATGTTGTTCAAAGATCTCCTAGGTTTGAGGGTCTGGGTTGAGAAATCTGCTGAGATCTGAATTGGAATCCCTCTGTATGTAATCTGAAACTTTTCTCTTGTGACTTTAAAATTCTATCCTTATTCTGTATGCAAGGCATTTTTATTATAATGTGCCTTGGTGTGGACCTGTTGTAGTTTTGTACATTTGGTGTCCTGTAAGTCTCTTGCATTTGATTTTTCAACTCATTCTTCATGTTTGGGAAATTTTCTGATATTATTGATATTATTATTTCTGAGATTGTGCATTCCTTTGGTTTGTATCTCTTTGCATTCCTCTATCCAGATAATTCTTAGATTTGGTCTTTTCATTTTATTCCATAATTCTTGAACATTCTGTTCATGGTTTCTTATCATCTTCATTGTGTGGTCTACTTTGTTTTCCAGATTATAAATTTTGTCTTCATTGCCTGAGGTTCTGTCTTCCATGTGATCTAGTCTGTTGGTGACGCTTTCTATTAAATTTTTTTATTTGGTTTATTGTTTCCTTCATTTCAAGTATTTGTGTGTGTGTGTGTGTGTGTGTGTGTGTTTTCAGAGTCTCTATCTCTGTCTTAAAGTAATCCTTGCTACCTGTATTTGCTTTCTTATCTCTTTGTTGGAGTGATCAATCATTGCCTGTATTTGCTCTCTTATATTAGTCTATGCTTCGCAGATCACTTTAATTATGTACATTCTGAACTCCTTCTCTGACATTTCATCCACTGTGCTGTCAATGGATTCTGTTATTGGAACATCTTGGTCTGTTTGGAGCATTTTCTTCCCTTGCTTTTTCATGTTGTTCTTGTGTCTTCCTTTCTAGCAGTGCAGATTTGAGGTATTATAGTTTCTACACTATAATTTTGTGGTGTCTCTGCAGGTTACCAATATCTCGCCTCTGGTGTAATCAGGCCTGCAGGGGCCTTGGTGATGGTCTTCCCAGTCTTGGTTGATGTCTCTAGACAGAAGTGGCTGGGACAGCCACATGTTGGTAGATGGGGTCTCAGTGCGTTCTCCTCCTCCGCTTGTGCAGGTCTCCTCCTCTGTGTCATGGGCCAGAGTCAGTCAGCTCCACCTCCTCTGTGTTTCAGGCAGGAGTCAGTCTGACGAGGTAATAGACTTATAAGGAGAAAAGGCTGATTTTGGCTCTAAGTTTTGGAGGTTTCAGTCCATGATCAGTTAAGCCTATTGCTTTTGGGTTTGTGGTAAGACAACACATTATGGTGGGCAGTGTGTATTACAGGAAAAAAACGCATACCGTAGGGCAAGGGAACAGAAGAGAGGAAGAGGAAGGGGCTGCAGTCCCAACAACTGTCTTCAAGGGCAATCCCCATGAACTAAGGTTCTCCCACAAGCCTCCACTGCCTGGGGCCTAAACCTGTAATACAGAGACCTCTGGGGGACACTTATACAAACCACAACATAAGCAATCCACACCTGTTGATGTTTGAGAAATTGTTAGACAAATTTTCAAGATTGTGAAATAGATATTCCCATGCACTGTGGTAAAGAAACAAATGGTCAATCAAGTAAGTCCAAAGCTATGCACCTGGGGCTTGTGATACATTAAAAGTCACCATTGGTGTTTGTAAAGTCTCCTTATTGCAGTATGTTTCTTCTCAGCCTTGGACCTGAGGATTTTATTGGTTTCAGAGGTCTCAGTCCATTGATGACCAGCTCCATTGCTCTGGGCCCAAAATGAGGCAGAACATCAGGGTGGAAGAGTTTAAAGGAGGAAAGTAGCTCAGGATGAGGCAAGCAGGAAGCACAGGGACCCTCGGCAATTTTTAAGTGCACAGTACAGAATTGTTCACGCAGGCACACTGTGCAGCAGATTTCTAGAACTTACAACTGGCAAAACTGAAATTTTGTTCCCATTGAATAGCAATTCCCATTCCCCCCCCCATAAATTGTTCTATTTCATAACTGCTGAATATTCCATTTTGCTTTCTCATTATTTATTTAGCTAACATTCTGTGGGCCACCACCTCTGGGACCTTGGACTCAGACTACAGCCCTACAGGAGGGCAGGCCGTGTCCACCTCTGAGATACCAGCTCTGTCCACCTCCACTGAGGCCAAATCACACATCCCCAAGACCACAGCCTCTGCTGAGACCTTGTCAGCAGCCAGCACCTCAGAGTCAGCCTCCCCTGACTCCACCCCCGAGGCCCCACTGCCCACCAGTCGCACCACAGAGAGAGAAACAGCAGCAGCCCAGATGCCCACTCCCAGTGGAACCTTGGTGGCAGGTAGCACCAGCCCCTGGGAGGAAACCTCAGCCCTCTCTGCTGGGACAACACGCCACTTGGAGGTCTCGGGACCTGGTACACACTCCACGGATGCTGGGTCAACGGTGGGCAAAGTGGCTTCCTCTGCTGGGCCCAGAGCCTCCATCTACAGCTCTTCAGAGGCAGCCACCATCCAGGTCTCCACCCTCTCAGAGACTTTTGCCACAGAGGGCACAACCACGGGGTCCTTCCCCACCAGCAGGAGCCCTCTTCCTTCTGTCCATCCCTCTACAGCCAATAGGAGCCAAGAGACACACTTCACCTTCAGCAAGGCCACAGCCACACCAGAATCCCCAACAGCCACTCCCACCACTGCTCAGACAAGGCAGACCACAGAAGTCCCTGCAGGTAAGTGACTTCCCCGTGTGACCCTTGGGATTGGGGGTTTGGGGTCTCTGGGATGCCTGCATGCTTCAGGAGGTGGGAGGAAGGACGGGTGGGTGTGGGATTATGCTGACCTCTCACCAACATGGCCTCTTCATGGTCTTCTAGTGCTTTTGCCAAAGTCAGCCCTGAGCAGAGTTAGGGGGTGTATGAAAAGCGTGTCAGCTGCATGTCTGGAGAAGTGGCCTGAGATCCTCACTCTGCCTTAACTAGCTGAGTGAACTTGGCCCTGACCCTCTCCCTCTCTGAGCCTCAGTTTCCTCACCGTAGCTATCAGGGATTGCACTGGAGGAGCACTGGGGGCCTTTCCAGCTCCATGAAGTGAAGTGCTGAGTAACTATGGTGCATGTGGCAAGGTCCCAGCTCTTATTTAAAAGCCCTGGTCCTTGGCCTTTGAAAGCCTCTGGTCCAGCCATAGCCACACAAAGGGGAGGCTGTGGGGGTCAGAACCAATTATTGCTCTCTGAGCAGCTGCGACCCTGTGAAAGTGGGGCCTGCTGGATGTACTTACAGGGCTCTGTGCCATGGATAGTGTCCTGAAATATTAATAAATGACAGTGGGGTGAGGGTGTGGGAGGTCTCAGAGCTACATCTCTGTGACAACGAATAATTCTCAGGGAGCAGTCACGTTCAGAGGCTGCTGTGTGAACCCGGCTCCTGGTCAGCCTTCAGCCTCCAGCTCCACTCTCTGGCACTCTGTCCTGTGCCTCTGAGCACAACCACTTTAAGGAATACCTTTTGTATGCTACTCAGGGGTGACCTACACATATTTCATGCCCAGTAGGCACTGTCACCAGCAGTGTCGTCTCTGTCATCAGGAGGAGCGCTCGAAGCTTTGCACTTGCCTCTAATGTCTCCTCCCAAACAATGTCAGGAGCTGGGCGACATTACCCACCTCACAGGCGAGGAAACAAGTTTTAAGACATAGTTAAATTGTCCTAGAAATATGGCAGGGGGCTTCAGATGAGAGTCAGTTTGACTCCCAAACTCACAGTCTTCCCATTGTGCTTCTATTTTTATAAGCTTAATTTACTAATATATTTTCCTTATTGTTTGTTGATTAGATAATACATTCACATAACACAAGTCCTAAGATACAAAGGGGAGGCCAGAGAGTAAAGTAAGAGGTTCTCTATAAAGGAATAATAATAAAGACGGTAGATACAGAGATAAGTGCCTCAGAGTCAGGAAACTGGCAGAGTGACTCCTGTCCAAGTGGCCACGTTTATTTATACCAATAGGTTACGTTAGGTGATTAGTACCATACCTACATTACTGTTTAGAGTATCAGTAAGGTTCCTTATTCTGCAGTTACATTTCGTAGTTAAAATATGCAATGTTAAGGGCTTGGTGCTGTCCAAGAACGTCCATTGTCTGATATTACTGTTAGGCAGGCAGCTCCAGGAGCACGGGATCTTGGTGAAACATTGTAGTTATCTAGCAACAAGTTCTTCTATTCCCAGGAGCTATGTGCCTGCAATCAAGGTTGAGGCTTGATGAGACTCTAACACAGAGGCTTCTCAGGGCAGTGGCATACCAGCTAGACATTGCACATATATTAGCTGTATTACTAGATCCTAAGAGAGATTGCAGGGCATTGTAAGGGTGGGAAACATGGTGCCTGTTATCCCCCGGAGTTTCCTTACCCAGGGGAACACTTCCCTGTACATTTCCATAGTCAGAATTCCTACATCTACCCTTTTTTGTTTTTTATGGCCTTTTTAATATATAATATTTGTTTTCTCTTAAATGTCAGTGGGGGTAGAAAATCGTGTAAACATTGGCAACAGCAAGCACAACATAATAATCCCAATATTAGCAAATATCCACCTATGAATAATTGTTTGGCCCAAATAAAGTTGGGTAACCATGAAGTTAGCCAATCCAATAAGTATGGACCTCCATCATCTTGTCGGACCTTTATAATGATATCTTTAAGGTAGTCTAACTCCTTTGAGATAGAATTACTATTATCACTTAAATTGAAGCAACATATATTATTAAGCTCCTAACATCCTTTATGATGTAATAATAGCAAATAATTAATTGTGGCCCAATTGTCAAGTACTGCTTGCTGATGTTGTTTTTGTTCTTCATTAAGCATATTAATTGCCATAGAGGTATGATTAATATTTTTACCATAGCACGGTTCAGTTTTATAGTGGTTTTGTAAGCCTCGACAGCCAGTCGAGGGATACCCACTAAGGAAAATGTCAAAGCGTCAAATTTTGCCTTAGAGAGAAGGCTCATTGAATCCTCACAGTCTTTATCAAGGGGAATAGACCTTTTATGGATGCATTGTGCCGGATGATGGCCTATTAAATCCTGTGGGGATGGTAAGAACACAGTTAATCTGCTAATACAATGATGGGTACCATGAGACATTTTGCAGGTATATAACAATTTCAGCCAAGAGAACCCAGATATTATAATGGGTTTTAGAAGTCAAGGAGTCTGACTGTACTGAATTTTCATAGCTGGGGCACAACAACAGAATAACATTATTGTTATGACCAAAGCATTTACAGAGTTTTGTTGAATGTACTAATCAAAGTAGTAACTAAGTTTTCTTGAGTACATTTTAACCCTGTTTGAGCCAATTGCTGTTGAGCTGAGGCTGTTAATGATTTTATATCCTCTAAGTCATTGGAAGTCTAGTATCTTGGGATCCTCTTTCAGTGTATCTTTTCTTTCGAGGAGAGTGATAATTGTCCTCTTGTTTGGTGGGACTCTCTTCATCAAGGATCAAATGAAACTTGGGGATCAGGTTGTGAAGTCCTTGATGTCCAATCATAATTGATAGGTCTCACACACTGAGCTGGACTCCAAATTGAACCTGTTGGTGTAAGCATAGCAGCCTATCCTTTTCCCCATGTGATCAGAGACATAGAGTCTTGTCATCCTGGGTCTGATGGAAACCTATATATTATATAAATTTTTGGTAATGGCCGTTTAAGAATAAAATGTCTATTCAAAGCAGATGATCAATTGTGAGTATTCATTTTGTATTGCATGTTGAGTGCATTAACTGTAAAATAAAGAAATACTTAAAGCATTATTAATATGAGAGAGGCTAGATTCTCCCTTAGTTTTGTTTTAAAAGGCAAGTTTTAAGAGTATGATGTGTTGTTTAACCAAAGACTGTCTGGTAGGATTATGAGGAAGTTTATGATTAAAAATTATATTTTATTGATTTCAAAATTGTGTAAAAGTATGAGATGCATATGTAGGGGCATTATCCATTTTTAAACGAATAGGGTAGCAAAACAAAGTAATAAATGAGAAATGTAAGTAGATACCTTATTAGACCTTTGGGCACTAGCTCAAATGAACCCAGAATGAGTATGAATAAAAACATGAAGAAAGGAGTTAGGATGAAAAGGAGGGACATGGGTAACATCCATTTGTCAAAGTGTATTAGAATGTAGGCCTCATGGATTTACAGATTTTCACATGGGGGCCTAAAAGGTGAGAATAGTTGTTGACTATAGCATGAACCTGTTGAGAAGAGATGGAAAACATTTTTATTAGTGATTGGGCATTTTGATGAAAAAAAATCCATGGGTTTTACAGCATCTGAAAATAAAGACAAAGGGATTTTATAGCTTTATCTGTGTGAGCATTACTTTCCGTCAAAGGTCAGGAATTTTGGTATGGCTGTGTATATGATCGAGGAAGATGGGATTTATGACACTGCAAAAGAGTTTCAAGGGTTAAAAAAAAGAGATAGTAAATTGGAATCCAAATGAGGAGATAACACAGCTACAGAAATATGAGGAGTTAGTTTAGCTAAAATTGTAATAACATTTAAAGTAGTAGAAAACAATTTTAGCATTAGGATAAAAGTGGCAAATTTAGTTTGCTGTGGAGAGAGTTGAGGCAGGGTATAATAGTTATTTCGTTTATCATTAATAAAAACAGATTTACTCCTCTTTATTTACTTTTATCTGTATATACCTTTAATCCATATACAAGAGGAATGGTAGAAATTAAGAAAGAGGGATATAACTAAGGAACCTGATATAACAATGAGAATTGTCCATCATGAGGCATGTGAAAATCAGCTGGTGTTAAAATATCTGTTAATACAATTTGATAGAAGAGAAAGAACTATAAATATTGGAAATATAAAGTTTTTTAATAAGTAAGTTATAAAACATGAATGTTCATTTCTGTTAAGGATAAAATTTTAGCATGACCATTAGTAATTAATTGAGTATACATAACAGCAAAGAGGTAAAATATTACAGCCTGAAAAATGAGGACAATATAATTATTTTAATATATATACATATAATTTTTGGTTATAATAGTAACCACTGTTGTAAAACCA
The DNA here is from genome assembly GCF_001458135.2 of Marmota marmota marmota. Classification (NCBI taxonomy): domain Eukaryota; kingdom Metazoa; phylum Chordata; class Mammalia; order Rodentia; family Sciuridae; genus Marmota; species Marmota marmota. The sequence goes on from NW_026000240.1 coordinate 578,194, forward strand.
TAAGGTGTTTTAACAAAAACTATCCATGACAATGGCACATTTGATATTGAAAGTTGATCCACCATTATTGTTGATAATCCTTCTTAATTTTCTGTAAAGCCTGTTTTAAAGAAGGAGTTAAATAAAAAAAGAAGGCAGCGTCCTGTTTTTTTAACAACTGGAAAAAAAAATGAGAGATCAGTTTGACATCAGTTGTAGTTTTTAATTTAGGTATTTAAGAAACTATACTTAAGAAGATTAATGCCATTTATGTTAAATTAATTTACTTATTTTAATTGTAACATAAAAACATAAGAAAAACGTGATTAATAGTATTAACCATCCCTGTTTTTTGAAGAAAAATTTTAGAAGTAATGGATATTATGTTTTAGATATTTTTTAGAAATTAAGACTTTATTGTTTAGTTCCCTAGAAAAACCTCATAAGTCAGAGCCTTAAAGACATCTATATATTTAATTACATGACTTGAATTAAATATTTGGATCCATTTAATTATTAAATTTTTATTTATGATTGCTCAATTGTTTAGAGGAAGAACTGAAAATATTGGAGATATAATTTACGTTTAAATGTCAATTTTGATATCAAGTACATAATATGTAGATATAAGACAAGCCTGTACAATTGGAAATGTCAGGTATAGAACTCTAATAGGTATCATGGACACTGAAATCAAGAGTTTCAGGTTAGCTGGCACTTTTGTCCTTGATACTTATCAGGCCCACTCCCACTCCCAACACAACCATATTTATATCTTCCTAAGGATTTATTAAAAGAAATTTTTGAATGTATTTGAGACTTAACTCTGGAGAAATTGGCATTTAGATAAAGACAAAATGTAAAAACTTTTTTTTTTTTAAAGAAAGAGAATTTTTTTTAATATTTATTTTTTAGTTTTTGGTGGACACAACATCTTTATTTTTATTTTTATTTTTATGTCGTGCTGAGGATTGAACCCAGCACCCTGCGTATGCCAGGCGAGCTCGATACCACTTGAGCCACATCCCCAGCCCAGAGTATAAAAACTTTTATAGTTAGATAAAACAAGACGAATCAGAAAAATACATCAACTTATATAGAATACTTAAAAACTTACATCATCGTAATACTAACTTTTTCATCAGATCAGAGTGTATTTTTAGCTCAATAAGAGCCAGTTGGAAGCCTGTGAAATTCTTAAGAAAAAGCTTTTTTTCAAAAAGAAAGTTTGTGCATTTAGAATGTTTCTACTTTTGTCTTTCTGTGTTGTAACATTAGGGAGGAACTGGTCAAGAAAGCCAGCTGAACACAGATAAGACAGCCAGTCAAGCAGTTTGAATTTAAAAGAGACACTTTTTTTCTTTCGTCTTAACTGGTTTTTCATAAGCCTCATAAATCTTGTAGGTCCTATAATTTACATTTTAAATATAAGGCTAGGAAAGTTAGAGATCCAGCAGAAGTTAAGAGGTAAGTAAAACTGTTGTAACCATATTTTTTCTTTTATAAGATAATTTTCTTAAAGCATGATGTTGCAGTTTGCATTTTTTGTGGATAGTTAGTTTTTCCTTTTTTAAAATTTTAACTCTTATACATCTTGTAACAGTTTCCACATATGGTTGAATATCAGTAATGATTTGTTGTGGATTGGAAAGGATAGAGCATGGTAGCTAGCCACAGGGAGCTTTTGGATACTTGTTTATTTTTTTTCCTTTGCCCCAGACCAGGGTGGCCTCTTGAGGCCATGCATAAGGCCATACCATAAAAGTATTTATTACCATGACATTAGTATTTGTGCTCAATAACCCTATAATTGACTGTACATTTAAACAAAGAAATTAATTTAGGTCTACTTAAAATAACTGATAAACATGTTTCAATGACAGTAGAGTCAAACCTTGTATTTTTCCTTTTGTTTAAAGGTTGTAACTCTTTAAATACAGCAAAAGGTAAATGATCATATTTAGGTTGGGTAGCAGAATTTATCTTACAGACAGGTAAGTTAGGAGACTCCCCTGCTCCACAGCTGTCCCAAGCACTCAATTAACTGGGATCTAGCTGGGGGCAGGGTGGCTGCCACAGCCAGCCAAGGAGGCAATGACAGTGAATTAGAGGAGTCATAAATGTGGGAGGCTCCAGGACAGCTCAGGGCAGAGTGTTGTTGCCAGGGCTGTGCCACTGCTGTGGGGGGAGCGGCCAGGGATTTAAAGGGACCGCATAGCCAGGCACAGAAGGAGAAGAGCAGGCAGGTTGATAGAGGTTTTATCAATTGCATCTCTACAAAGAAACCAAGTTTGAAGCACAGGTATAGAAGTCTGTGGCTTCTTGTGAAGCGTTTCACCTATTTTCTCCCAGTCTCTCAAATTTAGTGTCCCACTTTCCTGCTAAAAAGGACAACAAGAACTTATGTCTGTCAGCAAGGCAGTAAGATCAGCAGTATTTAGGGTATGTCCAGCCTTGCTAAGTAAGAGAGAAAGCTCGGCCTGATGACGTTGTTGAGCGTCATATAGAGATAGAGAATTACCCTACTGATTAGGGATCAGTACCAGCTGATGAAATAGATGCAGGTCAAAAGCCTGTTCCAGGCATAAGTAAGCTACTCCCTCCCCCGTTACCTATCAACAGTCCGGAAGGGTCTCTATTAAGGTGATTATGTGGTCCCAAACTCTCTGTGGACTGGTAGGCCTTTTGGGGAGAAAACTCTTCTTCTGCCCCAACATTGGGTGCTAGTTATAAAGAAATAATAATAAAGAGGGGAGACCCAGTGTCAAGGTGCAAAGGCAGGAAAGTGGCAGAGTGGCTTCTTGTCCAAGTGATCACGTTTATTTATACCAATAGGTTACATTAGGTCATCAGTACCATAGCTACATTATTGTTTAGAGTATCAGTAAGGTTGATTAGTGCTCAGCATATACATATATTTGATATATATATCCATATACTCCCTTTTTACCCAAGTGGAGCCTAGTGGTAAACTCACATTTCTATGAGAAATCTCTTTTATTTTGCCGTGTGTGTGTGTGTGTGTGTGTGTGTGTGTATGTGTGTTTGACAAGGGAAGAAAAATGTTTTAATTTATTTCATATTTTAAGTTCAGGTTCGTGACTTCATATTTTGTCTCTCTGATTTTATTCCCTTAGTTTTTTTGTTTTTGTGTGTGTGTGTGTGTGTGTGTGTGTGTGTGGTAAAAGCACCTGACATGAGATCTACCTTCAGCAGATTTTTAGAGCACAGTATGGTATTGTTCCCGCAGGCACACTGTGCAGCAGATTTCTAGAACTTACAACTGGCAAAAGTAAAATTTTCTTCCCATTGAATAGCAACTCCCATTTCCCACCCCCAGTGAACTGTTCTTTTTTATGACTGCTCAATATTCCATTTTGCTTTCTCATTATTTATTTAGCTAACACTCTGTGGGCCACCACCTCTGGGGCCTTGGACTCAAACTACAGCCCCATAGGAGTGCAGGCCATGTCCACCTCTGAGACATCGGCTCTGTCCGCCTCCACTGAGGCCAAATCACATGTCTCCAGGACCACAGCCTCTGCTGAGACCTTGTCAACAGCCAGCGCCTCAGAGTCAGCCTCCCCTGATGCCACCCCTGAGGCCCCACTGCCCACCAGTCTCAGCACAGAGAGAGAAACAGCAGCAGCCCAGACCTCCACCCACACCCCCAGTGGAACCTTGGTGGCAGGCAGCACCAGCCCCTGGGAGGAAACCTCAGCCCTCTCTGCTGGGATAACACACCACTTGGAGGTCTCAGGACCTGGTACACACTCCACGGCCACTGGGTCAACGGTGGGCACAGTGACTTCCTCTGCTGGGCCCAGAGCCTCCGTCTACAGCTCCTCAGAGGCAGCCACCATCCAGATCTCCACCTCCTCAGAGACTTTTGCCACAGAGGGCACAACCACGGGGTCCTTCCCCACCAGCAGGAGCCCTCTTCCTTCTGTCCATCCCTCTATAGCCAGTAGCAGCCAAGAGACACACTTCACCTTCAGCAAAGCCACAGCCACACCAGAGTCCCCAATAGCCTCTCCCACCACTGCTCAGACAAGGCATACCACAGAAGTCCCTGCAGGTAAGTGACTTCCCCGTGTGATCTTTAGGATTGGGGGTTGGGGTCTCTGGATGCCTGCATGCTTCAGGAGGTGGGAGGAAGGTTGGGTGAGTGTGGGTCTATGCTGACCTCGCACCAATGTGGCCTCTTCATGGTCTCCTAGTGGTCCTGGCTCTGCCTTAACAAGCTGAGCAAACCTGGCCCAGTCCCTCTCCCTCTCTGAGCCTCAGTTTCCCCACCCGTAGCTATCGGGGATTGCACTGGAGGAGCACTGGGGGCCTTTCCAGCTCCAACCTTCCCTGAAGTGAGTGCTGAGTAACTACGGTGCATGTGGCAAGGTCCCAGCTCTTGTTTAAAAGACCTGGTCCTCAGCCTTTGAGAGCCTCTGGTCCAGCCATAGCCACACAGAGGGGAAGGCTGTGGGGGTCATAGCCAATTATTGCTCTCTGAGTAGCTGGAACCCTGTGAAAGTGGGTCCTGCTGGATGTACTTGCTGGGCTTTCTGCCATAGAGGGTGTCCTGAAATATTAATAAATGAATATGTGATGGTTTGGCAGGTCTCAGAGATATATCTTTTTATTTTGAGAGGGTCTTGCTACGTTGCTTAGGGCCTTGCTATGTTGCTGAGGCTGGCCTAGAACTTGTAATTCTTTTGCTTCAACTCTCATGTTCCTGGGATTACAGGTGTGTGCCCACTGCCAGCTAAGGCAAGAAGATTAGGGCTCAACAAAAGGCAGAACTTTCTTGCAGAGCTGCTAAACCAGGAAGGCTGGATTAGATGACCCCATCCATCCCCTACCAATTTAAAGTTGGAAGAACTGGCAGAAGGCATCTCCCCAGGGAGCCAGCCACTCTCCAGCTCTCTCCCTTTGGGGGCCCTTCCTTCCACCCCACCCAGGACCTCCTGGACTTTAGAACATTCTAATTCAGCTTCCATTTCTTCCTCCTCTCTCTTCCTTTGGCTTCTTCAAGCGTGGGAGGTGCCTTAAGCCACCACGCCTTTCACTCTTGTTGGGAGGACGCAGGAATGGCTGCAATTATCCTAGAGAAGGAATCGTTATTCCTCTTTGCAGCCAGCACACGTAAGATCCCATGTAAATGTAAGACACATTTATACATAAGAGTGCACACGCTTATATGCAGAGGGGGCAGAGGAGGGTTTAGTGGGAGGCACATCCTTATTCCTAAACTGACTACTTCCATCTTCTTTCTCAACTCAAAGGTGGTGATGGAGGCTTCCTCCTAGTGCGGCTGAGTGTAGCCTCCCCAGCAGACCTCACTGGGCCCAGCCAGGCAGAGAGCCTCATGCAGCAGGTGAGTGGATGCTTGCAGAGCCAGGGGAGTAAAATGAGTGGTTCTCAGGGACAGCAGAATTCTACAGGATGCAGAAGAGCAACTACTACCCAGAAGGAGGTCTAGTGTCTTGTGGAGTGTTAGGAGCTGAATTGAAGACTCTCTGCCTGGTTTTGCTTCTGCCTTTCTTCTCTGAGTTCATTTCATCTTTTCTGCAATGTAAACAAATTCTTCCCCCCATTTCCAATTTCTTCAGGTCCTAGGAAGTATTGGGTTTCTGGTGATGAGAAGTCCCATGGGCAGGGAAACAGGACACTTGGTGGATTATGGAAGAAACCCAAGTCATAGTAGTTTACATAGACAAGGCAAGGTCCAAGAATCCAAGAAACCTATGGTAGCTCCTCTAGCTTCAGTTATGGCTGGATCCAGCAGCTCAAATACGATCGTGAGATTTTTTTAAGTCTCTCTTACTGTCAGCTTTGCTTCTTTCATTATTCAGTCTTTCTCCCTACATATGGGAAAGTGACTCTGACAGCTCTAGATTCACAAGGAACTTACTTTTCCCAAAATCATCAATAGAAGGGCTGGTCTCATGGGTCTGCAACAGCCCCCATGACACACAGCCCAATCATTACCACATAGATTGAGAAGGATAGGCCCCGGATGAAATATGGATAGTAGGTAGAAAAAAAAACCCCAACAACAGATACATGCTCTAGAAGAGGAATCAAGATTGGGAGATATTTGTAGAGCAAGTTAGGAAAATTCTCTTAAACCAAGATTGTTGGACAGGGTTTCTGATGATGAAATTCTGGGATCGGAGTTTTGGGGGACAGTGTGAATCCCTGGAAGTTTGACTGGATCAGCTCAGAGTAGGTTTCACTGGCCTTGAAGAGTGTAGATTTCACCAAGTAGGAGACGGAGTGTGATGTAGTAGGAAGTGTTTGCGTTCTGTCCCGGTATAATCAGTGAAAACAGGTTCAGTGCACAGCCTAAATGGATTGTTCCTTCAGCAGTGCCCCTGCCCATGCCTCAAGCTTGCAACCCGCACCTGTCACAGTCCATAGGTATCATACAGCTTGTCAGCAGTGCAGGCTTGGTGGCATCCCCTGTAGGGGTAAACCTGGCAGAGGTACGAACTCGGGGGGTCCTATGTCAGGTAGAGTTCTATATCCAAGCTGGACAGGTGAGGTGGTTGCCCTTGGCAGGTGGAGACAGGAGACAACCATTTCAAGTAAAAGAAAACCATTTTCTGTCCTAAGCAAAAAGGGGATTTCTTGGTGCATAGAATCAAAGGATTAAAGGATTGCCAGAAGAGCAGGAGGAACATTCTGGCTAGGACCCTGTCTTTTTTTTTTTTTTTTTTTTTTTTTT
>NW_026000240.1:584920-678732 GCF_001458135.2 Marmota marmota marmota
TTTTTTTTTTTTTTTTTTTTTTTTTTGTACTAGGGATTAAACCCAGAGGTGCTTAACCACCGAAGCATATCCCAAGCCCTTTTTTATAGTTTATTTAGAGACAGGGTCTTGCTGAGCTGCTTAGGGACTCATTAAGTTGCTGAGGCTGGCTTTGAACTTGTGATCCTCCTGCTTCAGCCTCCCAAGCCACTTGGACTACAGGTGTCCACCACCACACCAGGTGGGACCCTGTCATTCTTGCTGACTACTGTCACTCTTGGATACCGCCCTAGTCAACGGACATCATGCTGCCTGCACATTCTATTGAAATGGCTTCTCACTGCCTCTTTATCTTTGGGTCACATGTTCCAGAGTCAAAGTCTTGAGTGGGAACATCCAATAGTGTAAGCTTAGTTCTTGTGTCCACAGATCACTGCCAGGGGAAAAGAGGAGGGGGGAATATCTGTGTCCTTGAGTTCTCTCGGTAGCAGCAAGCTCGTCAGGACTCACCCAGCCAAGAGTTCCCTACACAAGGTTTGATGTGGGGTGGCCAAACAGATGGCAATGCCTTCTGCTCACGAAAATCAAAAAAGTGAGAAGGAATCCCAGTCAAAGAGGGAAGCCAGAGTGGAGTGACATGTCTGAGCCTCCAAACTGGGATTCTTTCAGGGGTCAGGAAGAAACTGGGAGATTAGGAGCAGTTCAGGCAGCTGAGATGTAGGAATCAGGCCACATGGGGTTGGGTGTCTGTTCTTGGGGACTGACCAGTGGTTTAGGAATCAGGGGTCAGTCAGTGAAATCTGGCGCTCTGGGTGATAGATTTCGGTGTGAATTCTAGTTCCTCACTGTATGACCTTGGGTGAGGTTTTCAATTATTACCTTTATACCTTATAAAACAAGGATAATAATCCCTGCTTTACAAGATTGCTATGAGGTTTCAATGATATAATATAGGCAAAGCACCTAGTTCATGTTTATCATGTGGGAGGATCAGGAAGCATTGTTGGTATTCTCTCCTACTGTCCTTGCCTGTCCTTGGCCTGTGGTGAGCTCCTGGGCTGGATGGGCTGAGTGTACCCTCTGTCTCCTCCTGCTCTCCAGCTCCGGTGTGAACTGCATACCCACCTGCCTCTCGTCCAAGTCTCCTTACTGCGAGTCCGGAGAGGCTAACGAACATCAGCTGAAGCCAGGTATATACCTTCTGCTGAGAAAGAAGCAGTGCTTCCCATGGTCTGAGCCCTCACCAATAGACCGGAGCCACGTTGCTATGCTGACATTACCCAGAAGGTTCCCATGAAGGCCAGCTGGTTCGAGCCCTTTACCCCAGACGTGGCCAAAGGACCCTGGCTCACTTACCACCTGACTCTATGTATGTGGAAAGGAGTGTGTCACCTGCTCCCAGAGGGGTCCTTTAGTTCCCTAGGCCCATGTATTGTATTTCAGTAAAGAGAGACCTGATCACCCATCCCTGTGCTTCCATCTTGTACTAAAATTACACTCAGTGTGCCCCAGAGGTTATCTATGTGACCTGTATGCACTGACATTTTTATTATATAGGGATTTTATACACCTACTGTTCCCTCTATTCTTCGTGTTCCCAGTTCTTGGTTTGGACCTTGATTTTGCCCTTACTGAGTGAGGCCAGCTCTGGAACTTGTTGAACCTTAAACTTGTAATAATGAGTTCTCCATTAATATAACAAAATATCTGAGATAATTGGGTCAGAGACAAAAGAAATGAAGAAGGGGCTGGGGTACTGCAATCCCCTTTAAGGTCCCAGGGGCCTAAGGACCTCCCACTAGGCCTCATCTCCTATAGGTTCCACCGTCTCCTAATGGAGCCCCCTGGTACCAAGCCTTTAATACATGGGCCTTTGAGAAGCACATTCAAACTATAACAGGCTCCTTCAGGAAAAGACAATATTTGTTCTTCTCAGATTCCCTTGAACCTAGCAGAGCACCTGACCTGTATGTCACACAGAATGTCAAGAAAATGTTTGTTGAATAAACTTAAATTTTAAGTTCTGGACTCAAGCAGATTTAAAGGAAAGTCTACAGTATTCAAGTATTCCTCCCATAGCTCATAGCTCACATTATTGTGTTTTAAATTAGACACGGATTACTGTTTTTTTTCCTGTTGTAAAGGCAAATCTTACTTCAGATTTTAAAATTTTGAAAAATTCAAAACGAAGAAGCGAAAATAGCCAGATGCTGGGAGCCATTAGCCAAGTAGGTATGACAATTTCCTTGCCAGCGTACCCCATGTTGCTAACATGTTGCAGTGACATTGAATGTAGGTGACCTTGCTCAAGGACCAAGGCGGATTAGGGTGTTCCCGGTTTAAGATAATCGTGTTTAGGGCGTTCCCAGTTTAGGTTCCAGGTTTAAGGTTTAAGATTATTCCTGCTGGGAATAGGGCGTATCCTGCTGCCTGAGTTCCCCTTGAGTTCTCACGGGATTCAGACAGTATATTTTGGAGATAGAAGCCCAGTGGAGGTGGATTTGGGCAGAGAACGTGGATTTGGGCAGAGAACGTGGATTTCCCCAGAACGTGATTGTAGACGGCTGGTGTGAGTTCGGGAATAAAGAGTTGCTGTTTGAATCTACAAGCTGTGTGGTGGCTCGTGATTGTGTGCCCAGCCAGACTGCGGCATTTGTGCCCAGCCAGACTGCGGGCAGCCAGATATGGTGGTATACGCCTCCCCCGGCTCAGGAGGCTGAGGCAGGAGGATCTGGAGTTCAAAGCCAGCCTCAGCAATGGTGAGGTACTAAGCACCTCAGTGAGACCCCTGTCTCTAAATAAAAATACAAACTAGGGCTGGGGATGTGGCTCAGTGATTGAGTGCCTCTGAGGTCAATCCCTAGTCCCCACCCCACACCCCCCCCCCAAAAAAAAAGAAGTAGCAAAAATAAAAGTGGGAAGAGGAGGGGAAGAGAAAGAAAAAAAAATCCCACCTCTTATATACTACTATTATTAATGAATATATTCAATTGCTAACTCACCCTTTCCACGTGGTTGTTAAAGAGATACCTCATGTTCAACATCTCCCAAACTGAAGTTCTGATCTTTTCCCTTACACCTGCTCTGCTGCATCCTCCCCATCTCTGCTAATGTCAATTACATCCTTTTATTGGTCAAGCCAAAATTCTCAGAACCATTTTTTTGGGGGTACTGGGGATTTAACTGGGGATTTAAAGGGAGGGGGCAAAGGGTGTAGGAATGACAGTGGAATGAGTTAGACAGCATTACCCTAAGTACATGTATAAGACACAACTGGTGTGAAAATACTTTGTGTACAACCAGTGACTTGAAAAAGTGTGCTCTATATGTATCATATGAAATGAATTGCATTCTGCCATCATGTATAACAAATTAAAATTTAAAAAAAAGAAAAGTACACAAATGGAGAGGATAGACAATTCACAGAAGAAGGAACATAAAAGCCCTGTCATGAAAAAGAAGAGTTGACTACACTAGCTAAAAAGGGGCAAATTAATACCGTGAGATACTGTTTACTGTGTCAAATAGGTAAAGATTTATAAGAATTATAATATCCATACTGATGGGCATTCTTAAACACTCCTACCATGAATGAAATTGGTACAATCTTTTTGGATTTATCTTCTTGACTATTTATCTAAAGGCTTTAAAATGTGGATTCCAAGCCAGGCATGGTGGCACATGCCTATAGTCCCACTTACTCCAGAGGCTGAGGCAGGAGAATGACAAGTTTGAGGCCAGCCTGGGCAACTAAATAAAATCCTGTCTTAAAATAAAATTTAAAAAGCCTGAGATATAGCTCAGTCATAGAGCATTTGATTAGCATGTATGAGACCATGGATGGAATTCCCATTACCACAAGAAAAAAACGTAGATCCCTTTAAACCAGCAATTTCATTCTTAGTTTATCTTCAGAAAAAATACAGAATCCATGAAGAAATGTTGAGGTGTATGTTTATTATCATGAAAAGAAAGAAGTTCATGTGATATTATTTTGTCCTCTTATTTTCTTTAAATGGAACCATCTTCCCCCGCCCAAACTACCCTCTACATGGTCTCCATTGCTTTTCTTTCTAAAACTGTTTTGACCAGGGTTGCTTGATAAGATACAGACTACCAGTGATGTTAGGTAAACAATAAATAACTTTGTAAAAATATTCAATGGGACATTCTTATACTAAACACTTATTTATGGTGGTAATTTATCTGAATTTTAATTTTAACTGGGCATCCCATAGTTTTATTTCCTGACAACTATACTTTTAATACCACCTCTCCTAATATTTTCTGTTGCTATAACAAAATGTCTGAAGCAGGGTGCTTAATAAAGAAGATTATTTAGTTCACAATTTCAGAGGTTGAAAACCCAAGATTAGGTGGCCTCATCTTTTGACTTCTGGTGAGGGTCCCCTTGACTGGGTCACTACACAGGAAAAAAACAGAAAGGTAACCTGCTGCATGCGAGAGCACCAAAGGCATGAGGTATGCTCACTTTACAAAAAAACCCCTCTCAAAACAGAGAGCTCTTCAAAAAGTTCATCAGTCCCTTCTGAGGGCGATGCCCCCTTGACCTAACTATCTTGCACTAGACCCTGCCTCTTAAAGGATCTCCCACCTCAACATTGCCACAGAAGACCAGGCCTACAGCACATGCATTTTTGGGGGACAAACCACGTCTAAAGCATTGCAGTGTCTGTTGGGGTGGGGAAAGAAGGTGATAGGAAAAGAGGACCCAAGTCAGGGTTGTGGCAACGTAGGCTTCCCAATATGGAGTAACTGACAACTGAGGTAGGACTGGGCCCAGCCCCCTGCTTCCCTGCCACCTGCTTAATGTTTAACTTCCAATCTGTGTGTCTTCTGGTGGCTGGAGAAGCCTGTGTCCAGCCCTTGCATCACCAGGAAAAAATCAAGAATGGAATCATGGTTTGGAGACACAAGTCAGAGAGATTTTATTTAAATAGACTTTAATCAGAAGTAAACCAGAGAATTTTGGCAAAAGCACTTTTGTTAACTTAGAGCCAGTCACCCCATTAACAACTCACTGCGTGTGTGTGTATGTGAGTGTGTGTGTGTGTGTGTGTGTGTGTGTATACATTCACAGTGGGCCAGTGTCCTCCTTAAGCCTATGTATGTCTGTGCGAGAGAACCCAACTAGTTACATGCTTTGGTCTTTATGGCTCCTGCCTGGGCACTTGGGTCTCCTAATAAGGTACGGTCTTGACTTCATTCCCATTATTCATTCTTGAAGAACCCCCAATCACCGGCTTTCACCTTTCCCTTTCCAGTCTCCCTGAAGTGAGTATTGAGGATGGGGTGGGTCCTGAGGTATCGTCGGCCACAGCTGCCCATTCGGGGCGAGTTCTCAACTCTCCGAGTCCAGCGGGTAGGAGCTCCTGGTTCTGGAGCTGCGCCAGAAGTGCAGGATCACAAAAGCCACAATCCCCAGCAGCAGGAGGGCTCCCAGGGCCCCAAAGAGGATCCCAAAGAATGCGCCGAGTTTCATACTCAGGTGTTCACAATGCTCGCCCCAGGGCGTGTAGATGGAGAAGGGCACACAGCTGGGGACAGAGAGAGACAGCGCTGTCATGGGTGGGGAGGTCCGTCCACAGGGGAGGCTGTTCAGGGCAGCCTGGGCCCACTCACTGGGGACAGGGGCTGTGTCAGCCCTGAGGCCATGCTAAAGCGAGGCCACTGGGCGAAGGAGTTAGGCCTGGACCTTATAAACATGGGTGTAAATTTATCTGGAGTCAGCTTCACCAGGACAGGAGGGACCGGGGCTCACCACAGGTGCGCAGGCGCAGTCACAAACCGCATCCCACCCCACAACCACCCACAGGGCGGGGCTCCTCCCTCAACTCAAACCACCCTCTACTTTGATGGGATCTGGAACTGCAGTGGGCCAGGGGTAGACCCAGGGCCCTAAGGTGACAGAAGCCGAATTTGGGATAGATCTGAAGCCTTACTGCTGTCCTCAAGGCCGCTGCTCAGAGTGTTAATGAACCCAAGCATGCATAAGGCGCTAGATTAAGGGGCTTTCTGAGGATGGGTGCTCTTATGGAAAGGCAGAGTTGGCCCAAGACACAAGAAAAAGGACTCCTTTTTCATGCAAAGTGGACCACCTGAGTATCCATTCTGGAGAAGCACAATCAGTTTGAAGGAGTTTGACTCAGGAAATCATACCCTGCTTCTTAGCATACTGGTTTGTTTCTTCTCACCCCTCACTGCAATTCTCTCATCTTCAAAATAGTTATGATACCTACTTTGTGGCTGGTTTGAGTTTCAGAGGTAATATAGCATCTTTACTCTCCACACAGAGTAAGGATGCACCACTCTCATTTCCCACTGTAGGGTAGGCCCAAGATGGCTATAGTTAGGCTCCCTGGCCAAGACTTCCAGCAGGCTACGTTTTTAGTAGGTAGCCAAATCATAAATGCCCTGATTCAGCATATGTACTCAAGGTCATAAAAATCTACTTGTGAGCATACGCTCACTTCCCACTGTGCATTCTGTGACCTGCATATAAAAAATCCTATGGAAAGGCTCAGTGACTGCTGCCACCTTTGAATAAAGGATAGCTACTATCTCAACTGTGCCTCACACCTTCTTTTACCTGCTGGGATCTGGAATCTATTTCCCAGGGTCTGAGCCCAGGAAGGACACCCACCATCCCTTTTCCTTTGGTCCCTGTTCTTGCTAATTACAAAGGAAACTTTGCAGTGTCTTGCCCAAATTAGATTCCCCTGCACTGTTTCCACCTCCTGCCCAGAGATCTACAAACCTGCAGCGGGGTCCATTAGGCAGGTGTTGGCACTGGCCTCCATGTTGACAGTAGCCTAAAGTGCATGGGGATACACAAGTGACGCCACTTTGGGGGCTGTAGACAAGGTGATAGTCCTTGTAGCCATTGCATTTGAAGTAATCATCCAGCATGCTCAGGTTCACTGTCAGGTTGGACAAAGATGCGCATGGAAAGTAACTGATTAACACCAAATTCATACCTTTCAACCAAGAATTTCATTTTCAAGTATTTATCCTAAGAAATAGTTAAAAGAGTACACAATACATATCTATGGGTACTCAGATCAGCACAGTTGATAATGTCAACAAAGTTTAAAAGGAGGGGGTCTTGTAAATAAGACTGTATACCCTTACCAAAGGAATGGCAGTCTCTAAGGTATGGAAATGCACCGGTAAAGAACAAAACTTTGAAGCTGAATTGAAATTCAAACTCTGCTACTAACTAGTTGTCTGATAGGGAAATTTTTCTCAGACTCAGTTTCTCTATTTTTTTTAAATTTCAGATTTCCTATTTTTAAAAGAAAATTATAATAATAGCATTGACCTTGCTGTGAGATTTAAATGAAATGTCATATGCAGAGTACATAGTATAGTGCTTGACATAGAATGAGCACTCAATAAGGCAACAATTATCATACTGTTTAAAATATATCATGATACTACATTTAAATAAAACATAAAATAATATAATATATCTGTTGAGTTGAATACTACCCAATGCCTAGGAAAGCTTGCAGTGAGATAAGAAGGTCTCTAAAAGAATGTGGTAAGGAGGGAAATGGAGAGGGGAGCTGGCCACTCTCCTTATCTTCAGTCCTTGGGAGAGGATCTGAAGAGAGTGACCCTATTTTAAAGGAATGTTCTCATAAAACATCTGAGGAAACCCCCCTGCCTGGTGGGCATGCACCCGATCCTGTCTATTCCTCCTGCTTATAGGTGTGTGTGGGGGCTCAATTGCATCCCTGCCTGCTATTGAGGAGGGAGGGAGTGATAAAATGTCCAAAACCTCTCTGTGGAGTCCTCCAAGTTCCTCCTTTGGGATCCATAAACAGTACACTGGGACATTTGCAGCCCTGGGCTTGAACAATATCAAATGGGAGTATGTATACAATTCATGAGATAAGACACTCACCATTACTTAATGAGGAGGCTATCAAATATTAGGTACAATTTGATCCCTTATTTTATTTTATTTAATATTTATTTATTTTTTAGTTGTAGTTGGGCACAATATCTTTATTTTATTTATTTATATGTGGTGCTGAGGATCGAACCCAGGGTCTCGTACGTGCTAGGCGAAGGCTCTACCGCTGAGCCACAACCCCAGGCCTTGATCCTTTATTTTAAAAATCAATATGAGAAGGTCCTTAGTCATAAAAGAAAGTTCAGAAAGATGTATACAAAGTATCATCTCTGGGGGTTGGGATTACAGGTTATTTTCTTTCTTTTTTTGGGGGGGTTTTTTTTTTTTTTTTTTTTTTTTTTGGTTTTTACTAAAGTTTCAGCAATAAACATACTGTACTTGTATAATAAAAATTGTGGATTTTCTTTAACAAACATCACAGTCATGGCCAGGGTCATTGCTCCCATTCCTCCACCCATTCCTGCCACCCATTCCTCCCACCCTGATTGCTCAGCGTATCTGAGGGATTTCTCCTTGTTGCCCAGGAAGGGGCTTGAACTGGTTCTAGAAGGAACTCTTGCCTGGCTCTAGACCCAAGTGGAACAGCAGTTTCTATTATGTTGGGAATGGTCATTGTCCTGTAGTCTGCCCCATCCGGGAAAAATAGAATGGGTTATTCCTTGTTCTCGCTGATTCCCATTCCAGGAGAACCAGGGGCTGCCCAAACCAAGAAAGGCCTCAGAAATCCCATGTCATTTTCCAGACAGAGGTGTTAAGGCTGGGCTTGGGGAAGGTGCTCACACAGGGCCACACCCTTTCAGTAGTTGGGTATCTCTGCCCCTGGCCAGTCTTCAGGTTCCAACTTAAGATCCTCCAGATAGAGCGCAAAGGTGAAGGCAATGTCCTTATGTATGTTTGTTGGTTTTTTTTTTTTTTTTTTTTCGTACTGGGAATTGAACCAAGGGGAGCTCTACCTCTGAGCTTTTTTTTTTACTTTTAGACAGATCTAACTTTTTTTTTCAGTCCTTTTTTTTTTTTTTTACTTTTAGACAGATCTAACTTAGGTTGCTGAGGCTGGCTTTGAACTTGTGATCCTCTTGCCTCAGCCTCCTGAGTCACTGGGATCACAGGTGTGGGTCACTGTGCCTGGTCCCTTGTGCATATTTAAGCACAATGGGCATTTTAAGAAAATAGCAAACAATTTTTCTAAAGAAAAGAAAACCATTAGCAGCAATAGTCAGGAAGGCCTGGATCAGCTGGGGACGTAGCTCAGTGGTAGAGTGCTTGCCTAGCATGCCCAAGGCCCTGGGTTCAATCCCTTGTTCCCTGGGCCCAGAGTAGAGCAGGGGGCATATTTGGAAGGCCAGGGTTGGCAAACTGCAGTGTGAAACTACCCATGTTGGGGCATTAGCAGTATTTTGTGCCCCTGCTTGGAATCTCAGCTTTTGAGAGAGAAATTTTTCTCAAACATTACAAACAACAAAACTAAATTAACTTGCTTCTTCCTTGTCTGGGGACCACCATGAGTTTGTGTAGCCTGAAGATCTGAAACAGGTTCCCTCTATTCCCTGCCTCACCCTCTCCCAATTGTTCCCAAGATAGAGTGACTCACGAGCCATCACATCCCGCACATCTTCCCAGGAGATGGGGTGGAAGACAACATCTATGCGGGGCTCCTGACTCTTCCAACTCTCTGAGGTTACTGGGAACAGGAAGGCCTCCACCACAGCCTCTCGCAGCTGCTCATTCAGGAAGTGTATGACGGGGCCCCGAGGACGGTACTGGAACTCCGAGGTGACCAACCAATGCTGAATGGATTTTCCTGAGGCTGATGCTGGGAGAGAGCTATGTGGGAGGGGGTCAGTGAGGACTTCAGGGGTGGGGGGATGAGACATGCGGGGGCCAAGCAGGGACAGTCTCACTTACGTTTGTTTTACGTGACTGTTCCAGAGAAAGGCCCGCACGTCCAGGGTCCCTAGTCGGTATGCCACCTGCGATGGAGGATGGGCAACGGGAGGGCAGGGTGGTGGTGAAGCCCAGACTAGAGAGGAGACCCCTCCCACTGCAATGCATTTCTTTATCCCTGACTGGTTTCACCTTTGAAAGTGAACCCAGGATCCCCAGATTGTTTCCCACCCATCTCTGCATCCCCACACTCCAGCCAAGTCTAGAGATGAGTTATTGGTAAGTGAAGGGCTTTCCATTCTTTCCCCCTCCACCTCACATTTACAAGAGGGGACTCTGAAATGAATGACCCCAGCTTGCCTCTGGTCCCTGACTCACCAAACCATAGCTTCCCGTCATGTATACTGAACATCAGTTGCTTAGCCACACCGAGGGATGGACAGGTGCTGGGATCTCAAGGTAACTTAGGAATGAGACTGCACTCAAAGAGCCCATGTCACGTGCAGTAGATAAGTGTCTATGGATTTTGGCATTTCAGGGTGGGGTGCTCTGATAGTAGGGGTAGTAATAGTGATTGCATATTTGTTTGGTACCGGAGACTGAACCCAGGGGTGCTTAATCACTAAGCCACATCCCCAGTTCTTTTGATTTTTTATTTTGAGAAAGGGACTTACTAAGTTGCTTGGGCCTCGCTAAATTGTTGAGACTGGCTTTGAACTTGTGGTCCTTCTGCCTCAGCCTCCTGAGCTGCTAGGATTACAGGCATGCACCGCCACTCCAGGGAGTAATAATAATTTTTTGAATGCTTGTCGTGTTTCAGGCACTGTGCTAAGCGCCTTATGTACATTATTGTTTAAACCTAGACACAACCTATTGACATAGGTACTATTATTATACCTACTTATACAGATGAGCAACTAAAATGCTTGTCTAATTATTATACCTGCTCTAGTAAGTGGTAGGGCAGGGATCTGAAGCCCATGTCTGGTATTCCAGAGCCTCAGCCACTCAACAACTGGGCTGCTTTGCCTGCAGTTGAGGTGTGGACAAGGACATGGGGCCAAGGGGCAGGACCCCCAGTTTCCCCTGGAAAGTCAGAGTAGAAGTGAAGTGACCACTTGTGCTTCTTCCACATAACACCAAAGAAGTACAGGACTTGAGAGACACTCGAAGGGAGAGGCTGAGGTGACTTGGCACCCTAGGTTCCGCTCATGGCGATGGGTGAGTCTCACCCCTTCTGGGGTCTCTAACCTGAGGCTTCCTGGTTCCCTACCCCAACCACGGACCTCCCCTGGGCAAGAGGCTCCAGCCTCCTCTGGCCAGTGGATCTAGGAAAGGGACACATAAACGATGGCCCAGCCCCAGCCCCAGCCCAGCACACAGCACTGACCGAGGCATTGACATCTGTGATGGAGGCGTTTTGTTCTTCAGTGAGAAAGAGCCGGATGATTCTGAGGGGAAGCTCTGGAGGTGGAAGAAGCCAGAGTCATCACCATCTCTATCCAGACTTGTCTGAGAAGTCCATTGGGCCAGCCCACGGGGACCATTTCATTCCCCAGTGACAGTCACTGGCCACTTCCTGCTCTCACCCCGGTTCTCCCTCTAGGCTGGCAGGGCTTCTGCGGAGCCTGCCTCACTGAGCCGGGAGGCCTCTGTTTCAGCCTCCCCTCAGCAGGTCCATGGTTAGGGCTTTGGCAGCTGCCCTCATGACCCCCACAGCCTACAGCTTACCATGTGAGGAAACAGTTCAGAGTTCTATTCTGTGAGTTTGAGGAACTTAGCCCTGGACCCTAGTTTCCCCACCTTCCCCAAAGATGAGAAGAGTGTGGAGGCCGAGCCGGCAGGTGCATCTGGTCCTACCTCTAGAGACGGTTGGAGTGAAATTGTTCCCAGCCACTAAGCAGCGGTCGTCAGTGAAGGCTGGGGGACAGGTGCAAGTGGGCTTGCAGCCCAGTGTCTGGGAGACGTAGCAGTGGCCCTGGTTGTAGCAGTAATTTACAGGACAGGAATGGTTCCAACAGGCAAAAGTGTCCTCCACAGCTGCAGAGGGAGCAGGGAGGTCAGCAACACCACACTGGGGCAGCTGGGTGGGGAGGGGAGGGACAGCCTTGGGAAACTGTTTTAGGGGCATCTCAGTTTCTTCCCCCTCTGCCCCTTCAATCTGTGCTCTGCTGGTGGACCATGCTGAACTTTGAACTATCCTCCCCTTTCCCAGGCTTTCTTGCAAGGTGACCCTTTTCCTCTGCCAGGTAGGTATTCTTTCACTTCTGCTGAAGTAGTAGTGTGTTTGTCAGAGCCTCTATATCCAGGAAGAACCCGAAAGGCTAGTGGGAGAAGAGCCCCTCACCCTGCACTTTCACCTCCTCTTAGGCTGTGGCTCTGCCCATTCTGGCTTCTGCTCAGAAGACACCATGTTCTGCTGACTTTCTTTGGTCACCTTCAGGGGCTTGAGGGGCAACCTCCTTGTGATCTCCTTCATGGTGACTACAGAGGCCCCCAGGTGAAGGAACAGATGAGTGGAAGAGGATTCAAAGGAAAAATGCCCTGACTTGTGAAATGCAGAGCCTCGGGGCCTGAAGTCTCTGAAGACCCCCCAAGGAGTCCTCAGGCCCCAGCTTGTCTCTGATTCTTTGGATTTCAGACCATTTGAGTCTTTTGCCCTGGGTTTTCTCCATCAGTGTCTCAGAGCTGCTCTGCCCTGGCCCCTCCCCTCTGCTTGGACAACCTCTTCTCCCTCAGTGCCATGCCAGCCACTGCCACCTATCCAAGCCATCCTTACCCTGGCTTCCCGTGGTGAGCACTCTAAAGACTAACTAAAAAAGGAAGACCAATGGTTTGCCTTTGGCTGCCCTTGCCCTTGAGATGTCACCTGGCCCCAGAACCTCCTCCCGCCAGGGCCCTGTTCCCAGCTCACCTGCACAGTGATGTCCGTCCCCGGTCATGTGTGGAGGGCAGGCCCCACAGCCCACCCCAGGATGGCACTGCACACCCGGGAAGCACTGCTCGTCACATGGATCCCTGGAGCGCTCACAGTACTGGCCGAAGGTCTCCCCATTACACTTGCAGCTGGCCACCTGAAACAGGGTGCCGATCACTGGTTGGCCAAAAGGCTGAGCCACTGAGGGCTTCTGGGTGTCTCTATACCACCGACCTCTCTGGTATGGGAACCCATGGACCCGAGTCCTTAGAATCTACTAAACAAAGTTTTTTTTTTTTTTCATTATTGGTTCTTTTTAATTATACATGACAATAGGAATTCATTTTGACATAGTTATAAATGCATAGCATATAATTTGTTCTATTTCAGTCCCCAGTACTTCCCCTCCTCCTCCCCTCCTTCCTCCCCCTTTCCGTTCCCTCTGCTCTCCTGATCTTTCTGCTGTTTGCTTGTGGATTACATGATGGTGAGATTCACTGTGGTATATTCACAGATGTACCTAGGACAGTTAGGTCTGAGTCACTTCACTGTCTTTCCCTATCCCATCTCTCTCCCTTCCCTTCCTTCCCCTTCTTCTCCCTTCCCCTACTGATCTTTCTTCTATTATTTTACTTTTAATCTCCCCCACTTATCTTGGGTTAGCTTCTGCATATCAGAGAAAACATTTGACTTTTTGGGACTGGCTTATTTCACTTAGCACGATAGTCTCTAATTCCATCCATTTACTAGCAAATGCCTTTATGTCTGAGTAATATAATATTCCATTATATATATATATATATATATATATATATATATATATATATCACATTTTATTTTTCCATTCACCTGTTGAAGGGAACCTAGGTGGACTCCAAGCTTGGCTATTGTAAATTCTGCTGTTATAAACACCTTCTTGACCAGGCTGGGCCTGTAAATCCTGCCTAAAACCACATGACCCTCCTGTCCACTCAGCCTTCCTGGGCTGCTCTTTACCCTAATCCCCCTGCCTGGCCATTGAGCAGGATCTCAGACTCAGCCTTCTCACACCATATCTTCTTCCCTGGAATCCTTACTGGAGTAAGACAGGGAAGGAGGAGAGGGAGAAAAGAATACATCAGCTGGACAAGACTCGTGGGTGAGTATCTTGGCTGGAAACATTGATGAAGAAGAGTATCTCTGAGCTAAAAAAGAGACTCCCTTAAACTGGAGAGGGAGAGAGTAAAGAAGAAAACAAAGGAGCTTGGGGGTGTTCAGACAGAGGGGCTTTCACCTCTCTTCCAATGCCACGATGATAAGGTCCCAGAGAGAAAGGTCTGGGTGCTGCTCTAGGCAGAAGGCCCATAAGCAAACATCTCAGGCAGGTTTCCTGGGCATGAGCACAGCACAGCAGCAGTGTCGTGTGTCCTGGGGCCACAGGACGGGCTGAAGGACCTATGCTGGAGCCTGAGTGCATCTGCCCAGGGAGAACAGCACCTTCCCACCCACACCTCAGCGACCCATGCTGGGGAAATGTAAGAAAGGCCTACGCAGAAGATCCCTACCAGCCTGGAAGAATGGAGCCACAGGCAAGGAAGTTCTCTGTCTTCACCCGAGTGTGTGGCCTGAGAGGGCACCTGCTGTACTCAGCCACCACGGCTCCTCCCACGTCCCCAACAAGCACCTTCCCCAGGAGGGGCTGAATCATCACTACGCTTCAATTCCCACTTTCTTTCCTCTCAACACAGAAACCTTCTTCCTCCCGATTCCCCACACTCACCTCCATGGAGGAATTGCCCACCCATCTGGTCTGATTGTATACACACTGGCTCTCTGCACTGCAAAAGCAGACCACAGTCTTGGGCTGGAGTACAGATGACAAGTTAACATTGGCTTTTCTTGCTAGAATCTCCAGAGTGAATGGCTCCAGCACCTTTGGTGTCCATAGCAGAGTACCATTCTCTGTCCGGGGAAGACGAAGTGGGTAAGGGCTAGGAGACTCCTCTGCTCTGTGGTCTGAGGTGACCTGCCAACTAATACCCTGATTGCTGGCTCTGGGCTCCGCCCCATCCACTTCAGACCTCCCCCCCAAAAGAACACACCAGACTCCACTATTGATGGTAGGTGGAACTCCACAAAGGGGAAGACCCTGTCCCCTGAAGAGAACCCTGCCTGGGCCTGTACCAGGATGTCCTGGGCAATGAAGGATGAAGACCAGGATCCTCCCAACACTTCCCCAGGCTACACTGCAGGCCACCCTGGCTTCATGTCAGAGCAGCGTCTTCCCTCACCCTGATTTCTCAACCAACACCCCCCCCCCCAGCCTTTAACTTCCTGGACCTCTGACCGGCTACCCCTTCAGACACCAGACTATGGGAAAACACTCCTAGATATCTGTGATCAAACCTGTCTTATGTTTTCTTTTCTTTCTTCTTTTTTTTTTTCAAGAAAATAAGAAAAGTCTCCTTTAAATAGTAAGTTGAAAGGAACCAATAGTAGGAAATACATGGGAATAACTCCCCAACCACAACTCTTCAGGAGAGGAGCCCAATGGAGAAGAAAATCTTCGGATGTCATTGTCTTGCACCAGGGCAGATGCCACATGGAATAAAAGGGATGCAGACAAAGCACTCCCTCCTTTTGCACAGAGAAAGAGGCAGTCAGAGCTCAGAATAAGGTCTCTGCAAGCTTTGATTTAGCAAATAATGGTCACCAGCACAGTGACTGCAGGCAACAGAAGGAAAGCTACGTCCCTGTGCTTTGATCCTTTGACCCAGATCATAGATGCAAGCCTGGGGGTCTCTAACACTTTTTCCAGAGGGCAGGACCAGCTCTGCTTGGTCCCAGCACAGAAAACCAGACAAGAAGGGACAGAGCCAGGAAAATGTGGTTAACCAAGGCAAAAATAGTAGAAAGGTACCAAGAGGAAGTGTTTGTGTTTCTTTAAATCTTGTCCCACCTTCTATCCTTCTTTTAATAGATATAAAAATGTTGTAAAGTAGTAGTTTTAATTGCTGTACTTGATCATTCTAATAATTTGATGAATGCATAATGACGATTAAAGATCACTGCATAAAATGAAAAACTAAAAAGTAACAATAAAAAAAGAATTGCATATTATTAGATGAAGATTAACTGGTCTTTGAATCAATTGTCTATGCCCAGAGCCAGCCCAGCCATCTGGTCAAATCTTCATAAGCCTGACACTGCTATTTGCTGGGGAGAGAGAGGTGCCTGTTTGAATTGTAGGTGTCCTTCCTAAGAAATGCTGGTCCTGGAGAGTCAAATAAAAAATGTTGCAGGGTAAAGAGATGTAAAATGACCCAGCTTGACTTTGAGCTCATCCTCTGACCACCTCCACCCCCAGATTCTTACCAAAGAGATTCATGTCAGGATTGTGGTCTCTGAGGGTGAAAGTGACATCCTGAGAGTTGCTTGTACATTGAATTCTCTTGGTCTGCCCCCTGTAGGCTTCGATCTCCTGGCAACCATCTATAAAGGGCGGGTACTCATCTAGAACAGAGAGGGGACAGGATGTGAGACAGGATCTGGTGGACAGAGGGGGAGCTTTCTCTCCACTTTTTCCCCTCTGACCTGTGTGAGACAGACCCAGCCCACTGCCCCACCTCTGGAGGCAGGAGTTAGTCTTGTCCCTGCCCTCAGACCTAGGCAGAGCACATTGGCCATGTCCTTGTCCACCTGCCCAAATCTTTAGACTCTCTTTCTCTACCTCCCCTTGAACAGGGCTCATCTCTAGCCCTTTCCTGTTCAGATCATCAATTTTAACATTGAGAAAGCCCTGAAAACCATGAGGTTGATGTCTACCTGGACACTGCATTAGCCTAGAAATAGAGGCAATTGGACCTTTTCAATGGTCTCTTTCTTGGAGTCCTGCTATTTTCATTCCATTGTTCATTCATTCATTCATTCAGTCAGTCAGTCAACAAATATTTATTGAACACCTAATATGTATGTAAATGGTGCTACTCTAGGATATAGCAAGAAGCAAGTTGTGAAAAAAAGATACCTGTGGACATCGCAAAATACAAGTAATTATAAATACAAAGGGGAAAAATAAGGAGGTCAGGTGACTAGGAAGTGTGGTGAGCGTGAAACTTTAGATAGGGTGGCCAAGAAGAGCTCACTGAGGAAGGGACTCAGAAGGAGCAGAGGGGCAGCTGGTAGCTGTCTGGGGAAACAGGCCTTCCAGGGAGGTCTGAGTGGAGAGGGAGCCCTATATGTTTAAAGAACCCAAAGGAGCCCCTAGGTCAGGAGTGGAGAAAGCAAGGCAGGGAGTGTTGGAAAGAGAAGGCCACGGGAGCAGACTGAATAGAGCCATAGAGGCCACAGTGATGGCAGTGTCCTCGTCCTCAGAGGAGTAACACCAGAAAAATGACCCATTGAAGGAAGCGCCATAGGAGGGGGGCTCCTTACATGCCCGCCCCTTCCCTGGGCCCCCTGCCACTTACTGATGGAGGTGTTCATCTGCTGGTAGCTTCTAAAGAGCATCTTGGTGTGCAGCCCGGTGTCTGTGTTGTTTGTGGCCAGGGAGTCGTAGATGCATTGCCTCTCTCCATTACACTCCGAGATCAAAAGTTTATTCAAGGACTTGTTTATGAGTTGGTCATAAAAGACAGGGGTGAAATTGGAAGGCGGATGGTCGATCCTTTTGCCAAGGAGGCCTGATCCGTTGACCTTCCCTATGACACAGGAGGAGCAACAGTGGTGGTACCAGGGGTGGGGCTCCAGCCATATTTCAGCTGCACCCACTTCTTATCCTCACCATATAATGTTCAGGCAGGGGAGGGGGCAGGGAAGGAGGCATGGATTTGGCTTCTGTTTTTCTTCTCCTTTTAGGTGTTGGGGATTGAAACTAGGGCTTCATGCATGCTAGACAGGCACTCTGCTACTGAGCTACACCCCAGCAATAGCATCCAGCTTCTGAGCCTGGCAGTTTCGATCATTACTTCGGGCCACCCCTTCCCCTGTCCTGTCTTCCCAGTCGAGACATGTAGGTAGGATTGGAGGGTGCATTTCTAGGGTGTCTGCAGAATCCTCAGACCCTTACCAAGGATGGAGGTCTGGCCCCCACAGCCCTGAGGGAGACAACATACAGAGACTTGGTCTCCCCCGTCTGCCCTGAGGATCTGAGGCCCCACTTACAGGTCATTCCATAGTGAAAAAGTGTCTCCTCAGAGCTGTTTCTGGGAACAGCTGAGCCATTGGGCATCATGAAGTCGTCTTCTGGATTGTCGTTCCATACCCCTGAGGGACAGAGTAGGAGGTTGGCCACCAAAGGAATGTGGCTCTTCCCTTCCCTGGGGAGCATCCAACAGGTCAGTTACAATGGATCTCAGTTTGGGCCCCAGAAGGAAAGAAGGGGACCATGACCTCATACCCCACCCCTCTTCTTCAGGGGCGGGGGGGAGGAGGAAATGAAGAAAATGGAGGAAGGCAGGTGGCAAGGTTGGGGGGAATGTGGAAGGCAAAGAGAAAAGAAGGACAGATGTGGGAGACAGGAAGGTGGCAGGGTGGCCATGTTCCCTAGGGTGGCAGGAGAAGGACCAGGCTCCATCTGGGGTCTCAGCTCCTACTTCTTACCCAGGAGCCCCTCTGTGTGGTTTCGATACTCCTCTGGGAGGCTAGAGGAGGCATGGAGGATGTTGGAGAGAGCGATGACTGAAATGGCCACCGTCCCGTCAAAGCTGGCTGAAACCTGGGAGCCATTGCGGGTCAGTAGGACTCCAGTGGTGTTGAATGTCTCTGGGCCTAGAAGATAGGGAGGCAAGTGAAGAGACAGCCAGTACCAGCACCCTGGAGGCCACAGGACTTGGCAGCAGTGAGGGCTCATGACCCAGAGGAGACTCTAAAAGCAGGTCTGGGATGTTCTGAGAGTGTCTCATCTAGAGGCCCCACCCAAGCACTCAGGCCACCCTCAAGGCCCACTGCATCTCCTTCTTCCTTGAGCCTGGAGATGGGGGCTACCGAAGGAGCAGACTCACAGCACTGGAAGGAAGGAGGGAAGCAAAGAGAGAAAATGTAATGCCAAAGGGACTACAGGGGTGGTGACCACTCTGCTCTGCCCAGTGCTACCATCTCTATTCCCCAGCACACTGCTCCCAGGGTGCTGAGCACCTTGCTGACCTCTACCCTGGGACTCAGGAAAGGGTGACTGACAGCCCTCCCTAGCCTACCTTCTGGGTCTTCACGGTTGGTCTCAAATGTCACATTCTGGTTATTGTGCAGAACATGGATTGTGTCTTCCCGCTCAAGGAGCCACTGAACCTGGAAAGTAATTGGAGGAAACTTCATTTCCATTGGAGTAGGTGGAGCCAAGGTCCAGATAGGAGGCTCTAGAGAGCAACTCGGCTAGGACCTAGTCTCTGGAAGGAGAGGAAGGCGATAAGGAGGGTGGCAATGAGGTTCTGCCAGCTGACGTGTACAGAAAGGTTGGCATGGCACATTTTTTGGATTATCTTATTTAAATTTCACAACATCCACACTTTACCACAAGAAAAAAGCAACACAGGAAGCTCAGTGGTTTTTCAAAGTGAAACAACTGGTAAGAGGTGGAGGCAGGACCCTAATCCTGCCATTTAGAGGTTTTACTCTGGGGGCTCCACTGGCAGGATGTGTCCCCCCCCCCCTTTCTGTCCCTTCCCATTCTTTGTTCTCTTCCTCCTTCTGGGCCTTGGTATCAGCTGA
The DNA here is from genome assembly GCF_001458135.2 of Marmota marmota marmota. Taxonomy (NCBI): domain Eukaryota; kingdom Metazoa; phylum Chordata; class Mammalia; order Rodentia; family Sciuridae; genus Marmota; species Marmota marmota. The sequence goes on from NW_026000240.1 coordinate 604,327, forward strand.
AGGTCCCTGAGGGGCTCTCGGGTGGTGGAGTGGGGGGTGGTGCAGGGATCCTCTGGGCGTCCTCCACTCACTGTGATGGGGCCCAGGCCGCTGGAATTATATTGAGCAGCAAAGGCGATGAAGTTGGTGGCCCTGGCTGAGCCTGTCTGGGCAGTGCGGCCCTGCAGCAGGAAGGAGGAGTTTCCATCCCTGCCTCGGACCAGCAGGAAGTCCCCCAGCCCATTGAAGGTATAATTGGCACCATCCAAGGTGGTGATGTGGGGGTCTCCAAACATCCAGGCTGAAAACAAGGAGATAACACATTACTAACAAACCAGGGCTGAGATTCCCCCTGCCCACCAGGCAGGGCATCTGCCAAGTGGACTCAACCCTGGGCAGATGCTCAGGGGGTATAGAACCTGCCCCCAAGGCCTCTTGTACTTGTGTTCCCCGACCCCATCCCCATCCCTTTCCTAACTCTATATTCAAAGCCCCTCTATTTGCTGTCAGCCCCACATAGGAATTGTCCCCATCTTTCCTTGTGACCCCAGGTCTGCCCCAGGAATCGGGTCCTCTCCCAGGCCTAGCTCCACATCCCAGAGGCCAAGGGGATGCTCTGCGGGGGCCCCAGTCCTCACCGGGCCGCGGGGGTGTGTATCTAGCACAGCTGACGCGGGGCCGCCTTTGCTGGTACAGGATGCAGAAGGAGGGCTTGTCGTTCCAGCGGCAGCACCAGTTCTGTGTCTCCAGTTCCTTGTCTGTGGAGGAGATGGGTGTGTTGGGGGTCAGAGGGGAGGCCTTGGAGAACAGCTGCAAGATGGCATCAGTGGCAAGGGCATGGCTTTGGAATCAGGCACAGAGCAGTTCCCATCCCACTCTCATGGTGATGGATCAGATTCTGTCTCCCTTGGAGGTGTGGAGTCCCAAGGCTCCCAAAGAGCCAGAGTGGGGAGGACGTGGGGAGAATGGAGACTATGATGTACAGACGGAAGCTGGGTGAACACAGATCATCCTGCACCCTCTCCCCCAGACCTCCATGTTTTCTAGCTCCCTTGGAGGGTCTCTGCAGGGAAAAAATTCTGTCTTCCACCAAATGGCCTGCTGATGTGGGCTCAGGGACTGGTTCAGGCTAAGTACTCTCCCCCTGCCTGGAAATATGTCCAGGCAGGGGGCCATGGGGCCAAGTGGAAATGAGGCAAGAGGCCCTTAGTCATAAATCTCTAGAATGCTAACGGACAGGGATGGTGGAAACTTCCTAACTTCACAAGATCAGAGAATTGAAGGCCAAGGGGAAAAGAGCTGGGAAGGAATGGGGACAAGAGGCTTCATATGAGGGTCGGAAAGAGCGGTGGGCACCAGAGCGGGTGGGAGCGAGATCTCCGAGGATGCACATACCAATCTCCCAAGGACTCTGCACATGAAAGCCTTCTTGAAACTCTCCCCAGGGCCCATAGCTGCAGCACACGCCACCACGCCAGGAGGAGAAGCTGCACAAGTGTCTTCCGCGGAAGCCCCACCATCCTGCAACGAGGCCGGGAGTCCTCAGGCCCAGGCTTGGGTGCCTGAAGTGGGGCAGGGATGATAAGGAGATGTCTCTGGGGAAGGGGCTGAGAGTGTATTAGAAAGGGGAGTGACAGTATGAACAGAGGAGATGGTAGGTGGGCTTGTGGGGATCAGGAAGAAGGTGTCACCTATGTTGACCTGCTGGAACCGTAAGTCCCATCGCCCCTGCTGCCAGGAACAAGGGCAAGAGATCTGGTTCCAGTTCCATCTGGGCCACTGAGGCTGGCTCTTTAACCACCAGAGGCACTTGAGACGGTAGTTGGGCCTTTCTTCCCCGTGCAGCCTGTAGACCTGCAGCCCCCGGAGGCCTAGAGAGGCAAGAGAAGAGGGATTAGCCCGGGACCTGGGGCCACAGGCTCTGTTTCAGCGAATGCACCCCCATGTCTCTCACTGCCTCTCTGTGCAGGTCTTCCTGGGATGGAGCCCTTTTCAGATTGGCAGTGATTCCTTCCCTCAAACCCTTTGGACATGAGCTCCAAAGCCCTCAAACTTTGGCTTTCAGGGCAAAACTCTGTGCAAGTGCTGGGCGGGCAGGCCTTGCCTTGATCCAACTCGGAGCCAAACCCTGGTTTTACTCACCCACCTCCCATCCCTTCCTCTAAGCTCTAACACCTTCCAATCCCTCCAGATCAGTTCTGCTTCATGCACACTGCATTGTGGTCAGGGACACCACCCTCCACTCAGTCATGCCAGGAGACACTGTCCTTCATGCCTCACCCTTGCTCTCCACCAGCAAAGACCCTCCAGTGGCCAAAGCAGCCAGGACAGAAGCTGGTGCCCAAAGGCCATCTGGGAGCCACCGAGAAGCTGGCGTGTGAAGCAGAGACTTGCTGCAACACCCTGCAGCCGAGGAGTCTTCCTCTGCATCCAGGGAACAACTGTTTTTTCTTTTTTATTAATACATATTAATTTGTACAAAGCAATGGTTTTCCCTGGGACAGTTCTGTACATTATTCACCCTCCCTTCTGGCCTCTTTCACCTTCCCCACACTCCCTGGTCCTCTTTCCAGTCCCTAAGAGTCCCTCTTCTACCTTCAGGTCATTTTAAATATATTTCTTGATTTGTTTCAGTTTCCACAAATGAGGTACATGTGGAACATGTGATACTTGTATTTTTGTGTCTCGCTAATTCCCCTTAACCTGATGTTTTCTAGTTCCATCCATTTTCATTCTTCTTTATGGCTGTACTCTACTGTGTATATACTATGTTTTCTTTACCTCTTTATCTGTTGACAGGTGCCTAGGCTAATTCCACATCATGGCCATTGTCAATAAATATCCATATTATTTTCCATAGTGGCTATACAACTTACATTCACATCAATAGTGTACAAGGGTTCCTTTTTCTCAACATCTTCCCCAGCATTTGTTTGTTTTGCTAAATGGCTATTCTAACTGGGGTGAAAAAAGAATTTCAGTATAGTTGTGTTTGTTTTGCGGTGTTAGGGATAGAACTCAGGTGTGTGCTGGGCAAATACTCTAACACTAAACTAAACCCAGCCTTCAATGAAGTTTTGACTTGCATTTCCCTGATGGCTAAAGACATTGAGCATTTTTTTTTTCATATTTCTTATTGTCCATTTGTACTTCTTCTTTTGAGAAGTATCTATTCAGATCATTTGCCCATTTTTTGACTGAATTACTTTGTTGTTGTTAAGGTTTTTTTGAGCTTTCTTTATATATTGTGGCTATTAATCCTCTGTCAGACAAATAGTTGGCAAAGATTTTCTCCCATTCTGTAGGCTGATTCTTCACTCTGTTGATTGTTTCCTATGCTGTGCAGAGCTTCTTAATTTGATATAATCCCATTTGTTAATTCTTGTTTTTGTTACCAGACCTATTGGATTCCTAGCCAGAAAATCATTTCCTTTGCCACTATTTTGAAGTGTTTCCCCTGTGTTTTATTATAGTAGTTTCAAAGTTTTAGGTCTTACATTAAGGTCTTTGATCCATTTTGAGTTGATTTTTGTACAAGTTGAGCTAGAGATCTAATTTTAGTCTTCTGCATGTGAACCTCCAATTGTTCCAGGAGCATTTGTTGAAGGGACTGTCTCATCTCCAGGGCATGTCTTTGGCACTTTTGTGGAATCAGTTGACTGAAGAGGTGTGAATTGATTTCTGGGCCCTCATTTCTGTTCCATTGGTGCAAGTGTCTATTTTTGTGTCAATACCATGCTGAATTCATTACCATGGCTTTGTAGTATGTTTTAAAATCAGGTGTTGTGATGCCTCCAGTATAATGCTTTTTGTTTAGGATGGCTTTTGCTATTCTGGGTCTCTTGTGCTGCCGTATAATTTTTTTTTCTGTTTCTGTGAAGAATGTCATTGGTATTTTAATGGAGATTGCATTAAATCTGCATTTTGGGTAGTAGGGTCGTGTGTGTGTGTGTGTGTGTGTGTGTGTGTGTGTGTGTGTCTATAGTGAGTGGGATTACTTTTCTGATTTCTTTCCCAGCAAATTCATTTTATAGGTGTAGAGAAAAGCTACTGGTTTTTATGTATTGGTTTTTCCTCCTGTTACTATACTGAATTTTTTAGTTCTAAAAGTCTTTTGGTGGAGTTTTTGGAATTTTCTATGTATAAAATTATATCATCAGCAAACATTGATAATTTGACTTTCTCCTTTCCAATTTATATGCCCCTCCCTCCCTCTCTTCCTTCCTTCCTTTATCTTGCCTAATTGCTTTGGTTATACTTTCTAGTACTGTAGTAAATAAGAGTGATGAGAGTGGTCACCTCTATTTCACTCCTGATCTTAGGGGAAATGCTCTCAGTTTTTCCCCATTCAATAGGATATTGGCAATGTATTTGCCGTATATAGTCCTTATTATATTGAGGTATGATCTTTATATACCTAATTTATTCAGGGCTTTTATGATAAAGGGATATTGAATTTTATCAAAATCTTTTTCTGTATCTATTGAGATGGTCATAAAACTTTTGTCGGGGCTGGGATTGTGGCTCAGTGGTAGTCTTCTGCATGTAAACCTCCAGTTGTTTAAAAATATTTAAAAAATAAATATTTTTTAAAAACTTTTGTCATTGATTCTGTTTTTGTGCTGTATTACATTTTTTATATTACATTTATTGATTTGTGTATGTTGAACCATCCTTGCATCCTTGGAATTAAATCAACTTGATCACAGAGTATGATCTTTATAATGTACCTTGTATTAAATTTGCAAGTATTTAATTGATGACTTTTGCACCTATGTTCATCATGAATACTGGCCTATAGTTTTCTTTTTTTGTTATTGTGTCCTTACCAGGTTTTGTTAGTAGGAGAATACTGGATTCATAGAATGAATTTGAAAGTGTATTCCCCTTTCCATTTTATAGAATAGTTTCAGAAGCATTGTTTTTCTTTAAAAGTCTGGTAAAATTCAGTAGTGAATCCATCCACTACTGGGTTTTTCTTTGTTAGTAGACTCTCTTTTTTTACTGTTTCAATCTGCTCACTTGTTATTTATATATTCAGGGTTTTTTTTTTTAATGCCCTTTGGCTCAATTGGGTATGTCATATGTGTCTAGAAATTTGTCCATTTCTTCTAGATTTTCCAATTTATCCACATATAGTTTTTTTCCAAAAAAAAAGGATCCTTTGGATTTCAGTGGTGTCTTGTAATGTCTCCTTTGTCACCTCTAGTTTTATTTATTTGTGTCTTCTTTCTCTTTCTTATGGTAGCTAAATGTTCGTCAATTTTATTTCTTTTCAAAGAGCCAACTTGTTTCATTGATCCTTTGTATTATTCTTTTAGTCTCTATTTCATTTATTTTCACTTGATCTTGACTTCTTTCATTCTACTGATCTTTGGTTTGCTTTGCTCTTGGTTTTGTGAAACCTTGAGATGAACTGGTAGGTTATTCATTTGAATAACTACTTACATGGCTGACCTTCAATGCTAAAACACCCTTTACTCTATCACATTCTGGAAACTATAATTTCTTTCTCTTTGGGGCCTCTGCACATTGCATTGAGTCATGGAGGAAGCAACATGGTTTGCCTCCGGATACTGAAGTCTTTTTACCAGAGTGAAAGCTATTTGATAGCAAACATAGTTGACCTTTTAACTTTTATTCAGCACACGGAGGTGCTAAATAAATGTTGACTGAACTTCAGATCTCTGGAACTCCTTTTGGTAGATTCTCTTAAGGGATCTTATCTGGGCTTTCATTTCAGCTCTGAGACAGGACATTTGGAGTATGGTTCTAACTGTCCACTTATATCCCCACCTCCCATTTTCCTTACTTCTAGGATCTGGGCCCCCACTGACAGACCTCCTGGATTTGGCATATCTGATTTGGCTCATGTGAGACAGAGCTCCATAGACCACACAGTATCTAAGGGTATGGAAGGCACTAGTTGCTCCTTGGGCTCTCCCAGATCCAGAGTGTACTTGTAGGCTGTCAGACTATGCAGGGAAAGGCTTTCAGGATGATGGAGAAGTTAGGGACCCACTTTATAAGACTGCCATGACATCCAGAGTGAAGGACAAGAGAAGATTGAGTCCACCTAAAGTATGATAAGGTGGTGTTTTTACCTAATTTGGAATTCAAGAATCGGTCCGGACGATACTTCTCCCACAATGGCCGGGACATCAGTGGGCTGTTTTCAAAATACCCATCTCCACTGCAGGCAAAAGAAAGACTCTTAGTCCTCTGTCACTCATAGGTTCTTCCCTGTCCTTTGAAAGACATGAATTCAGTTAGTCTGCCAGCACTCAGTTCAGTTGGTCAGCAGTCAGCAGCTGGTAGCCTATTACTCAGTTGGTCAGTTGGGCAGCCAACTTAAATCCCTGAGTTCCAGTACTAAGGAGAAGGGAGGAGATGATAGGTAAGGTTGGAAAGGTTCTGTTTATTCCACATCTGATTTCTGACTGCAAGAAACCAGTAGGTCCACTTGGTCATGAGGTAGAAATGTGAAAATAACAAGAGTTCAGGCTTCCTTATCATTTGTTTCCCCTAAACTAGGGATGGAGAGTGACAGACGCCAGGGGCCAACATATTGCATTGGTTCAGAGCTGGACTCTGAGTCAGACAATCCTGGAGTCAACTGATGATCCCAACTCTTCCTAGCTTAATGACCATGGATAAAAGGGATCACAGTAATATCTACCTCACAGCATTGTGAGTATTCAATGCAGTAACATCTGCACATGGCCTCAGAACTGAGTGAGGACCCTATACGATGGCACCACCACCTCCAGCACTGACATCACATCCTCAGTGTAGGTCCAGACGGGAGGAAAGCCAGGAGCCTCACTACCCCCGTAGCCTGTAGCCTCACTCTGGGCGTATGACACAGAGCAGTGACTCCTGATCTTTGCTCTTCTGTGACACAGGCAAATGACACACGCATGACATTTAGATGTTTTCAGGGTGGTGTGAGATTCCTTGCCAGGTGGGTAATTCCACTCCTTTCTCCTTTACAGCACATCAAGAATCAAGTGAAGCTGAGCACTGTGGCACATGCCTCTAATCTCAGCAGCCTGGGAGGCTGAGGCAGAAGGATAGTGAGTTCAAAGCCTGCCTCAGCAACTTAGTGAGGCCCTAAGTAATTTAGCAAGACCCTGTCTCTAAATAAAATAGAGAAAAGGCTGGGGATGTGTCTCAGTGGTTTAGTGCCCCCTGGGTTCAATCAGCAATACCAAAAAAAAAAAAATCAGAGAAAGAAAAACAATCAAGTGAAATAAATGCAATTATAGGGCAACCTGAATACACTGTAATGTAAGAGAAAACCATATGCAGCAATGGCCAGTAATAAATGGCATGTAACCTTCACTACTGAGTATGCCACACACCAGCATATGGTTGGGATCCATTATGTCAGAGGCTGGGTCACGTCCACACACAGGTACCCACATTGCACCCATCCATAGACCCCTCCCTTCCCTCCTCTACGTCCGGTGCCATCTAAGCTGCCAGGTGCCCCTAGGTAGGTAGATAATTCTCAGGAAGCCAAGAAAGCAGATTCCAGCCCCAGATGTTTCAGTTCAAATCAGACTTTGAGATAATTGCTTATCTGTTTGTATCTCAGTTTCCTTATCTGCAGAATGAGCATAACAAATAGTTCTACCTCATGGATGGTTGTGATAATCACTAAAATAATGTCTACGAAGTTTTTAACATAGTAAGGTTTTAACATGGCTGTTATTATGGTATCTGAGAAGTGAAGAGAAATCAAACATGTCAATGGAAACTAGGGAATGCAAAGTTAAAAAATAGTGCAATGCCCAGGGACTAGGGTAGGAAAGATGGCAGGACGAATTGGGGCATTTTTCATCGGAAACAGCAATGAAGGAGGCACTGTGGGAAGTGAAGTGAGTGTGAATCACACGCATCAGTAAGGAGGAGCCATGCCTTGTGCAGGGGTGGAGTGTGCTGCTCAGTACAGAAGCCTTGCCTCCATGTCTTACCTGGAGAAGCCCATGAGGACCCCATTGCCCCAGCGCTGGGTTAGGTCCCACCGCATTCCATTACTCTGGTAGAGAAACAGGGCATAGGATCTGCTCCCATCTGTGGAGAGGATGGCTTGGTAGGTGTTGGTCTGGAGGTTGGTAGGAGACAAAAATAAGGATGCCTATGAGAGACATTGGGTCTAGTAGTAGTTCTCATGTGACCCCTTGAGTTCTCTCAAGAAGGTTGTAATAAAAAGAGTGAATCTGGCTCCACGCATGCTCTCTAGTCCTGGTTTGAGATGTAATTATTTGCTGGATCCTACATATGCTCCTGCATTGCTATCCTTGCCATGAGGTGATGCAGCCAACAGGGGCCCTCAATGAACCTGCACTACAGTTTGGACTTTCATCCTCCAGAACTGCAGGTTAAATAAACCTCTTTTCTTCATAAGTATCCTGTTTCAGGTATTTTATCATGGTAATACAAAACTGACTAATATATAAATCATATGAAATTGCCAATGGTCAGACATATTTGATCAAAAAAATGCCATTTCCTGTTTCTGATTTCCAGGCTATTGTGAAGTCGTATAAGAAAGGGCTGAGGCAGGCCTGGCACACGGTGTGTGCTCAGCAATTAGTTCTGGCAAGAATTGCTATAATCAACAAGCTTTCCTACTTTCCTTGAGTCAGAGAGGGTTCTAGAAGAGTAGCCCCTCCCTGGGATTCTAGGATGGCTGACCCCCACATGTCTCACAGGGAGCCATTTTTGGTTCACTCACTCCAAAGGTCCACTGGGCAGGATAGGCAGGGGCATCGACCCATGTGACCTTGAGGGTCCACTTGGCTTTATAGCTCCAGGTGTTTGTGAACTTTTCAATCCAAGTCTCCACCTGCCGAACTGTCGGGTTGTATTCATCATAGAGTGTCTCATATTCCTAGAAAAGGAAGGCAGGTAAGAACAAGAAAATGAGGGTTCCATTCAAGACCCCTGAGGGACCCCAACTTTCTGCTTAAGAATCATACTCATTTTAATGCTCCCATACTGCCCCTGCTTTCCTGTTCTAGGCCTGTGTTTTTACAATGAGTTTTTTAGACCTTAATATCAATTTAAATTTGGACTGCAGGAAAACATGGAATGGGATGGAGGAGTCCCCACCCAAAAATCTAAGTCCTTTGGACTTGAACTCATGCATCTCTTACCTCAAACCAGCTCAGATGGAATAACCATGTGTGCCCATTTTTACCTCCCCATGTCTGACTGGAAGCTCCTTGAGGACAGGCATGGTCTCTCCATCTTTGGAGCCTCTGCAGTGCATTATGGCAAGGGCACAAAACACATTTGCTGCAGTAGCCTTCATCATATGCTCCCACTGTCTGGAATTATTAACCCAATCTAGGAACACAGGAGAGGCCCTGTTTGACTCAGACTTGTTAGAATAGACTCTCTGCAGCTCTGTATTTTGTTTGTTTGATTTTTGAGACACTGGGGATTAAACCCAGGGCCTCAAACATACTAGCCAAGCACTCTACCACTGACCTACATGCCCACCTAGAGCTCTATTTTAAAATCAGTTGCTGACCTGCCAATCCCTATTCCTGTTGCCTGCAAGACTTCACATGGTTAGATTAGGTATTTTTGAGTCTGTTTAATATTCCTTATTGGCTTAGCCTCCCTATCCCATATTAAGTCTCAATCCCTATCCACGTGAGCCCAGGCAATGACAGAAGTGACACTTCCAGGATCCTGATTCTCAGGCTTTGAAAAACCCACCTGGTAAAATATGGTTCCCCTGCCGCCGGAAAAGTCAGCATCATCCCAGAATGGAGCCACCATGGCCACAGGTTCCCTTCCTGTGAAGCCTCCTAGAGGTGGATTGGGGTAGGAGAACTTCTGGTAATCTGACTTGGGGAAAATGATCTGGCCATTGTCTGTGAACTGAGAACCGAAGTTTTTGGTCAGCATTCAGGGAGAAAGTGAGGAGCCAACCTAGCTTCGGGCCAGCTCCTCAGAAGCATGGCCCCCAACGGCCTCTCTGGGCAGATCAGACATGTCAACCACCCCTGGAAGCTCACCTCTCCACTTTCTGTCTTCTGGGAGAGCTCTTTACATAATAACCTCACAAATACTCGCCAACCTCAGGACAGTCTTCATATCTGAGGGTGATAGGCTGTGTCCTGTCTCGGTGTAGACCCCAGGCTTTTGCCCAGCTCCATCCTGAAGCCTGTGAACCCTCAGATGAGGCCAAAGAAATTGACACCCTCGCTTTCACCTTTGTTTCTTCCTCATCTTGTATCCTAAGGGCCCTCCCTGAGGGCGACAGGGGCCAATTCTGTGTACAAAATCTTCCTTGGGAGACATGGGCCAGAGAGAACCAGGAAGTAATTATAGAAGAGGGAAGTGGCCCCTAAACTGCTCAAGTTTGCCAAGTACAGCTTCCTACTCATAAAAAAGTCCCATGAAAACAGGGATGAGCTGACTGGGCCCTCTTCTCTTTTTACTGGGGTAAGGACATTTGGTCCACATGGGGAGTGTAAGGATTCTGGCTGTGGAAATGTACAAGGCAGCGTTCCTCTGGTGAGCAAACTCTTGGAGGGTAACAGGCGCCCTGTTATCCACACTTGGAATATTCTACAGTTTCTCCCTGGAACTAGTAAGATGACTGATACATGCCCAATGCCCAGCTGCTATGGTAATGTCCTTCACAAGGAGGCTCTGTGTTAGAGTCTTATCAGCCTCGACCTTAATCTCAGACACTCAGCTTCTGGGAATAAAGGAACTTTCTTAGACAACACCAATGTGTCACTGGGCCTAAACCTGCCCACAAAACTGTAACTTTATACAATGAGCAACAAGTACTAATGATGTCAATGACCTAATGTAACCTATGGATATAAATAAAGCTGGCAGCTCAGAGAAGCAGCCCTTTTGACTTTGCCCCTGCACCTTGCTTGCTTCTGTCTCTTTTTGTTCTTCTTTACAGGGGAGGGAGGTTTGCCTCACTCCTGTTTTCCTCAGCTAGAGCTCTGACATTAAAGAAGGCTGTAAATGTCAAAATGATGCCTAGAAAAGATGGCTTCCATCCTCCCTTCCTTTTGGTCACAGGGTCATCTCCAACGCTGAACAGAGAAGCAGGGCCCAGAAAGTACAGGTCTTGCCTCTTGGGCTGTAGTCAGAGACTCACGTAGAGAGAATCCCGCAGAGAGAAGCCAAGTGGGAAGCCAATCTGGAGCTTGAAGAGCTGCGAGGTGAAGTCCACAGTCCTGATAGACAACTGCAGGTCTCCAGAGCTGGACCCATAAGGGAAGAGGGGAACACCTGGCCAGGACAGAGAAGAGTACAAGTCCTTGTGGACCTTGACCTCCTTTCAGGCTCAAAGTGATCCCTAGGGAGCTTTCCCCAAGCTGTTCCTCACCCTTGTCCTCTGTTCCTCAAGGTGTTCCAGCAGGTCCTGACTGGGAGCCATCAAGGACTCTTCTCTCCACGTATTTAACACATCTCCTCATTTACTCTTACTGTTATGGTTTGGATATGAGGGGTCCCCCAGAAGCTTATGTGTGAGACAATGCAAGAAGGCTAAGCGGAGAAAAGATTGGGTTGTGAGACCTTAACCCAGTCAGTGACTTAATGCCCTGATGGGATTAGCTGAGTGGTAGCTGAAGGCGGGAAGGGTGTGGCCACAGGACGTGGCTCACTGGGTTGTGCTTTGGGGTCTATATTTGTATTTGGCAATTGGAGTTTCTCTCACTCTCCTTTCTGATCATCATGTGAGCTGCTTCCCTATGCCACACAAGAAGAGGCACCTTCTTCTTCCATGATGTTCAGTCTCATCTTGAACCCAGAGGAAAGCCAGCTGTCTATGGACTGAGACCTCTGAAACTGTCAAGTTTCAAATAAACTTTTCCTCCCCTAAAATAGCTCTGGTCAGATCTTTTAGTCACAGCAGCGAAAAGGCTTACTAAAACACCATCCCCCAGTCTGGAGAAAAACCAGTCCTGCTGTCAGAACACGGACAAACCATTCTACAGCTGTTTTAGGAGTCCTAATTCTTTTAAGAATTAAAATATTAAACTCTGATGCAGTAAAGATTAGTAATTGAAAGGACTTTTCATAGAATGGGACTTGTTTCCTAAGATAGTATTTCTCCAAATAAACTTGAAGATTTCCTAGAATTTGTTCTAGGACCTAAAGATCCCTGGACTCCAGTTTGAGAGACCTTGTCCTAAATGTTTTTCAAATGGATCTTGCTTCCATATTGAGAGCTGCTGACTCCTTGGCGCCCTCTCTTGATCTAGCTTGGGTACTGCAGTGGCCTGACCACCTCCCTTGGCCTCTTCACTAACCCCTCCTGCGAGTGTGTCCACAGCAGCCGCCACAGTGCCATTCATACAAGGCAAGTCTGTGTCCTCCTGGTTTCCCTTACCTACGGGATTCTTGCACACACCAGCTTTCTCATATTCTTCACCTTACTTCTGGCAACCCCAAATGCTTTGAGGATCTCCTCTCCAGGTGACACTGGGATGCTTTTTTTCACTTCCATGCATTTGTTCCATTGCTCAGATCCTTCTCCCTGCCTGGAGTGTCCAGCTTGCACTTCTATTCACTCTTGCCTGAAAGCCTCTTGTCCATCTCGAACCCATTCCCACAAACTTTGGGGGCTTTCCATTTTGTGCTCCTAGTTTCCTGGGCTGGCATCTGTAAGAGAGTTGATCTGTCCCCTAATGAATGGCACATGATCATTGCCCTATCTCCAGCTCCTGGCCCAGTGCCATGCACAAAGCTACCTGTAGAACCCAATTCTACTTCTAAATGTCTCCTGTAAGGATCGTTCTGACTAAGAGAGTAGAAAATGAGCAAGCTATGGTGAGACTGATCACTGAGTTAGACCACCCCTCTAAGGGAATATGCAGACAGACTGTATTTCTATGGCTCATTTGGGGCAGTGAGGTACCCAGAGAACTGGTTCCCTCAACTACACACCAAGGCTTCATTGGCAAATTCAGTCCAGCTACCACCACTGCACCCTTCATATCTAGTTCAGTTGAAGGGGGAGAGCTACCACCTCCACAGCATCACTCACCTTGCCCAACCAGGACAGGGCGTGGGGAAGTTGTTGGGCGGGAACTTGTGGATGTGGAGAGAGCAGAGGTTGTAAGAGTCAGAGAGGTTTTAGAAGGTGGAGGTATTGCTGTGCTGGTAGCTGCCCCCTGAGGGGATGTCGCTGCAGAAAGGGTCACTGGCAGAGTGTTTCCACTCAGGGAGGTTAATAGGGTTGATGTGGTCCCCTCTGGGAAGGGGCTGGGTGGAGGAGAAGCAGGAGTTTCCTGGGTGGAGGAGCTGGGTATTGGAACAGTCAATGGTTCTGGTCCTGTTATCCCGGAAACCCCTGAGGAGGCTGTTGGAAGACTTGCAGTTCCAGGCTGTGATGTGGTCCCTGTGTTTTCTGCAGTGGAGTCTGTGGATGCTATCGTGGTGGACACCTCTGTTGTCACTGTGGGTGTGTTGCTGACACTGGAAGAGGACAAGCTGGTGGACACACCAGGAGGGGATGTCTCTGCAGAAAGAGTCACCGGCAGAGTGTTTCCAGTCAGGGAGGTTGATAGGGTTGATGTGGTCCCCTCTGGGGAGGGGCTGGGTGGAGGAGAAGCAGATGTTTCCTGGGTGGAGGAGCTGGGAGTAGGAACAGTTGATGGTTCTGGTCCTGTTGTCCCAGAAACCCCAGAAGTGGCTGTTACATGACTTGAAGTTCCACTCTGTGATGTGGCTCCTGTGTTTTCTGCAGTGGAGTCTGTGGATGCTGTCATGGTGGACACCTCTGTTGTCACTGTGGGTGTGTTGCTGACACTGGAAGAGGACAAGCTGGTGGACTCACCAGGAGGGGATGTCTCTGCAGAAAGAGTCACCGGCAGAGTGTTTCCAGTCAGGGAGGTTGATAGGGTTGATGTGGTCCCCTCTGGGGAGGGGCTGGGTGGAGGAGAAGCAGAAGTTTCCTGGGTGGAGGAGCTGGGTATTGGAACAGTTGATGGTTCTGGTCCTGTTGTCCCGGAAACCCCTGAGGTGGCTGTTGGAAGACTTGCAGTTCCAGGCTGTGATGTGGTCCCTGTGTTTTCTGCAGTGGAGTCTGTGGAGGCTGTCGTGGTGGGCACCTCTGTTGTCACTGTGGGTGTGTTGCTGACACTGGAAGAGGACAAGCTGGTGGACTCACCAGGAAGCGATATCTCTGCAGAAAGGGTCACTGGCAGAGTGTTTCCACTCAGGGAGGTTGATAGGGTTGATGTGGTCTCCTCTGGGGAGGGGCTGGGTGGAGGAGAAGCAAAAGTTTCCTGGGTGGAGGAGCTGGGTATTGGAACAGTTGATGGTTCTGGTCCTGTTGTCCCAGAAACCCCTGAGGTGGCTGTTGGAAGACTTGCAGTTCCAGGCTGTGATGTGGTCCCTGTGTTTTCTGCAGTGGAGTCTGTGGATGCTGTCGTGGTGGGCACCTCTGTTGTCACTGTGGGTGTGTTGCTGACACTGGAAGAGGACAAGCTGGTGGACTCACCAGGAGGGGATGTCTCTGCCGAAATGGTCACTGGCAGAGTATTTCCACTCAGGGAGGTTGATAGGGTTGATGTGGTCCCCTCTGGGGAGGGGCTGGGTGGAGGAGAAGCAGAAGTTTCCTGGGTGGAGGAGCTGGGTGTTGGAACAGTTGATGGTTCTGGTCCTGTTGTCCCAGAAACCCCTGAGGTGGCTGTTGGAAGACTTGCAGTTCCAGGCTGTGATGTGGTCCCTGTGTTTCTTGCTCTAGAGTCTGTGGAGGCTGTCTTGGTGGACACTTCTGTTGTCCTTGTGGGCCATGTATGATATGAAGTCGATCCTATTGCTGAAAGAGTTTAATGAAGGGAGTGACTGATGTGTCATATAAGTTACAAGGACTTTTTTAGGCTGGAGTGAGAGTTTAGCTCACTGAAATCAAAATTTTTGACCCAATTTTTTCATTCCATTTTAATTTCCTCTGGAATATTTACCATAAGGCTCTAGTCTTTAACCAGTGCTAGGGATTCTACCACAGAGGCCCATCCCTACCTTTAAAGCAAACACAACAAAGGACGTGCAGCCACCTTTTCCCTTTGTAGTAGGCAAATATGCTAATGCAGTGGTTATCCCATAGGCATAATTGATCAAGTGCATCTCTTACCTTCCCCATGTGAAGTTTTAAAGCTCAGGTCCCCGTGCTTTAGTCAAATATTCTTTAGTTAAAATACACACACAGATCATGCAGTTAAAATAATTAAAGTTTCCCTATGTCCTATACACTGCCATGGTGATGAGTGGTAGTCTTCTTCTCTTTCATGACCCCTTCTTCTTCTTAATCTAGTACTGACTCCTATCAGTTTTCCTGTTCTACTTATCTTCTAATTTGTTGGGCTAAATACTACCCAGTGCCTAGGAACCCTTGCAGCGAGATAAGAAGGTCTCTAAAGAATGTGGTAAGAAGGGAAATGGAGAGGGGAGCTGGCCACCCTCCTTATTTTCAGTCCTTGTGAGAGGATCTAAATAGAATGATCTTGGTTCTAAAGTAAAGGAATATACTCATAAAACGCCCAGTGGGAATGCACCTCATCCTGTATAATCCCCTGCTTGTAGGCATGGACAGCCCTCCATGGTGTCCCCTCCTGCTGCCAAGAAGTGAGGGAGTGACACAATGCCCAAAAACCTCTCTGTGGAGTCCAAGTTCTTCCTTTGGGATCAATAAACAGTACACTGATGATGAGGGCCACAACCAAGTTAAGATGGCGCCTGGCAGTATGCTAGGAGGAGTGGTTTCTGAGCCAAGGCCAGCGAGCCATTAAGATGATGAGGATTCCTTAATGACTGACTGCTGTGCCTAGATGTTGTCAATCAAGTTAAGCTGTGTGTAATTAGTTTGGTATATGTACCTCTGCAGTCAGGCAGAGAAGTGGCTCCTGCTACCTTGGGTGCCCACTACTTTGAGTCCTCAGTTCCTGCTGAGTTCACGCGCAATAAAGTAGTTCCTGATTCAACCTTCAAGTTGCTTGTCACCTCTCGGCTATTAAACCCAGCCGGACTACGGCATATGGTGGCCCGTACGGGGGACGTCTGAGGGTAAGTGATAAGGTAAACTGCTCGCCCCTGAGGGCAGTGAGAGAGGATGGGTAACCATTTAAAGATTCTTCTTTCCCTTTGTTTCGCTTTTGTGTTAAATTGCCTGGAGATGGGTGGGACGGAAGAAAAGCCGCTCACATCTGAGGAAAAACTATTCATGTCTAAGGAACAGATAGGGAAAGAGGATGGATAGACATTTCAGGAGGATAGAAAGGTTGATATAATGAATTTTTGTTCCATTTTTGCTTCATTTTGTCTCGGTTTTATTTTGCATTATCTTAGTGAGGGGTATCTTTTTCATGAAAAAATGGAATTAAAAATTATTAAGAACCAAACCGAAAGGGCATTAAGTAAATTACTAGAGGAAGGAGGCATCTCAGTAAAATCAAGAACAGTCAGGGCATACATTAAGACGATACAAAGGTGTAGCCCCTGGTTCATTAAAGAGAGGTTGTTAAATATATCACAATGGAACCATCATGGTGAAGATTTAAAAAGGATAGAAAAGGAAAGCCCAGGAACTCTGCCAGTTGGCACATTACCATTATGGACGTTGGTACAATCCTGTTTGCTTAGTCTAGGAGAAGACATCTTAGTTAGTCAGACAAGGGGAAAAAGCTTGGAGGAGAAAGGGCTATTGGGGAGAAGTTACAACAGGAGATTGCTATTAACCCCTTTCTATCACCAGAGGGCACAAGTATTCAACCAACAGCTCCACCTATGGAGACAACATATGCTGGGTGGCCCCCAACCCCCATAGTTGATAGATGGGATCCTGAGACAGGACCTCAAAGATTAGCATGCCCTGTATTTGAGGAGGCAGGAGGGCAGCAAATTCACCATTCTTTAGATTTCAAAACAGTGAAGCAGCTGAAAGAGGCTGTAACAACCTATGGTCCTCAAGCACCCTTCACTGTAAGTATGGTCGAATCCATTACCAACTTGAACATGACGCCAGCAGATTGGGCCAGTACGTGTAGAGCTGTGCTAAATGGAGGACAATTTTTGCTGTGGAATGTTGCCAATCAAGAATTTTGTATGGAAACAGCTAGGCGAAATGCAGCAGCCAGTTATCCTCAGAGAAATATAGAGATGTTGCTAGGAGAGGGACCTTATGAGGGCCAGCAGCAACAAATTCAATACGATCCTGCCATTTATTTACAAATCGCTTCAGCTGCAGTTAAGGCATGGAAAACTTTACAAGGGCATGGAGATTTGCAAGGACAATTATCCAAAGTAATACAAGGTACTAATGAACCTTATGCGGAATTTGTAGATAGGCTTTTACAAACAGCTACCAGAGTTTTGGGGGGATGCAGAACAAGCAATGCTATTAATTAAACAGTTAGCCTATGAACAAGCCAATAGATGGTGTAGGGAGGCCATTAGACCATGGAGAAATACAGATTTAAACACATATATAAAACTATGTAGAGACATTAATGAATAGGGGCAAGTCTTGGCAGCTGCAGTACAACAGGCATTAGGTGCCAGGCCAAAAACATGCTACAATTGTGGACAAATAGAACATTTTAAAAGGAGTTGCCCATAGGAGGAGGGTTTAACAGAACTGGGTATCAAAGGGGTAGAATACCGGGTATTTGCCCATGATGCCACAGAGGAAGACATTGGGCTAATGAATGCCATTCTCAATCCACTGTAGAGGGTACTCCATTATCAAAAAATGGACAAGGACCAGGTATTTACCCATGATATCGTGGGGGAAAAAATTAGAATCCATTGCCAAAAAACGGACAGGGGGGCCTAATGCTCCAGGGCCCATGACCACAAATATATGGGGCATTGGAGGAACCCAGCAAAACCATCAAGCTAGTGCCCAGGACTGATTATCCATCAGATCCCTCATTAGACAAACCAGAGGGAGCACAGGGTTGGACATCTGTGCCTCTGCCAGAGCAGTACTAACTCCAGAGATGGGAGTTCAAATCATTCTCACAGGGGTAAAAGGACCTCTTCCCAAAGGAAGAGTAGGCTTATTATTAGGACGCAGTTCTTCTACTATAAAAGGACTTATGATATGTACCGGGGTAATTGATCCCGATTTTGAAGGGGAAATAAAAGTTATAGCCAGTTCTCCAAGGGGTATATCAGTAATTTCCCCAAGAGACAGAATCACACAGTTATTAATAATACCCAGCCTACATGATAAATTTTCCAGTTGTACTGAAGAAAGAGGTTCCAGGGGATTAGGCTCCACAGGTGTAGATTGGGCAATTCTTTCTTTAAATTTAGATTCTCGGCCCATGCTAAAATTAAATATTCAAGGGCATGAATTTAATGGTCTACTGGATACAGGTGCAGACCTTAGCATTATCTCTTGTCAAGAATGGCCAAAACATTGGCCTTTGCAGCAAGCCACTCAAACACTTTGAGGACTAGGAGTGGCGACTAATCCCCATAGAAGATTGGAAGGATCCTGAAGGATGTGAAGGAACTATACAGCCATATGTATTGGATCATCTTCCTATAAATTTATGGGGACGAGATGTTCTAGATCAATTAGGTCTAACATTAACAAATAACATCAATTCAAATACACCCACTATTATGGCTAGACAAGGCTATAGGAAAGAAAAAGGATTAGGAGAACAAGGAAAAGGTATAGTGGCACCAATACAAATAGATCAAAAAAACAGATGGACATGGATTGGGTTTTCAGGAGGGGTCACTGAGACAATAAAAATTACTTGGAAATCAGAAAGGCCAGTAGGGGTTCCTCAGTGGCCCCTGACTAAAGAAAAGATACAAGCAGCCCGTGACCTGGTCAAACAACAATTAGCGGAGGGACATATACAACCCTCTGTATCTCCCCATAATACTTCCATTTTTGTCATCAAAAAGAAATCTGGTAAATGGAGATTATTGCAAGATTTAAGAGCTATTAATAACGAGATGGTTATCATGGGACCTGCTCAATCGGGGATTCCTCAATTGTCAGCTTTGTCAAAAACCTGGTATGTTTTAGTTATAGATATTAAAGATTGTTTTTTTCCATCCCAATTCATCCTGAGGATAGTCCACATTTTGCATTTACTATCCCTGTACTGAATCATGAAGGTCCTGATCAGAGATATGAATGGAAAGTACTCCCTCAAGGGATGGCTAACAGCCCAACTATGTGTCAAATTTATGTTAACAAAGCAATCCAGCTACTTAGAAATCAAAATCCTGAACTACAAATATTTCACTATATGGACGATGTATTATTAGCACACAAAGATAAAAACACATTGTTAGAATGTTATGCCACACTTACAAACTTATTAAAAAATTATAATCTAGAGATAACAATAGATAAAGTACAATTGAATTTTCTGATTAATTATTTAGGAGTTCTATTATCTTCAACCATTGTCCGTCCACCAAAAATTCAAATACAAGTAGATCAACTTAAAATACTTAACAACTTTCAAAAGTTGTTAGGAGACATAAATTGGATAAGGCCTTATCTAGGCATACCAACAAGAGAGTTGGGACCTTTATTTAATATCCTAAAAGGTCCATCAGATCCAAATTCACCCTGCACGTTAATGCCTGAAGCAAGAAAGACATTAAAACTCATTGAAACATATATGGAAAATATGCATTTGGATAGAATTGATATAAGTTTGCCTTTATTATTTATTGTACTACCAGCAAAAAATATTCCTACAGGAATATTTTGACAAGAAGGTCCATTATTATGGTTATCTTATTCACCTAACACTATTCTTACTAGGTATCCTGAGGCTGTAGGACAATTACTACTCAAAGGAATAAAAGCAGCAAAGGGAGTGTTTGGAATTTCTCCTAACAAAATTATCACTCCATATACTATGGATCAAATTAATGAGTTAGCTAATGAGTTAAATACTTGGGCAATAATCATGTGCAAATCTACTTGTTCATTTGATAATCACCTACCATCCAATCCTTTGTTGTCTTTTTGGTCCTCGCATCCTGTAATTTTTGCAAAAATGACAAGAAAAACACCTATCATGAATGCTCCAAATATATTCACTGATGGGTCAAATAATGGTACAGCAGCAGTAATTACCCCTGATCAAGCTTTTATATTTTTAGTACCCGAACAATCAGCTCAAAAGGTAGAGTTTAATGCAATATTAAAATTTTTTTGATGTTTAAAGATTCCATATTTAATTTATTTTCTGACAGTTTGTATATAGTTAATGCTATAAATTCCCTTGAAGATGCTGGTAGGATTTCCCCTTCCTCTACAGTTTTCTCTTTGTTTTCTGCTATACAAAGTTTAATCTGGGACAGAAAAAATCCATTCTTTATAGGACATATCAGGGCACATACAGGATTGCCTGGAGCCCTTAGTTTGGGCAACAATTTAGCAGATAAAACCACACATGACATACATATTTTCTCTACACTAGATGAAGCTACAAATTTTCACAAATCCTTCCATGTTAATGCTAATACTTTATGAAAGCATTTTAAAATAACTAAAGAACAAGCTAGACATATAATAAAACAATGTCAAATTGTGTGACTTTTATACCACAAGTTAATCTTGGAATCCATCCCAGAGGACTGATACCTAATCATATATGGCAAATGGACGTCACACACTTGCCAGAATTTGGGAAATTAAAATATCTACATGTTACAGTTGATACTTCTTCCGGATATTTAATGGGCTCCCTTCATACCAGAGAAAAACTAAAGATATTATATCTCATTGCTTGCAAAATTTTGCCACTGTGGGCATTCCAAAACAGTTAAAAACAGATAATGGCCCTGGCTATACTTCTACTTCTTTCAAGCAATTTTGCTCATCATTTGGCATTACTCACATATCAGGAATCCCCTATAATCCACAGGGACAAGGCATAGTTGAAAGAGCTCATCAAACTATTAAGATGTACTTATTAAAACAAAAAGAAGGAATTGGGAAGGGATATAAATCCCACAAAGATAAACTTAACATAACCCTTTTTACGTTAAACTTTTTAAATTTGGATTCATCAGGACTTAGTGCTGCAGAAAGGCACATGTGTCCAAAAAATGTACATAAGCCTAAGGTACTTTGGAAGGATATTCTAACAGGACAATGGAAAGGTCCTGACCCAGTGATTGTCTGGAGTTGGAGGTCTGTTTGTGTGTTTCCACAGGGAAAACAGCAGCCGATTTGGATTCCAGAGAGACTAACTAAAGCGATATCTACAGACCAAAAAGAAGATGATCCAGCTCAAAATCCATAACACCTGATATTCAGAACTCCAGTTTAGCTATTCTTAGGTCTGCGATAATGGTTTTCCTACACCTGAAGGCTAATGAGCACCATTAAGGCTTATTTCAAATGTAAAAAACCTTGAGGCTTACTTGTGGGAATACCTTCAAACCCATATGCAAGTTACAAAAAGAATTTTTCTATTTTATTTTTTGAGCTCATACAGACCTAGGTTAATGTTTTTCTGATCAGTTTTATTTTTTTTAATCAACTGTGCAGTTTTTAAACATTGCAATGGAGATTTCACCTGTGAAAAGCTACAAGCCTTTACTGTTGTGTTATGTGTGCACACTTGTATTATTTGTTGTATGTCTGTATGTGCATATGTCCATATATTAGGAGCGCTCATGAAAAAATGGATCCAAATATTTTTTATTCACGTGATTTAAACAGTCTAATTTAAATTGGGTATTGTTTTTAAAAGTGAACCAATAAGGAAGTTGACAGATCTGTTTATTTACTTTCACCTTTCCTTTTCATTATATTTGATAATTCTGTTCAGGATAATGTAAATAATTTCCAGTACTACTGAAAAACCAAACAAGACTTTGGAATTACAGCTGCCATCATCACAACTGTTGCTGTTTTTGCTGCTGCTACTACAGCTTCTGCGATGGCTGTCACACAAACTGTACAAACTGTTGCATTAATATTTACTTCAAGAAGAAATAGACATAGTAATGGATTCCTCTGCTTTAAGCTGCTTGCGGGACTTACCTGGACTATGTATCATTTATATGCATTATGAACTGATACAACAAATTGTAATTAGTACCAGGGTATCTTTGCTGATGGTGTCATCGGTGGTACAAATTTTCCATAAGGAGCCATCGATTGGCTTGGTATCGTGGCATTTTGTATCCTCCCCCTTCTGCTTGTAGCAGGTTATCCACAAGTATGGCTGAGTGTGTTGGGCCGGTAGTCAAAGACGGGTAAGATCCAATTACAATGGTACCAACCTAAGACAGGAGGCTGACGATTTGAGGTCAGACCATCCAATGACGGATAAGGACCATATGTAGTATTGGACAACCTAAAACAGGCACGGTCCCTAAGCCACATACTTCTTGTTTAAATTAAACAAAAGGGGGAGATGATGAGGGCCACAACCAAGTTAAGATGGCGCCTGGCCAACAAGTGGTTTCTGAGCCAACACCAGCAAGCCATTAAGATGATGAGGATTCCTTAATGACTGACTGTTGTGTCTAGATGATGTCAATCAAGTTAAGCTGTGTGTAATTAGTTGGGTATATGTACTTCTGTAGTCTGGCAGAGAAGCGGCTCCTGCTACCTTGGGTGCCCGCTACTTTGAGTCCTCAGTTCCTGCTGAGTTCACTCGCAATAAAAGTAGTTCCCGATTCAACCTTCAAGTTGCTTGTCACCTCTCGGTTATTTAACCCAGCCGGACTATGGCACACTGGGGCATTTTCAGCCCTGGGGTTAAACACAACCCATCCCCTCAAATCTCTCACCCCAGCAAGAGCTCCATGATCCTCTTTTCCTCTCTTCTTTCTCAATTACCCACCTGAAAAGCCCAAGGACCTTGCCAGCCCTATAGGACCTTCTTTAGAAAGAAGAGGCAGGAAAAATGCTGTGAGTGTGCACAGTCATGAGCCATATAAGGACACTTCAGGAGACCACCTCGAACTGTGGTCAAATGAGGTTGTGACCCCAAGTGATGCTGTAGCCCTCTTAGTGTGAGAGTACTCTGTGGTGTTTGCACAATGATGTGATGACCTAGCAGTGCATTTCTCAGAATGTGTCCTCACCATGAGGAGACACGTTGTGAACACCCTTCCTGCTTAAACCCCTCTGCTAGGGCACCTGGTTACACAGCTTCATTTATTTGGTATAAAGTGATTGAGAGAGTGTACAATAATACAGGAGAATTTAGGAGGACTCAAGCCAAAGTGCCACTCCCTTCTTCTGGGGACAATGTGAGGACCTAGGGAGCAGGGGGTGGGGAGGGTCTCCTGCCTTATCTTCAGATACATAATTGTCTTAATTTCCTTTTGTTTTGCTCATGGACAGTCCTTCAGGTGTCTCTGCCATTCGTTGGTCCCCTCTACTTTCAATCTAAACGTCCCCTTCCCACTTCACTTTTTCTTTTTAACTGGGAAGAGGAGTGAATTCTGTTCTATTTTCAAAATCACACAGGGAGGATGTGGCTGAACCCAAAACAAATCTTCATGGGCAGTTTCCCAAGGCCCCATGTCTCTGTGATGGCCATCAGGGCAGCAGAGAAGGGAAGCCTGGAGGCCACTAAATTGGGGACCCAAGGTACTTTTAGGGGCCCACAGAATGTTTTCATATTAATTTCTTTTACAATAAGAAAGGGAAAAAATCATCATAAAAATCAATGAGTCCAGCTTCAATTGCATTAGTGGTTTTTTGTTTGGTTTGTTGATTTGAGGTTTTTACAGAAGAAAGCTGCTGTGGAAGGCAAAAATACCTAGGGCCTGAGATGTAGCCCTTAACAGATAAAGAGATAAGGACCATAGAAGTCGTTTGAAAACCATCTAATTTCATTTTTTTATTTTCCATTAGTTTGAGCAGCTTGTACTGATGTTTTTCAACAACAACAACAATAAACCAGCTTCCCAAAAGTGAAAGGTTTGTTTAAAAAATCACAAAGCTGGGCTGAGGTTGTGGATCAGCAGTAGAGTGTTTGCCTTGCACATGTGGGGCACTGGGTTTGAGCCTCAGCACCACATGGAAAGAAATAAACAAAATAAAGGTATTGTGTCCATCTACAATTAAAAAAAAATCACAGAGCTAAACTGGGTGTGGTGGTACACACCTGTAATCCCAGCAACTGAGAGGCTGAGGCAGGAGGATTGCAATTCAAGGGCAGCCCCAGCAAGTTTGCAAGACTGTCTCAAAATAAAAAGGGATTTAGCTCAGTGGTAAAGTGCCCCTGGGTTCAATCCCCAGTACCTCCATCAACAACAAAAAAGCAAAAACAAAAACAAACAAAAAAAATCACAGAGCTAAGTTCTTTCTGACTCAACCCTTAGGTTGATGCTGAGAAATAACCATTATTGTGGTATAACAGCAAACATAGTTTTAACACATTTGCAATATTTGCTTCTTCATTAAAAATCCTTTTCTATAAATCAAGAGGTGTCATTCTCTTAAGAAATATGAACAGCGAGGCTGAGGCACTGCTCTTTCCTTGGACAGTGTTGCTTTCTCCAAGGTGACAATAGCCAGTTTTAGAATTCTAGCAGTTGGGAAGTGTGTGTGGTGGGGGGAGGAGGACAAAGGAAGGTGGAATTTGCTCAGTGCATATTGCATTCATGTGTGGAAATATTACACTGAACCACACCAATACTTGTCTCCCCTGGGCACATATTTCAAGAGCCCAGTGGATGCCTGAGACCTTTAATAGAACTGAGCCCTACATATACTATCTTATATATACATACCTATAACAAAGTTTTATTAAAAATTAGGCACAGAAAAAGATTAACCATAACTAATAAAAAATAGAATGATACATTGTGATAAAATTTATTTAAAATTTATGAATTGTTCACATCTGGAATTTTCTGTACAGCATTATTTTTAGAGTAAATTAAATTCCTACTTTTTTAAAGTTATAGATGGATGCAATACCTTTATTATGTTTGTTTATTTTTTAATGTGGTGCTAAGGATAAAACCCAGCACCTCATGCATACTAGGCAAGCGTTCTACCACTGAGCCACAAATTCCTACATTTTTAGAAAAAAAATTTTAACATTTGTGCCAATCTGGCAGAAAGGTGTGAAATTGGTATACATACTCTAGCCCTGATCATATCCTAACCAGATGTTGATTTAACTAGTCACATTTTGTTTATTTTTTTGGTTTTGTGGTGCTAGGGATCAAACCAGGGGCCTCACACGTGCTAGGCAAGTGCTCTACCACTGAAACACTGATCTAAACTCCCAGCCTCTCAAACTTTTTTTTATACTGAGGATTGAATCCAGGGATGCTCTACTAGTGCATCCTGAGCCCTTTTTATTTTATTTTGAGACAGGGTCTCACCAAGTCGCCTACACTGGCCTCAAACTTGTAGTCCTCCTGCCTCAGCTCTCCAAGTCACTGGAATTACAAGTGTGCACCACTGCCCCCAGCTTTTTTTTAACCTCATTGCTCACAGGAGGAAGTTCACAGGGAGATGAACTCCCAGGGAAGAATTTAGGTTCAAGTCCAGTTCCTACAGTTGACTGTAATTCCAGCACTTTCTCTTTTTAAGAGAGTCATTTAGACTTTCAAGTGAATGGGAGTGATTATGAATCAGCTCTGACTATTAAGAAAGAAGTGACTCACTTGATTGTGTACTTTCATTAATAATAACCATTTCCTAGAGACACACTTCTAAGCGGACTAAACAAAGACATGGATTAAAAATAGAATTAATGTAGCCCAAAGTTGGGATTTTTTTTTCCTAAGATAAAATAACCAACCTCCTGGAAAAGTTAAGAGAGAAAGAAATGAAAGGGAAAGGAGGAAATCGGGAAGGAAGAATATGGATAAGAAAAGAAAAGAAGATTATAGGAATTTTTAAAGAGGGATATAGCTTCAGAAAAAAAGTTTAAGAAAGATAATGCTCTGATGAATTTATAAAAAATGTAAAACTTGAACAAATTGAACATTTTTTAAATTTACAATTTATCAAATTTGAACTCAGAAAACCCAGATATAAACTATTATAAGGGGTAGGAAGTATAGGGCGGGGGACAGAGCACTTGCCTAGCATGTGCCAGGTTCTGGGTTCAAACCCCAGTACAAAACAAAAATAAAAACCAACAAAAAACACCCAAAATAGGCTATTTTAAATTGCCATCACTTTAAAAAAAGAATCTAGGGGTCTGGAGACGAAGGTCAATAATACAGAACATGCTAAAGATCCTGGGTTCAATTTCTATCATCACAAAAAAAAAAAAAGTAAAAGAAATAAAAAAGAGAATCTATCTTCCTCCAAAAATAGATAGAACAAGATAATTTTATAGGCAATTCAAGGAATAGGCAATTTCAATTTTATACTAACTCTCCCAAAGTTTTGAAAAACACTAGCTCCATGTCTAATGTTATAATGTTAATATAACGTTAGTACACAAACCAAACAAAGACAGAATAAGAAAGGAAAACTATGGATTGATTATCAGTGATAATATACATTGAAACATTGTAAACAAAATATCAGCAAGCCAAATCTAATATTGGATTTTGAAACGGTATACTTGGATCAAACTCAGTTTAAACCAGAAATGCAAGATAAATATAAGACTTGTTGATGTATGTCACCAAATAAACAGAATGGAGGGAAAACCTGACTATCCAGCAGATACAGGAAAGGTACTTGATAAAAGTCAACACTCATTCCTATTACAAGTCCTAGCAAGTGAAAAATACAAGTTAACTCCCTTGACCTCATCAACAATATCAATCAAAAGCCCATGGTAAACATAATACTTAACCACTGGAAATATTTTCTTTAAAATCTGGAATAAGAATATCAGTGTTCACTGCTTAATTTTAAAGGCATCCAGTGTTGTATAGGCATCAACGTTGATTGGCTGGAGGTGTGGCTTTGCCTAATGTGTGCAAAGCCCTAGGTTTGAACCTCAGCAACACCAAACAAAACAAAATATGGCACAAACATTAGGTTGGAGGTGCTAGGCAGTGCAATAAGACAGGAAAAATAAACAAAAAACACGAGGGTATAAAGAATTTCATTTTCCCATGGAAAGAAAGAAACAAATCTATGAATATTTGCCAATAATATAATCATTTACATAAGAAAGTCTCTTAAAGCTGGGGGTGTAGCTTAGAGGGAGATGGTAAAGCACTTGCCTAGCATGCATGAGAACTTAAGTTGAAGCCCCAACACCATGAAAAGAAAAAAAAAACAATAAACAAAGAAAGCCTCTTAATTTTATTAATTGTAATCAAATTTCCATATACATGATCAGATTTTTTAAAATAGCTGCATTCCTATACATCAATGAAAGAAAACAATATTTTGAAAACTATGATATTTATGATAGTGACAAAATATAAAGAATTTAAGAAGAAGTTTATAAAAGATGAGTTTCATCTTTATAGACAAACTTATATAACTTCAATTGAAATACACTAAACAAAGTATTATATACATTTTAGAAAATATAGATAATTAAAGGACCAAAATCCCGTAATCTCACTCCCCAGACAACAACATTGTTTTTTCCTTCCAAGATTTTCCCTATACTTTAAAAATACACGTGGTTTTGCTGGGCATAGTGGCACATGTCTGTAATCCCAGAGGCTCCAGTGGCTGAGGCAGGAGGATTGCAAGTTCAAAGCCAGCCTCAGTGAGACCCTCAGCAACTTAGCAAGACCCTGTCTCAAAATCAAAAGTCAAAAGGGCTGGGGATGTAGCTCAGTGGTTAAGCACCCCTGGGTTCAATCCCTGATACCATAAAAAAATTATATATATGAACTTACCCACTATATACAATTTTAACTTTACTTGATATCATTGAGGATTTCTTGTGTTATTATTCTTGTGAACATAGCCCAAGTAGAGACCAATCTTTTATGTCTTAGATGACAGTTCTTTTCCCTGCCCCATTTTGGAGGCCTGGAAGAGCCGGCTCAGGGGGCTGGGTGAGCTCAACCCAAAAGCAAGAACTTTGGTGTTGTACGAAAACTCTGTATATTGAGCTCTGAAGGCACCTCCCCCCTATCCCCTCCCCATTCTTAATAAAGCCATTCCCCTATCTGGAAACTTCCATTGCCAAATTTCCATGTCCCTGCAAATAGGAGCACATCCTATAGTATGCCAACCTCTCTGTGCAAAAATGTGAACTCAGGATCATGAGCATGCTACTGTTTCTGGCTTGCAAGTTTTCCCCCAGTAAACCTTGCTTTATGCTTATTCCATTTGTTGCTGGTATGAACGTGTGCACTTGTGCATGCACGCATGCGTGACTGCGTGTGTGTGTGTGTGTGTGTGTGTGTGTGTTTATCTATGCCCCTATGGAACACTGGATGCAGCCCTTCAAATATTAAATATCTGTAATGATGCTGATCAGATGAACTGAAATGAGCATGTAGACAAATTTAACATTGAAGAAGGAAAAAATATTAAATAAATATTCTACCATAGGGAAAGCTTATACTTATAATTAGCTTATTCCTGGACATTTAGGCTGTTTTCAGTATATTGCTATTTATAAATAAAGCTTTGATGACTGTCTTCGTGGGTAATGTTCTGTTTGGTTTTCATTATTTCAGCTCACTTCCTTAATGTAAATTTGTGTTGGTAGAATTAGGCTAACACTGTTAGACAAATTTTTGTGTTATTCATACACTCTGCCAAATTTCTTTGCAGAAAGGTTGTGCCCATTTCCAGTCCCGCTGGCTGTGTATGAGGCGTCCCAGTTGCCCAGTCTCCCCTCCCTTTGAGCATCTCTTTGCTTTGCAGTTCTGATTTTAAGTGTTGCCAAACCAGGCAGTGACCTGGCTGTCCTCCTTTCAAATGTTTATTTAAAGAACTTTCTAATCAAGATTGATTGATTAGAGTTTCCTGCTCCAGCAGACAAGAAGGCCAGGAAGCCAGTGCACGTTAATGACAGTTTTGTCTTGGGAGCAACATCTCTGTAAATCTATGGGGCTTGTTGTGAGGAGGAAGGGATTTTCATTGAGCACAACAAAACTTCAGTTAC
This sequence comes from Marmota marmota marmota, assembly GCF_001458135.2. NCBI lineage: Eukaryota > Metazoa > Chordata > Mammalia > Rodentia > Sciuridae > Marmota > Marmota marmota. The sequence continues at coordinate 633,330 of NW_026000240.1, forward strand.
TGTATTTTTCTTTCACTACTGTTTGAACAATAAATCTTGAGCTACTCCTTCAACAGATTATTCAGCTGTTTAAGAAAACAGTTTGCAGATTACTCAATCTACTAATCTTAAATAGATTATTCTTATTTAAGAAACACTGGTGAGGAGGGAGGACAGGAGGGAAAGAGGGATTATGAATCAAAATTGAATTCCATACATGTGTGAATTTGTCGAGATGAACCCAACGATTATGTAAAACTATAAAGCTCTAATTAAAAAAAAATTAAAAAGAGAAACACTGGTGAGGTAGAGTTCTTTTTGGTAAGAATAGTCCTAAAAAGATAGGATGAATCAGAATCCCTGGGGAAGTTTATAAAAATGCATCCTTGGGCTGACCTTGAGAGTCTAATTTCATTCTGGGGTGAGGCCAGGAATATGTATTTTAACAGATGCCCAGGGTGATTCTGATAAGGTGATCTATGGACCACATGCTGCCTTTAAAATAAACTGATAGCCTCTGTTTTTTAAAATGTTCTTAGGGACTGGGGATGTAGCTCAGTGGCAGAGCATGTGCTGAGCATGTGCCTGGTCCCTGAGTTTGGTCCCCAGCACCAAAACCAAACAAAGCAAAACGATACCAGCACCAAAAACCGGTGAAATGTTTGTAAACTAACGCTGTCTTACTGAAGTTGAAAGGCACAGAAAGTCGGGGTCTTGATCAAGTTGTGTTCTGAAAAATACGCTTGCTCAGCCTTGTGCCTGCTGCTCTAGCGTTGCCAGAATGCAGGGACCTTGTCTTTTCCCAGAGTGCAAAAAGTCAGGCTGCGCAGGTTCCAGCCATGGTTAGACAGCTGCAGCTTGTTTATCTCACTCTGGCCAAATGCAGAGCAGGAGAGCAAGAGAGCTGACTGTCTGGAGTTGCTATTTGAGAGAAAGAGACCCATCCTCTCCTCTCCTCTCCTCTCTTCTTACTTCCCATGACACAACATCGTATAAGCTGTGAATCTTGATCTCCTTCCAGTCCTGGAACCCTCTCAACAGGAAACCCTTCTGAGTTCTCCAGGTCCCTGTCCCATCTTAGGAAAGAGGTTACATCTCCACTCAAAGGCTGTCCCCTCCTTAGTGTCCTGACTGCTCTCCTCCCTCCTTCCTGATGGCCTCATCCACCAGTTCTCTTGTCCCAGCATCTCTCTGCATTGCCCCTTCTCTTCCACCAACAGTCACATACAGTTAGGTCTCTTTAGAGACTTTTGCAGTCCTGATTTTAAATCTCACCAAACAGGGCGGTAAGCTAGCAATCTTTCTTTCAAATGCTTATTTGAAGAACTTTCTAATCATGATGGATTGATCAGAGTCTCCTGCTACAGCAGATAGGAAGGCAAGGAAACCAGGGCACATTGAAGATGCAGTTTTATTGTCTGGGGAGTAGGCGCACCTTCCCTAAATCTATGGACTTGATGTGAGGAGAAAGGGATTTTCATTTACTACAACTAAACTGCAGTTGTCGATGAACATCTACCATTCATCTTGTCCCTCCTTGTTCCTATCTTTGGTTTCCCCCTTAAGCATCTTGAAAGAGCATCTGACACCCCCCACCTCTTCTTCATCATGCCCTCCTGTCACTCACCCTCTACTTCAGTTACATCACTGATGTCCAGGTGACTGTCCTTCCTAATTAACCAGAATAATTGACTTATCAGGCCTCACTCTCTCTATGTAACTTCTGGACTCTTCCGTTCATTCATTTAAGAAATATTTTTGCAGCACCCATCTCAACATTCTCCCCTTGGCTGGTGTCCCCTGGTATCGCAGGGTATCACCCTCTGGGAAGCAGAATGATTCGTGATTCTTCCCCCTGCTCCACTTTTCCATTTCTGCTCCGTGTGCTTTTTTCTTCCCTTTACCATCCCCCACCGTGCTTCTGGGTGACATCTTCTGCCCTCTCTCCTGCTCCCCTATTTCTGGCTATATCGCACCTATCTTCAAGCCTTACACATCTATGATTCTTCCTGACTTCTCACCCACAACCCAGACTCACCTTCCAGGGACTTTCTGCCTCTCGTCCAGTGAAACATGCCCAGGTTGACTGCTTCTCCCATCTTCCTTCAACAGTAGTTGTAATTGTACCAACTGTCCCCCAGATTCCCAGGCCAGAAACCTCTGAATCATCTTTAATTCCTTCCTCTTCCCTGTCCCCAACATCATAGTTTGGCACCAACCATTTCTCAGCCAAATTATGTCTCCCATCACTTTGCTGTTCATTCTTGTTACTCTGAAGCCTCACCCTCTTAATTGTGCCTCCTGATTCTGGTTCTCCCACCCCTGTTTATTGTTTGGATGTGGTTTGAGTTTGTCCCCCAGAGCTTCATCTGTTGGTGGCTTGGCCCTCATGTGGTGGTGGGATCTCAAAGTGGTGGGGCCTAATGGGAGGTCCTTAGGTCAATGGAGGTGTGCTGTTGGAAAGGACCATGAGACCCTAGTCACTCTATGGCTTCCAATTTGGGCAGTGTGATTGCTCATTCCCATAAGCTCCTACTCTTCCACCATGAGGTCCTCATCAGAGCCTGCACCTTTCATCCCAAACTGTGAGCTAAATAAACCTCTTTTCTTTATAAAGTTAGCCTGCCTTGGGTATTTCATTATAGTAATTAAAAGTTTACTAGTACACCCCACTCCAAATTTCTATCACACCATTTCTGGGTTGATCCTTGATTACAGCAACCAAGGAGGGGAGTTTCTTCTATCATTTCCTTAGCAAGGAGTCCTTAGAAGGGGCCTGAATTGCCTGCCCTGGAAAGCAGCTGCTTAGATCCTGAGGGCCTGGGTCTGGTTGACTTATCAGTGCTATGGAGGCTGGTATTAGAACTGCTCCTCTCACTTCCTCATGACTGTGATAACAGTGCCAGAAACCAGAGTCCCAGAGCCATTCTCTTCAGAGGCAGACCACTCACGATTGGCTGTCCTTCCTCTAGTTGTGGCTGAGAGAGTGCCTAAGAGTCCTCTGAGTAGGTCTATCTGCAGAAGGAATGAGCACTACCAAGACGCATCCACACTGTAGACAGTTCCCCTGGGAGACATCGCCTTCACTCTGAGTTCCTGAGTGGAAACCGCCTTTTGTGATTAATTAGTCCATACATCCGTAGGCACATTTTGACTCAGTGGATAATAGAAATGTTAATCTCTCATATTTGTACAGTGCTTTATAGCTGATCTCACTAATGGTGGCCCCCACTTCACAGGTAAGGGAACGGATTTGGAGAAGCCCAGCAACTTGCCTAACATATATCTGACAAGCAGCGGGGCTGACTCCAGGGTAAAAGCCAAGGTGCTAGAAGGTCAGCTGTCGCCCAGCCCCGGACACTAAGCAGGTGGAGAGTTGAAATCGAGATGGAGCAATGGTGACCCACCTGCCCCAACTTCTTAGCCTGCCACATGCAGAGAGGTCTAAGGACAAGTCTGGCCTATTTTCAGGAGCAAATGATGACACTGAGCTATTTCTTGCCTATTTTATTGGTGTTTACTTTCTCTGAGGATGAATTGTGAGTTGTGCAGTGAATAGTGATGGCTGTTGACTCCTTGGGGTGACGAGACCCCTACGGGATGACACGTGCGTGATACACTCTAAAACAGAAGTTCTTGAGAAGTGCCATCAGAGGAGGGGGCGTCCTCCTGTGACGGTGAGAGCACTGAGGGAGAGACCTTCCTCAAACCTGAGTCCCTGAAACCTCATCTGGTCTCTGCCACCACTTGTGTCAGAAAGCCCTCAGCAAGGTGGCTACTTTTCTCCCTTGAACTGTGCCTCTCAGGATGGCAAAGTTGGCATTGCTCCCCACACCCCATAAGAGGCCCTCTGGTGACTCACAGGTGTGAGAAGGTGAGGGGTGTGTTGTTGATTCAGGAGGAGGAGTGGTGGCCGTGGTAATGATGAGGATGAGAGATAACATTCCATCTGGGTAGTGAAGTCACTCCCTAAAGAGACAGCCAGCCTGCACCCTGTGTGTGCTGTGCGCCGAGGCTTATTCTTAGTGCCTGATCTGTTTGTCATGAGTTTTTCCTGGAATCGGAGGTGAGGAACCCATAAACCATATCTCCTTCAATGTGTCACTTCTCTGCTGCTCTTTCTAGATTGGTGGGGCTCTTTTCAGCTCTGCCTAAAGTAGGGAAGAGCCCAAGCAAAGCACTTGAGGAGGAAACATATTCACACATGAGCATCAGGTATCCTGAAAAATGTGAAGAGGTTGAGGAACCTGCAGCCCTGGGTGAGGAGCCAAGGTCTATTCCTGTATCAGCCTCAGAATCACCTGTGACCAGTGTTGTGTCTGTTGTTAGATATTTTTCCCCTAAAATTCAGGAGAAGGTAATACACTAACTGGCCGAGCCCTTGGAGTGTGCCTGGCATAGAGGAATAACCTCATAAACATCTGTTGAGTGAATGAAATCATATGTCCCAAAACCCTGGTTTCTGGTTCCTTCACTTGAGGTTGGAAGGAGGATGAGGTTGCATCTATTTCTCCTGTAACTGCCATGGTGGTCCCAAGACCAGCAGGAGCTGATCTGACAGTTATGGTCTGAAAGATGTGACTACCACCATCGCAGACAATAACCAAGCTTCCAAGGGCAACCCAAGGTTAGGAGAGTGTACCCACCTCAGTTGGGAGCCAGGAGAGACAGGGTCTCCCTGAGTTGCTCAGTGCCTCGTTAAGTTGCTGAGCTTGGCTTTGAACTTGCAATCCTCCTATTTCAGCCTCCCAAGCTTCTGGGATTACAGGTGTGCACCACTAAACTTAAAGATCATCAGGTCAACCTGATGATCATCCTACCTATTGAGGAAAAAGAAAGAGCTTGAGAGCTGGGAAGATGTCACTGATATTTCTGGTACTCCAAGACCACATGGAGACCATGGAGTGCTTAAGAGGATGGGATCTAGAGTTAGACTGACCAGCATTGCTGTAGGACTTGGGTAAGTTACTTGACTTGGTTCAATACGTTCTGCTTTACATGATTGTCTTGTCTCTGCAAAGTTCTGAGGTCCTGGCACACTCAACAGTCCTTGGGGGTGTGTCCTTACTAGAGCAGAACCTCTGCTTGCGGTTGGTTTTATACCTTCCAGACCTCTGTAGCTGCCACCCGGCCATGCCACAGAATCTTCTGCTTGGGTGCCCATGTGGCTCCTAACTGGTCTCCCATCTCACCCTTGCCCCCTTCCAATCCATTTTCCTCACAGTTTCCAGAGTGATCATTCCAAAGTTCATTTCAAAGATTATTAGGATACCTGAACACCTCCCTCCTTAACCTAAAACCCCTCACTGTCTGCAGGGGAGTTACTTAAAGTCCATAATCCATTCCTCCCCTTACAAGGCCCTGCACACTTTAGCACCTGCCTGCCTCTTTTAAGTCCCCAACGGGCCACACTTTTTACCATGCTACATGAGCTCTTCTCCTGTCTGCTTGTGCCTGGTGCATCCTCCCCAGCTCCCTCCTCAGCCTTCAGTCTCAGTTCACAGTCTCAGTTCGCACTTCCTGAAGAGAGGCCCTCCCGGACTCACCCATCTAAACATAGCCCCATTTACTGTCATTGCACCCTGTGCTTGTTCCACATAGCGCTGGCTGCATTTGCAGTTGGGAACTTGTCTATAATTATCGATGTCTGTTTATATATGGCACGATCTTAGCTCCAGGAGGCTGGGCCATATTTATTTCATTCTTCACTGTGTATAGACAGAGCAATGTCAGATGCATGGTAGGTGTTTTTGAATTAATAAATGAATGAATGAGTGACTCGCTCAGCAGGGGGTGTTTCTGTTCTTCCCTCCATGAATGGGCTAGGCTGGTCTGGAAGTTTGTTTGTGGAAAGCTATGCACTGCCATGGAAACCTGGATTCAAGAGACCTGGATTCTAGTCCCAGCAGTCCCACTTCTGGGTCATGTGATCTTAAACAGATCACTTAGAGAGCTTTGGGAGGCAGGGACCAGGACTTACCCTGGCACAAGTAGAAGTCCTGCAAGTGAATGAATAACTCAAAAGTGTGAGCTCTTTCTTCTTCTGAATTCCCCCCAATCCATTGTCAACTGGACTTTGGGAACCCAAAACACAACGGAAGTTGGAGTATTTATATAGTCAATGTGTACAGCAGAGATGCCTACAATGCAGACAGATGTCCTCAAGAACACGACCACCATTGTGGAGGCCTTTTGAGGAACACTTCAGAGTCTCAGGGAAAAGGCTGAGTACTTAAACCTCTTGGAAGACCTAACAAATTCAATTCATTTTGATTTACAACTCAGCATGTGCCAGGGAGTTAACTTAGCCTAAGAGAAGGAAAGATGTATATCTGAGGCAAAAGGTTGAAATGTTGGAGGAGCCTTGGCCTATGGGGTCTCAGTTCTGGCCCAAAGAGAAGCAGATCCAAGGGCTGTACAACGTGCCTATGGAAGTATTGAACACTTCGGGAAACCAGAGAACAGATGTGGTGGCAAAAACACTTATGTGAGCACATAAAAGGCCAATTGCTTCTCAGCCTGTCCTGGCAATGGAGAAACAAGCATTCATATGTCAAATAACAGTAACAGGCCAATCTCTGCCCCAAGCTGAGCCCAGATACCACCGTGTATGGGCGATTGCTGGGCAGGGAGCCAGGAAACAGAGCTGTCAGCTCAAGTGTGCCTCTGCTCAATGGCTACGGTTGGTATTCAGGGTCAGTTCACAGTAAGCCACATTCCAAATAAACCAAGCCACAGGAAGGAAGGGGTGGCTCTGGAGAGGTGCAAGCTCCTTGGGTAAATGAACCTGCCCTGAGACAACAGAGGTGCCCACTCCATTCCTGGTCCCTCCTTGCCCCACGCCTCCCTGTTCTGAAATGAAGTGGCCCCTCTCCATGAAGTTTGCAAGGCTTTTCTACCTTATACCAGATGTGGAACGGTTTATCGCCATAACAACTCTGTGTCAGCTCCTTCCCATTCAGTTTGTTTTGCCATTGGGACCCTGAGACTTCAGAGCTAAAGGGACTGGTCTCCCTGGTAAAGTGGCAATAAGTGGCAATATTGATGCTGGTCTCTGATTTTCAGTTCCTGCTCTCCACTGAGCCATGGACTTGAATTTGGATAATTTTCTTAACAGGACCTCTTGTCCAGCAATGCTCTCCTTTTGGGTGTCCCTGACACAGAGAGGGTTTCCTACGAGGATGGGGACAGAGGTACAGGTTTTGGGGCCCTGGGTGGCAGGTTGGGAGGCCTCTCCCAGAATGACTGACAAGGAGGTTCTCTGAGAAAAGGCCTGCAGGACCCTGTCCCTCTGGGTCCCCTGTGGCTTTGGGTCCCCTCCCCACCCTCTACCTGCTACAGCTCCCTAACCTGGTAGTGGCCATTCAGGGTGGTGGCCTCTCCTCAGTGACTGGGCCACTGATAATCCTGGAGATGGAGGCTTATGCCAGACCAGCTTCCTAACTGTGAGGCAAAGAAGTAGAACGGCTGGGCTTCCTCTAAGTCATTCTGCTTCAGCCACCAGGGGCCACTGTGTTTCTGCTTGCTCCTTGTCCAGCCCACCCATGTCCACCCCGTTTTCCAACCTTCACCCTGGAGAGCCAGGGCTTTCCCTGAAGGAAGCCCTTCGCATGGCACTTCCTTCACAGAAACCCGGGGTTTCCCTGTGGCCCAAGGAGCCTCCCAGAGGAGGCTCTAACAACTGCCTCAGAGGTGACCCAGGCTTGAGAGGGTTCTGCCAGCAAGTGTGAAAACAGAGCCTGGACTCGACCCCCCCCCCAGGGATCCCCAAGGAACAGAACTGACAGGCCCCTTGGCTCCTAGACACTGTCCCAAGTGGTATGACTCACTGCCTGTCCTAGAGGCTGCTTTCCCTCACCAAGGTGCTCAGGCGCCATCTCAAGCATCATTCCCACCTACTCTCGTGGCCTTGCTCCCTGTGGTCCCCTTTAGCAGTGCACAGGTCTCGGAGCTCCTGGGCATGGCCACATCTTGTCAGGTCATTATGGGGATGTGCTGCCACCCTCATCATCCTTCACTCCTTCTCTGGGTCCTACCTTTCTGTTTTCCCGGCTCATTCCTACCCCACTTCTTGCTTCTAGGGATCTTCTCTGCAGACCCCACTTCCTGGCTCCTAGCACTTCGAGGCTGAGTGCAGAGTTGGTACCTAACACTTTTAGAGTGACTTTAAATCACAGAATGACAAAATTTAAGAACCAGGCTAGAGGTGTAGCTCAGTGGCAGAGTGTGCGCTTAACATGGGTTCAATTCCTAGCACAACCAACAAACAAACTTAAGAACCTTGGGGTCAGGGTCATATCATTCACCATGCTGCTTTTAACACAGGAGAAGCAAGGCCTTGGGAGCTAGGATAGGAACTGGTCACAGGGACCAGGACAGTTAGCAGTAAAGCCAAGGCATGACCCAGGGCTCCTGAATTCAAGCTGCCACCACACACACACACGGCCCTGAGGGTCAGTTTCCATGGCAACTCCTTCTTCTCCGTCCTCAGGAGAAGCCCCTGAGTGGCTGGCCATGGCTGGCTCTTCTGGCCTCCATTTCTTCACTGTATATGAGGAGGTTGAGGTTCGTGGAGGTGGGGTTTGTTTTATTTGCTCTTAGCCAAGCCCTTAAAAATTTCAAGGAAGGCAGAATATTCCACTTTACCAGCCCAGTGTCTCTTACTATCTGTAGAGTGTATGATTCTTCCCTAGGCCTGTGAGGTGGGAAAGGACTTTGGTCTGGGGTCTGACGCCTCACACTCTCCTGGACCCTAGATCCTCCCAGAAGGCTCAGGTGACCAGAAACAGAAGAAAACCCCATCCTGGAGCTAGAGGGGCAGCTTGGAAAGTGGCGGGAAGAAAACTGGAGGACCCAGAGAGGCACATCCCCAACAGGCCTTGTGCCTACCCCACCCTCTGCTATGTTCATGGTGGGGAAAGGGATATACAGGAGGCCAAGGCCAGTGCCAGGGCATTAGCCCAAGAGGAGGCTTGTAAATCCAAGGTCAGGTCAACCAGTTGACCATCCCTTGATTCATACGTTTCTCATGTCTTGTCCCCTGAATTGATATCTTTATATGGGCTTTTCTTCCATTTCTGTCACCAGCTTTCCTGATTTTTAATCATAGTTTCTTCTTGACACTTTCTCTACCCCTGGCTGTTGCTCTGCCTATTTCTCTGTGCAAAATAAGCCCAGCTCCCTCTGTGAGCTCCCCAAATCAGACCACCCTCTGCCCACCCCCAGACATCTCTGCTTCTCTCTGCTTGTCTCTTTTCTGTGTCTTTCTAGTGTTCTCCCCTATCTTGTCCCACCTCTGCCCATCCACACACCTCCCTCTCTCTCTCTCTTTCTGACAGGTCCTGGCTTCCCTGATGGGACCTTGAAGTCCTCTTCCTCTGCCCCCCACCATGCTTCCCAAGGTGCATTACTTACTTGTGTTGGTGTCCGATGGCCCAAGGAGGAAGGAGCACAGGAGCACCCAGGGGAAACTCCTCCAGTGAGCCCCCTTCATGGTTCCAGAAAGAGTCCCTCAGGCTTCCCTGGAGAAAGCTCCCCAGCACAGAAGCAGCAGCGCGAGGAGCAGAGCCGAGCCTGTCCCCACTGGCTGCTGGTCTCAAACAGGTGTACTTCCCTGAAGGGGCCAGAGTGAGTACCAGGGAAGAGGACAAAAGAAGGCGGGGCCCAGTGCCAATCACCCTTGCTTGGTCTTTTCTTTCCTCAATCTCCACCTTCTTCCCCCACCAGGAAAAAATTACCGATACACCCATTGCTCTGCTCTCCTCACCCTGAGCCAAAGTAGGGGGTTGGGGGGTGGGAGGGACATGTGAGGAAAGAGAAACTAGACATACTGGAAATGAGCTGGGCACCCTCTTGCTGTGGTCCTGGGCCCTTTTCTCCTTCTCTCAGGGTGCAGATGGCTGCAGGTACACTTCAGAAGAAAGGGTGGGAGGATGGGGAAGAAAGGGGCTCAGAAGGAGTGAGGTATATAGAGTCCCTAAGAAACATGGGCATGGGGAACGGGGAGGGACCACTTGAAGTAAGGATTAGAAGTTAGAAATACCCTATAAGCCATGTTTTGGAAAGGGGTGGTGGGCTTAGACTATCTTCTCAGTGCCAGCACGTGGAAGACCCTTACCACACGATAGATTTCTCCTTCCTGGGACAGGGAGCCTGAATGAGGGTCCAGAGAACCCAAGGCAATCAGCACAAGGAGTTTGAGGGCTCTGGTGAGGGGAGTGGGATTGAGGTAGAACCTGGGTAGAATGTGGGACAGAGACATAGGGGAGAGTAGGGGATGCTCCTGGAGACCTGGGCTCAGATCACACACCCCCTATTTTGACCCCCTGGAACTCAAAAACTCAAGTGTGAAGGAGCAGGGACCCCAGCCAGGGTGTGCTGGGTGAAGTTCTAAAGGTGAGGGAGAGCAGTTTGTGTAGCTATGTGAGAAAACAATGGAGATTTCCCCTACTCTTTTCCACAGCATGAATCTCTGCTTATGGTGCTCTGAGATGTGATTCCCTGACTGTGGCGTCTGTGGAGTGCTTAGCCCCAGAGCAGGGAGCTCAGGCTTGGACACCACAGAGCCCACAGGAGGAGTCATTTCTGTACACCCAGGCGCAGCCAGCCTTGCCCAACGAGGAGTAGGTGGCTGACACTGGTGCCATCTCTGAGCACCACAGAGGCCTTACCATTTTATTGACCACTCACCTTCTGAAGCTAAAAATGCAGCTGTGACCCAAGTCCAAAGGCTGGGCCTTGCCATTTTCATGAAGATACTACACCTTACCATAGAGAGGTAAGGAGCATGGTGTTCCCTCCACCTCTCTGTGTAGACAAATTGCTCCCACTCTTTTTCTAAGGTCAGGAAAGGCCTAAAGGTAGAGAGGGATTTTGTGCACAGAGCACCTGGATGGAGGATATCACTGAAGATAATTTGCATAGCTACCAAGGCCCAATTTGGCCTTCTAGATGATTTTCTGGTCAGTTCTTGATCATGGGGTCTCCCTATTAACTTGCCATCTAGTCTTTTTGGTGACACTCTCTAGACTACAGTTTCCCATATACAGAGGAGAAAACAACAACAACAACAACAACAACAAAAAAAAAACCCTCCAGGTTGTACTAAAGTAAGAGTTGAAGATTTTGTTAACCTAACCCAAGACTCCAGTGGGCATCAGGATACCTAGGCTTGAATTCCAGCTGTGTCACCCAAAGTAAGTCCCAGTCTCTGTGAACCTTTTTTACTCATCTGTAAAATGGGAATAAGAACATCTATCCAGCCAGGCACAATAGCATACGTAATCCTAGTGGCTCAGGAGGCTGAGACAGGAGGATCAAAGCCAGCCTTAGCAAAAGCTAGGCACTAAGTAACTCAATGAGATCCTGTCCCTAAATAAAATACAAAATAGGGCTGGGGATGTGGCTCAGTGGTCCAGTGCTCCTGAGTTCAATCCCCGTTCCACCCCCCAATCCCCGCACCAAAAAAGAAGAAAACCTATCCAAAAAGTTTTCTGGTTGAGATGCGCTTATAGGTATTAAGGTGCTTTACAAATGTTAAGTCACCTGTCAAGGGCATGTGGCTCTTTGTTTCATCCTGACATCATCCCTGAAGGTAGATATGAATGAGGTGAGTCAGGGGAGGAGGAGGAGTCTGGAAATTAACTTCCAGTCCTATCTGCCTACAAAGGTCTTTCCTGTGCCCCCTTTGGGTCTTAAAATATTTTGACTAGGAACCGAAAGCCTTGGTTAAGGAGGTGTGTGTGATTCTTACTCATCTTCTCCCTGCCCATCCCCAGTTCCTTTCTGCTTTCCCTCAGAGCCCAGCTCCTTCCCAACTTGCCCATTGCCCAGAATTGGATGTTTCTAGGTTCCTGTGATAAGTGCCTTTCTTTTTATCTGGGTGGGTCTTGGGACACCTGCTTGTCTTTCTCTCCTCCCAAGGCATCTGATGGGGTGAGTTAGAGGGGAGGAAATGAGTGGATTCTTTGAACTTTGTCCAGTGGAGACCTCCCAGGGCCTGCAGACTACTGGGTTACCCCTGAGCAGGAATCTGAAATCAGGTTTAAATTGGTATTCCCAGCTGGGTGTAGTGGCACATACCTGGAATGCTGGCAGCTGGGGAGGCTGAGGCAGGAGGATTGCAAATTCAGAGCCAGCCTCAGCAATTTAGCAAGGTTCTAAAGCAACTTAGCGAGACCCTGTCTCTAAATAAAATATTAAAAAGTTCAGGGGATGTTTCTCAGTGGTTAGTGCCCCTGCAGCCAATCCAGTCCCTGGTACCAAAAGATGATGATGATGATGATGATAATAATAATAATAATAATAATAATAATAATAATAAAATTGATATTCCCTGGAATGTCAAAAGAGCTCAGTCTGGACTTGGGGTGTAAGTGAGTTGGAGCAGGGAGAATACTGTGAACTTTTCCCAAGGTAGGAAGGCAGAGCTGGCTGGAATAGACAGATGGGCTCTAGGCAGCAAAGTCTGCTTAGATGGAGATTTCTCTTCCAAGTCCCCTAAAGTGAGAGTCCTTAGTTTCTTAGGGGCCCCTAACATTGCTTACCTCCATACAGTTCATGCCTTTACAGAACCCCATAAAGTCACTTAAGATAGCTAAACTGAGATGAGGCAGAAAGTCAAACATTTGTTAAATCTGATTTATCAAGTCTTGATAAAAGGACTTGAACACTAGAGTGTCAGGCCCTGTGTGTGTCCCCGGTACCCGGTACCCTGTGAGGTGCCTGTCACTTCCCCCTCTCATGTGTGAGAAAACGGAGGTAGGAACCGAGGAACACATACTCCCCCCATCACAGACTCACCAGCAGGTTGAGTGATCAAGTGAAACTGGAGAAAGCTAACTTCCCTGATGGCATTTGTCCTGAGTCACAAGCCAAGTCACAAAGCTGGAATTCCAGCCCAGATTGACCTAGGCCCAAAGCAAAAGAAGAGAATGAATCTGGGCTGGGTGCTTAGCTCTATCTTGCTTCCCAGTGGCAGACACAGAGGGGTCTTTATAAGGGGACTTGCTGTCCAGCTGCAAGGAAAATGGCTAGATGACAGTCTCCAATTGCTAGTTCCTTCTGGCTGCCCCTCAGCTCTTAAAGTGAGATCATGCCCTTTGAAGAATGGGTGACCCTTTGTCAATGACTAAGGAAAGCGCCATCATTTCCACCCCAGGGATTCTCAAATGAGCAGTCTGCATGGGGCAGGGGCTTTGTGACCTTGTTAGTTCTGCCTTGTCCCCCCTGCCCAATCCTGCCTCTTCCCTTTTCTGTTCATGGGTGTTGCTCCCTAGTGGACCTTTTGTCCTAATCCTGTCTAATCCTAATCCTCAGCTTCCAGCAGGACACATTCTGAGACCCTAACTTAAAAGGGGACGATCTTTTTATATATAGAAACTGACTCTCCATGGGGCGGATGGAGACCGAGGTCAGCCCCACCCCAAAGCCTGTCCTCTCCCTCTGCTCCACACCGTCTGTTCAGCAAGGAGGGGTGTGGACCAGTGGGCCTGTCACCCCGCTATGCAGAGTCCCTGTCCAGGAGAGGGATGGGGTCAGCTTGCAAATACAAGACCCTTGTGCTATAAAAGATGAAGGCAAAGGGATAGACGTCAACCTAGGACCGGATGGAGACAATGAATGGGAAGTCCCGGCCTGTGGCCTTGGTCCCTAGCTGTAGTGAAGGCAGCTCCCCCCCTTCCCCGCCTCTGGTATTCGGGCTACTGAATGACCGCCATCATTCTTGCAGGATTGGGTTTCATGGCCCCTTTCTCTAAAAGTGCCAAGCATTTTCATGATAATTAGCTCATTTCCCTTCTCCTTTTACCTCTGAGGCAGAGGGGGCATAATCCCTACCCAACCAAGTCATCTGGGGTTGGTATCCCCACGGAGCAGGGGCCATCCTGGTGCACAGGAGGGCGTGGAGGACTAGTGTTGGCTTGAAGCCCAGGAATCTTAATTTGTTCCACTCATGCAACATTAAGCAAAAAAAAAAAAAAAAAAAAAAAACCTAAGGCCAGGAAGTTAACCACAGTGGGAAGTAGGAAGCCAGCATTCAAGCCCCTGGATTTACATCTGGGCTTCCCCTTTTGAAACCTGAGATAATAAAAGAATCCTACCTTCATTTTAGAACTGGAAGAGATCTTGACAACCATGAGGTCCAAATCATTCTACCAAGGAGGAGGTGTGAGCCCAGAAAGAAGGGAGTATCCCAGCTCACCCAGCCTGAAACCCAGATTTCCTCCTTCTCTGGCCTACTCTTCTTCCCAGATTTTTATTGAGTTGTCTTTTTACAAATATTCATATATATATATATAGCAGATGGAAAAAAATAGCTTAATTTTATTTTTATGTGTGCCAAGGATTAAAACCAGTGCCTCTCACACATGGTAGGCAAGCACTCTACCACTGAGCCACAACCCCAGCCCTATTGAGTTGTCTTTGCATTCTCCAAGTATCCCAGTTACAACCACTTTTCTCAGTCTAAACCTCTGCCAGTCACAGGAACAATCAGTAAATGTGGCCAGGATGGGACATGATGAGGGACTGTCCTCTCAGGGTGGATCCAGGAGATCTTCATGCAGGCTTCTGGCAGAAAACCCAACCCGGGCCTGAAATTGACTTTTAAAACAAAATGTACTGAGTTTTTTTCCCCCCATTATAAAAGTAATACATGCTCATTATAGAGATATGGAAAATACAGAAAAGATAAACATCATCAATGTTTCCCACCCAAGAACAACCTCAATATTTTGATAGAGTTCAGGCCTTTTTCCCATGAATAACTCATAGACACAGTTTTTGTTGCTGTTGTTGTTTGTTTGTTGATTTGTTTGTTGAGATGGAGTGTCACTATGATACCCAGACTGGCTTTGAGCTTGTGATCCTCCTGCCTCCCAAGCAGCTAGGAGTACAGGTGTGCACTACCACGCCCCACTCATAGAATTAATTTATCATAGACATATATGATATTAATATATCATATCATTGATATAATTTGCATTCCTTCTTTACCACCTATCTTTAAATCTAGACATTTCTTTTATTATTGCAAACATTTCACTTAGGTATTTTTAAAGACAGCCTAATATTCTTTCAAGTGTCACCATTTCCATTGAGGGCCACCATAACTTAACCAAGTTGGACACTTATGTTGTTTGCAGTTGTCTCTAATATAAATAACAAGAGCTCTGTACACAAAGCTCTTTCTGTTTTTCAGTTCATTTCCTTAAGCTAGAATCAGGTCTAGTGTGTTTTGCTCCACAGATCTGAGCTGCTTCCTTCTCTACAACAGGCAGTCAATGGACATGAATTAGCTCAGTCCAGGATATAAAGCATTTTCTTGGACACTTGGGGTCTACTAAATCTTTTAATGCTGGCAGTCTGATGGTAGAGGCAAATCCAAGAACAGAATGAGGTAATTACTCAGGTGACATGATCATGATGGCTGGACCAAGGACAGTGGGTGGTTTAGGAGACTAGGAGTGACACCAGGACTCCTTCCTGGGTGAGCGCTCACTTGATCCAGGATCACCTGCCAGGCCTCATTTGAATACCTGAGCTTTGATTCTTGGCCCGGGAGAATATTCTCGAGAAGGTGATCCAGAAGGAATATGAAAAAGAAAGGGTATAGGAGGAAGGGAGAATTAGCCAAAGGGTGAAAGCAGAAGGAAATGGAAGTGGCCCTGCAGCAAACCCAGCTGGGGAGTGGGGCTCCCTCCTCCTCCCCCTGCTCCCTGGGGAGAGGAACTCCCTGAAACTGGAGGGGAAGGCCAAGGGGAGGAAAGGGGAATGGGGCCAGGGAATCCCAGTGAGCCCCGCTTCCCTGCTGTCCAGAGGGAGCCGCAGAACTCAGATGAAGGGCCACTCTGGCAACCCAGCATCCGAGTGACTGGGTGAAGCTGTGTTGTTTGCTCATTTCAGGAGTCCCTGGGTCCCAGGCACCTGCTGTCCCAGGCGCTGCTGAGATGTGTAAGGGGAGGACCCTGCCCTCACAGGGTCACAATCTCATGGGATCTTCATGGAAGGAAGGGCACTGATGAGAGGCCCTCTGGGTCTGTGGCCCTGAGCTGGTGTTAAGCCATGAAGAAGGCTCAGAGAGGCCAATTCAAGGTCTCTCCTAATCTCCCAGGGCTTCCAGAACAAACTTGATAACCTCAAACAACAGAGATCTCTTCTCTCACAGTTCTGGAAGCTGGAAGTCCAAAATCAGGCATCAGCAGGACCATGTTCCCACCAGAGGCTCCCGGGGAGGCTCCTTCCTTGCCTCTCTCCTGGCTCTGGCACTGGCCACCAGTCCTGGGAGTCTCTGAACATGCAGCTCTATCATTCCAGTCTCTGTATCCTCTGGTCATATGGCCATCCTCTAAGGACACCAGTTGTTGGAAGAGGGCCACCAGTACGACCTCAGCTTAACTTAACTAATAATATCTGCAACCACTCTGTTTCCAACTAAGCTCACATGCCGAGATTCTGGGTGAAATGATTTTTGGAGGGTGCTTACTCAACCCAGTACAATGTCTCTGAAGAAAGGTTGGGAAAGGGTCAGCATATGGATCCTTACGATAGTTGATCCCTGCTGAATGACAGCCTACATGAGAGAAGGCCAGCAGGTAAGCCACTTTATCCTGGGCTGGTCCTGGAAATCTCCCAAACACCTGCCCATGTCACCAACCAGTTACAAGCCAGGCTGGGTAACCCGGAGAAACAGCTAGTTAAACTTCCCTGAAACTGGGTGGACCACAGATTCCAGAGCACCCCCCCCACACACACAGCCGAGCCTCATCTAGTCCATGCTGAGAGCACCGCTGCTGCCCAGGAGGGCCAAAGAGAAGTGGCAGGAGCAGAAAAGCAGGCCTCAGGTGGTGCTGGCCACACCTGCCAGCGGTGATTTCAGCCCTGGTTTGTCAAGGGTGGACTTGCTGCCGTTGAGTGACCTATCAAACTTCCTAGTTCCCTTCAGGACCCAGAGAAGAGAGTAGGGTGAGAAAGGGCAGAAAGACAAAACAGTTTATTTAAAAATCGATGAACCGCACCCTGTCCCCAAGCATTCCACAGCCAGGTGTGTCAGTCAATTCCCCAAAACCCCGAGTGACCCGGTTGGCTCTCCAGGTGGGGAGAAAATAGACCTAGAGGTTTTCTCTTTAATTTCACAATGCCAGACTCTCCCTTGGCAGGAAAATGTGACCCCTTCACGTTGCCCACTTCCTTGAAATTGCTTCCTCAGATGCACTTGGAATGCTCTCTCTCCCCAATCCCTGGTTCCCACTCACACAGCTTGGAACTGGAGGGGACAAAAGGATCGCCAGGGTCCAGGGATGGCTCTAAGCCAAGAAGGTACCAGGTACAGAATAAGCCACCCAGGACTAGGGGAGCCACCAGCTTAGTTTCCTTCTAGGAAAGGAAGGTGTGAAAGGGACTGCTGTTGAGGTCCTGCAGGCAGAGTGGGTGCTGGGGAAAGAGCGAAGGCTCTGGAGTCCTTGCACTTCCTCACTGGCCCTTAGTCTACACATCTGCACAGTGGGCATA
This sequence comes from Marmota marmota marmota, assembly GCF_001458135.2. Taxonomy (NCBI): domain Eukaryota; kingdom Metazoa; phylum Chordata; class Mammalia; order Rodentia; family Sciuridae; genus Marmota; species Marmota marmota. The sequence goes on from NW_026000240.1 coordinate 650,817, forward strand.
GGGGTAATGATGAGCTGAGGATGCGGTGGAATTTCTACAAGTATTTGGGGGCCCTCTCCATTCACCCCAGAGGAAGGAAGGCATGGAAAGAGACAAGACAAGAATTTGTGTAAGGAGAGCCTGTGGCTGTTCTGGGTGGAGGGGCCAGCTCATGGACATGGGGGCGCTTCAGTGCCTGACTTTTGATACAGTCTAGCTCTGGAGGGGAGATGGTGGAGGGGAGTGGGCTGGCTCAGGAGGCTGCTGCTCCCTCCAGGGTTCTCAGAACCTGGGGGTTGGTCAGCCTGGCTGGGTCAAAAGAATTAGTATCTCTCAAACTCCAGTAAGCTCACTAGAGACGAAGATTATGCGAATTGGTAAATTCTTTTGAGGACTGTGGGTGAGAGATTGGGGGACAGGGGTTAGAGATTCAGAAGTGATCAAAATGAATCAATCTACTAAAAAGCAAAATATACAAAGGATGAAGGGTGTCTGGAAGGACACTTCTGAGAGGTTTTTTTTTTTTTTTTTTTTAGTGTTGCTACTAGACCTCCTCTCAGAGCAGTTAAAGCTGCAGGCCCTGGACACAACCTAACTGTGACTATGTAGTGAGGGTTCAAATCTAGGCCCCAATATCTGTATTGTAATAATTAATACATAATAACCTAATAATCAATATATTATGATCTGTTGTATAATAATATCTCTGTATACTGTATAACTATACCATACAATACAGTTATTATCTTAGTTTGATTTAAATGTGAAATTGTCTTAAGAAATGCTTTCACAGGTTTCATGAGCTGTTATGGCCTGGATTGTCTTGAATTTCTGATCCCCCTTTAACCTGTCTGGGTAGCTAAACCCCAAGCCCAAGACTACCCTGAAACAATTAGGCCATCTACCCCCAGTTGCTTGACTCACACAGGGCCTGAAGGCAGCTGCCCAGAGAAGTCAGAAGCTGACTTTCAGACTGCAAGGACCTGGCCTGCCCCCAGCCCTCTACCATCAGAATAAAGATGACTGACTGTTCTTCGCCTCCTGTTCTTTGGTCAGAACCTCTCCTTCCTTCACACCAGCCTCAATAGGAACAAGAGGCAACATTAAAATTCACTGATGGTTGATTCAGTGGCGGATGCATTTGAGTCTGTATAAATGATTAATGCATTTAAAGAAGGATGATGATTTCTCTTACCTTTTTCAGGACCTTAAGTCTGACCTTCATTAGATAAATACAGAGGATGCACAAGGCAAGGAGAAAACGGGAAGTCAGGAGCACAGTGCTGACCAAGTTTATAAGTCCCTATCTGACACATGGCTCAGGGCTTGAACTCAACCTCAGAAGGGGCAGAGTTTGAGGGACATGGAAAGAGTCCTGACTGAGGAGTCCAGCTGCTGCAGCCCCAACCCAGGTTAAGAGGCTGGAAGGCACGTTAGTAAGAACAAGTGGGGAGAAGTAATTTCTCCCAAAAGCATCTTAGTTCCCTGTTACCTGGCGCCCAGCAACTCTCCAAGGTAGCCTTTCAGACACATACCTCCAAAGGGTCCTGCCTGGTGACCTGGCCCTCTTTCTCCTACCCATCCACTCTGCCCCCTGGAGCCCTGCAAAGTTCTGACCCTTCTCTCTGGTCCTTCCACAACTAGTTAACAAGAGGATGGATCCACAAAAGACATTACAATGTAGACTTTCCAAAGGAAAAGATGGGAATGGAAATGACTGAAGAAATGCTCTACAACACTCTTGGTGACCTACTGATCCACTTGAGGACATCTTTGACAGCTTCAGTGATGAAGAAGAAAGCCAGGATGTTGTGAATCAAGTTCTTGAGAAATCAGAATTGAAATTTCTGGAAAGATGGGAATAACGTGGGTTGCTCTAAGTTTATCATCTGCCTCTATTTCAAAGGCTACAATCTCCAATGAGGAGACTGACCGGCAACTCGCCTTAGGAATAATGGATTTTGCTCACTTATAATTATTTCGTATAAAGCGAACTCAGTCCAGATTGCTCTTATGAATCACATTTATTTTGAAAAAATGAAAACCAGGAGTAAACAGTTGTTTCCATTTTTAGGTATTTTTAGTCTTTTACCAAAGAATAATAATGATGAAAAGATGGGGATAGTTTGAATTTTAATTAGAACTATTCAGGAGTGATGATATGTAAAAAGTTGATTTCTGCTTGGCATAGAGATATTATATCTATCACTTAGTTTATGTTGTAAATCTGTTTATACCAAATACAAAATTCTTGTCAAATACCATGAGGTACAAACTTAAAGAGATTTGTTAAAACGTTGAAATATTTTTATACAGAATATTAATTCTGTATCTGTTGATTGTCCTTTGTAAATGACTATGTGTTATGACCAGAGGTGGCTCAGCTGCCAAAAAAATTCTTTTTTGCATTGAATTATTTATTTAGATATTTAAGCTGTTTTTGTAAGTTTGTGAACACTGACAAATTATTTCTCTCACAGAACTATAACCACACAATCTCAGACAGTATAAATATATGGCTGGACTAATATTAATACACATTATCACCAGACATGATGGCACAGACCTGTAATCCCAGTGACTTGGAGCCTGAGGCAGGAGGATCACAAGTTCAAGGCAAGCTTTGTCGATTTAGCAAGACCCTGTCTCAAAATAAAATAAAAAGGGCTCAATGGTAGAACCCACCTGGGTTCAATCTCCAGTATGACAAGCACACACATACACATACACGCACACATGTATCACCATTTTATCAGATACATATTAAGACAAATTATCAAGTATCCCAATATTAGCCAGGCACAATGGTGCATGACTATAATACCAGTGGCTCAGGAGGTTGAAGCAGGAGGATCGTGAGTTCAAAGCCAGCCTCAGCAAAAGTGAGGCACTAAGCAACTCAGTGAAACCTTGTCTCTAAATAAAATCCAAAATAGGACTGGGGATGTGGCTCAAGTGTTCAAGTGCCCCTGAGTTCAATCCCCAGTACCAAAAAAAAAAAAAAAGTATCCAAATATTGTTGTACAGTTCAAAGGCATATAAAATATTAGATGTCTGCTTAATTAGCAGAAACTCACTTTTTTTTTCTTTTTGTAAGATGTTGAGAAAAGACGGGGGGGAATCATACTTCAAACAAAAAACAAATTGGTAAACAACTTCTGATAAGTATGGAAAAACTTCCAAGAATTTCAGAAATTTTATGATTAAGGATCGTTTCAGCTACGTTAAAAAGCATCTCTACTTTTTTGCGGGGGAGGGGTGTTACTGGGGATTGAACTCAGGGGCACTTAAACACTGAGCATCACATCCTCAGTCCTATTGTGTATTTTATTTAGAGACAGATACTCACTTAGCACCTCACTTTTGCTGAGGCTGGCTTTGAATTCTCTATCCTCCTGCCTCAGCCTCCAGAGCCACTGGGATTACAGGTGTGAGCCATGGCACAGTGCAAAAGAAAAAATAATTAATAAGTTATTTAATAATTATCATCAAATAGTTATTAAATAATTATTAAATTAAAGAACATATTCTACATGTTCTGTATGAGATAAAAGAAACATTTTACTAAGAACATTTAAATAGCCCCCTCCCATTTTTTTTCCAGGCCTTCCCCATTAAATTGTAGCTCAGAGCGCAAATGTTAAATTAACTGCAAGTTCTGTTTTTTTGTCTGGAGACTTTAAATACACATGCTTCTGGCTGGGCATGGTGGTACATGTCTGTAATCCTAGCAGTTCAGGAGGCCGAGGCAGGAGGATTGCAAGTTCAAGGCCAGCCTCAGCAATTTAACCAGGCCCTAAGCAACTTAGCAAGACCCTGTCTCAAAACAGGGTCTTGGGGATGTGGCCCAGTGGTTAAGTGCCTCTGTGTTCAATCCCTGGTACCAAAACAAACAAATAAAAAACAAAGAAATGTGCTTCTGTAAAACTTGGATTTTTCAAAATGGAGCTTTTCTAAAACAATACAAAATAAGACTTATATAAAGTTGTTGAATAATCATCATAAGACCTGCAAAAAAATTAAAAATCAAAATCAAAAGACTAATGGCTAAGCAAACCTGATGTATATTGGTATGAACATAAGAAATACCAACATAAAGTGAGCAAGCAAATGACCATATAGGCCCTACAATGTTTGAAATGACTGAAGGAATAGATATATATAAGGTCTAGAGCATTCTTAATTTCTGGAATTTTTGTTTTGTATGATATTAAAAATATGCAACTATTGTGCTGGGTATTTGGGTACCTAATTTTTCTAAATTTCTTATTTATGGATAAATTCTAGTATGGAAATAGATTTTAAAACATAATTCTGCATGATTTCAGAAAAAAAGTCAATTGGTAAAAATGACAAGCCCATTTTAATGGTTGAACAGCAAGAATCTTTCACTATGTGTCCAAATAGGTTGATAATAACCCAAACATAGAGGTTGAAATTCAAGCTTGTCACCTGATAAAACTGCTTTCCAATGCTCCTGGGGAAGCTTCATCAGACTTACTCACCACACCAACATGTGACTAATGTGTACAACAATTAAGTCCTCTCTTAAATTCTGCTTCCAAGGCAATAGATTCAGGCACCCCAGTTTCGTTGAATATAATGAAGTGGCACCCCCTTTCTCCACAGAAAAGCCCTCTTCACTATGGCTGATTTTAGGACTGTCAGCAAAATAGATTCTGCAAAAGAGTCCAATGTAGATAAACTTCCTATTTTCGTGTCACACTGTTTTACTTGGCCACTGGCCAGGAAGATACCAGCACTCCAGGTGCTGAACACCCCCTTACTAGTTTTTCACAAACATATCCAGTATAATACTTTGTAGAAATGGGCTTCACAGAGATGTCTACCTTTTTAAGATAAGTTACAATTGGGCTCCATGGTAACAGCTGGCAGGGGGAGGAAAGAAAGGGGAGAAGATGCTCTCCCCTTCTCAGGTGTTGTCCTTGAAGGGTTAACTTGCCCAGAACAGTGAAAGAAAAAGTTGCTTTTATGTGAACTTCTGCAGACTGGGAACTTCTGAGCCCCTCCCCTTACATGCTGGGTATAAAATTCTAAAACTACCTGAACTCGGGGTTCAGGGGATTGATTGATTACAGCAAAAGCTGTGCCCTCTGAACCTGGCTGCAGCCAAATAAAACTGTTTCCTGCTATCTTCGGTGCCTTGCCTCGTTTGTCCCTACAACAATAACAGTTGTTTCTATGACTTTTGATGTCTTTGAAGTGCAGCCACATTTTAGGATGATACTCCACCAAATACAAAAATTGCTTGCTGTTAAAAGCTCCACACAGCTTTTGCCTCAAGAATTGTACTGCATCTTGGTATTTCATTCCACCTTCAGTTAATGCTAAAGCAACAAGCACGGGGTGCTCCCAAGGCCTGCAACACAGCGGACAGCCATACAACAACCAGGTTCTTCACAAAACTTAAATTCATAAGACTGGTTGGACAGCAATACACCATCATCAAAAGGTCAAATGAAAACATGTATGGCTTCTTTCTCCACGAGAGTAGGGTCATAAGTTGCTTCACCGATTCTTATTATTGCAGTAACTCCACACTTTTTAAGTTCCTCTGTGAGTATGTTTTAGGTTGCATTGTGTGTTATGAGAAATCTCCCCACTTTTACGGGGGCTTCTTGTACATGATTTCCACAGGCGCAGCAGGTTAGTTCATTTGAGCCATGTTAATTTAATTAAGAACCCTCAATAGAGTTATGAAAGAATGTTTAAAATGGAATACAAAAATGATGCTAAGTAATTGACATCTGCTTCAATCAACTCCATCTGGCACTCTCAGTGCTTGGAGATTGAAGTTGGGAGTGATGGGAAACGGAGGGAGCCTGCTCACAAGAAGCAGCCAATCTTCAGTCCAGTGATACTAAGGCAGTAGAAAGGATGTGCCCTGAGAGAGCCCTTGTAAAAATGCTCTGTGCTTTTAACCCAACTCCTCTGTGTCCAGGCTGACCACTCTTATGGGGGCTTCTCAGTGGAGTAGGAGTGGATTTCTACAGTTCACTTGTTTGTGTCAGGGTTGGGCTGTGCCTGGCAATAATCTCCACTGGCCTCATAAATGTGAGATCAAAGAACACCACAGAATGGAGGAATCTGTTTACTCATTGACTACTATGGCCCTATCATGCAGCTGTTCCCAAGGCAGTGGCAATACGGCATGGCAGGGGTGACGCAGGTGTTCATGGGGGCACCAGACTTACGATGCAGCAGTCAGCCCACTGTCAAAGGAGCCAGTACCCACACTGAGGTATTTTTAAATAATCTAAAAGAAGAGTGCTGTTTAAACATTTGTCTTAAAAACAGTCCTAAGGGGACTGGGGTTGTAGCTCAGTGGCAGAGCACTTGCCTAGCACGTGGGAGGCCCTGGGTTTGATCTTCAGCATCATATAAAGATAAATAAAGTAAAGATATATATAAAAAAACTGTCCTAAGCTTTTCTTTCTTTCTTCTATTCCCCTTGGGAAAACTTTCTAGTTGTTAAGTTTATTACCTTTCAAAATGTACACCTGCCTTAAATAGTGCAAACATATTATACACATCTTTATATTAGTTTAGAAAAAAATTTCATTTTAAACTAAAATTGAGGCCTCTTACAAGGATTATCCAGGTTCTTTGTAAAACTTATAAAGAGTGAATTGCATATATAATTATCAAAAAAGACACTGAATTAATAATATTTTATAGTAAATAAAACAATATACTTTGGCCTTTCTTTCAAGAACTGGAAATATTTTCTCCGTATGAGTTATAGCTTAATCTCTAATTTTCAATACTATTAATGTATACATTGAACCCTCTAAATTGAAGCCATTATTCTTAATTAAGTACTAGTACTATGACAATACTTAGCCTAAATTAAAAAAATAAAATCTTAAGTTTGGGGAGTGGTAAGTAAACTACAACTTTGTTAGAGAAAAAAGAAATAAATAAAGGGGGCAATGGAACCAGGGCACTATGACAGTACGGGTAGCTGAATGCCCAAAATTCCCTCAAATGTGGATGAAATCCTTTGAGTACCTGGCTGGAATCCAGTTCTGAAGGGCAGCCTCAGAAACGAGGAAAACTGAAGAGGAGCCCAAGGGGGTATTGGGAATATCCAGCATTTGCTTTGTAGGAAACAAGTTCTCCCACCTTACTGTGTTGGGAAGGGGCTCAAGGGAGGGCTTTGTGCAGAGAGGGCCTGGGTTTGGAGGTGTCTCTGTTTTCTCCCTGGGATGGGGAGGCCTTTGAGCTCATGTACAGGTGTGAGAGAGTGGGTGGTTAGATAGCCAGTGGGTGGGCACCCGTCTGTGAAAGTGGTCACCTGTGGGTGGGGGGGGGGTTCTGCAGCAATGCTGGAGTCTCTAGCTTCCCTCTGGATTCCAGAGGTTTCAGAGCCTTCCTCAGGAAGCTCTAGCCAGGTCCCTCTGGAGGCTTACACCTGCTTCTAGAGAGAAGGCCCTCCCCCACGTTGCCCCAGGGATTCCTCCCAGGCCTTCCTTCTCCTTTCAGGGAGGAGGAAGTTTGCTGGCCTCTTCTGGTCCCCACTCTCCCTGGCTGGTCTTCACAGTGCCTCGGGTTTGACTGAAGCTCACTCAGTGGGAGTTGCTGAAGCTCTTTCTTCCCCCAGGCAGATCTTAGCTTCCTTACTGCTCTCCCTCCCAGGGTTCTTCCTGAGACAGACCTGCAGGTGCCCAGGGCCCAGTCTTTTCCTCTCACAGCTCCTCTGGGACCTGCTTCACAATCCACTTACAGGGTTGAAGAGAGCCTCATGGATGTCAGGGACTGTGAAGAGCCTGAGGTTTTACTTGACTTGCAAGCCAAGGAAGTAGCCTGCCGTAGTTTCATGGGTGCTGGCAGGAGACATGAGACCCTGGGTCAGAAAAAGGACTTCATTGCTCAAGGCACATCAGGGAGCATAAATTTCATGATCACTTTGGTTTCCCTTGCCGTCCAAGTCTCATGTGACACAGTGGGTGTACATCACAGCTGAGAAGCCCCCAGTTTAGAAACACCAATCTCTTATAAAGGACTGCAAACAAACCTGCCCAATCTTTTCCCCAGTGGTTGCTATAATTTGTATGATATTTGACAGCAAACAAATCTATCTTTTGGCCCAGAGAGAGACACTAACCCTTTCTTCCAAGGCTTTCACTGTACAAACATTCTGGGAAAGATACCAGATCAAAAGCTATCAACGCCTCTGCTCGTGAGACTTTCAGAAATGTGAGAGACCCATGAAGAATTGTCTCCCAACACCCAAGAGAGAAAACCCAGGCCAAACTGGCACCTGTTTTTGGCTCTTTCCCCTGTCCCTAGTTTCCTTGGGTGACTCATTCAAGTGTTATATACTCCCTTCCCCCAGGTCTCCATGCCTAGTGCAGTGCCAAATCCCTGAAATATTTTCAATAAATGTTTGTCAAATGGATGGGTGAATGAATGAAGGCAGGGTCTTTATAGAATTTCTGCTTTAACAGTATGAAAATAGCTAAAGCATAAAAGAAACCCCAATAGAAATGGCATGTCAACTAGTCAGTTCTGCTGTAACCAGAGGTGGTGTCAAGAGTATGTGACCTGGTTGATCATGGTGGTATACACCTGTAATCCTAGGGACTTGGGAGGCTGAGGCAAGAGGAAGATCAGCCTCATCAACTTAGCAAAACCCTAAGCAACTTATGGCTGTGGTAATGTGCCCCTGGGTTAAATCCCTGGTACCAAAAAAAAAAAATAAAAGTTGTGATCTATGTACCCAGGGCCTCCTGCTTTAGGATTCTACTAAGCTTGGTTTAATATTCTGTTGTCACCATCTTGAAATATTTACTTACTTGTTTACTTGTTTGTTTGTTTACGTTACCAGGGATTGAATCTAGGGGCACTTAACCACTGAGCCACATCCCCAGGCCTTTCAATTTATTTATTTTTTATTTTGAGACAGGGTCTTGCTAATTTGTGGAGTCTAGCTTTGAAGTTGTGATCTTTCTACCTCCGCCTCCCAAGTTGCTATAATTACAGGTATGCAAGTGCCACTACCATCTTGAAATTTTTAGTTTTCAACAGAGCCGTACAAATAATGGCTATGACACTACATATGCATTCCTAAAAGTTAGAATGCTGTGCAAAATCATGGAATAAAACCCACAGGACTTAAGGGGAAAATGGAATTAAGGGCACAACACTTGAAAACATCATACTGACCCATAAAAAATAAACCTACTACAAATGGTAGCACATTTATACAGTTAAATGGTTCAGAAATACAGGAACATTGCAACACACATAGCATTTTCCTTGAGAAGGTCCTGTATTGCTGGTGGACCTGGTGTTGGAGAGGTAGTGGCTATTGTTATTTTGCAGGGTGGATGGGGCGGGTACCTGACATCAGATGTGGAATGGTGAGGCTTATAGCCTATTCGGTGAATTGAGGTAGCTGGGGCATGTTTGAGGAGTGTGAACGTGTGGGCTTTTTGTATTTCTACAGGGCTTCATTCAGCGGGTCCGATTTTTTACTCTTTCACCTAGTGTTTCTCAAATTTGCTCATAAATACAATAATCATAGTATGCTCACATATCCTAATACATCAATCACACTGGAACCTATTCCAGCTCGTGAAACAGGAATTGCAGCTGAACTGACTGTATTAGCCTGATGTTTGCATACATTGATACCTGCAGCTGTCACAGAAATAACCCCATGAGGGATTATTTGAGGCAATCTGAAGAGCAAATGGGGACCCATATGTGTGAAGGGACCCTAATGGGCCTTAGAGGGCCCACTGTCCTGTATTCTGCATGCCTAAATTCTCGAGGCTTTCCATAGAATCCATTAGGAACTAAAATTGCTGTCTTGGATGGCCCCAACCAGCCTGCTTAGGAGCAGACTGCCCCATGGGCCCCTTGCCCAGTCACTCACCTACCAATAGGCTGAAAAAAATATAAATACAAAACTCTTCACAGACAACTTTTTTCCCTCTCTCCACTTTTTTATTTTATTTTTTAATTGTCCATTTTCTTTTTTAAAATATTTTTTAGTTATAAATAGATGCAATATCTTTATTTCTTTTATTCATTTTTATGTGTTGCTGAGGATCGAACCCAATGCCTCACATGTGCGAGGCAAGCGCTCTGCCACTGAGCCACAACCCCAGCCCTCTCTCCACTTTTTAAAAATCCTGCTTTTGTTGTTGTTTATTGACAACAACCTAATGGATATTCTTCTCCATATATGTGGACAAATAATTTGCATACAGAGAACTACCAAAATGTCTCTGAGTAGCTCAGAGGTAAGTAGCTGTCCAGGATCATTAAGACAACAAGGGCCAGGGCCAGAATTAGAGCTCAGGTCTTTCTCCACAGCCTCTTTACTTTTACTTCTCAACTTCCCGCCAAGGTGAAATAGCCTGGAGTTTCCTTGTGGAGTGAAAAAGTGTGCAGGTGGAGAGGTCAAGGTGGGAAGGCACAGGGATGCAGAGTTTTGTTGTGAGAAAACCTGTCAGACAAGAGGAATGGCTGTGTGGGACCCAAGAGGCAGATCCGCAAAGGGTTCCTGAGAGGTCCCTGATGGCTGGGGCCAAGGTGAGGCAGCAAGAGGTTTGGAAGCCAACAGAAAGACTTTCCTCACCTGCCAATGTCCCCTCTGTCCCACATTGAGCAGGTTTGGTGCCAGGCTTTGTGCAAGAGGGATAAAGGGTGAAGGCAGAATCACTAACTTTGCTAACGTTTTTGGATTATTCAGATGGGAAGTCCAGAATGTAGACCATCCACACTTGACCCTGCTATTTAACTTTGTGGTCAGAATCCTGACCATGATCTGGAGATCAACAGAGAAAATGAGAAATTAGAAAATAAAATAAGCCTCACTAGGACAAGAACTCTCACTTCTCTGCTCCTGGAGTGTGCATGGTGAGGAAGGAGGAGTCAGAGGAAGCTGAGAAGAGGGGGGGGAAATAACTGCAAAATCCCAAACAACTGATTTTGGCTTTTGAATGCATTTGGCAATACCATTTCCCCATTTGGTACTTGAGATTGAAGCCGGGGTGCTCTGCCACTGAGTTACCTTCCCAGTCTTTTTATTTTGAGACAGGGTCTTGCTAAGTTGCCCTGGCTGGTGTGGAACTTGCAGCTTTCCTGACTCACCCTCCCAAGTAGCTGGGATTATAGGTGTGCACCACCACGTGTGGTAGCAATATCTGTTGGGTTTTTTTTCCTCCTGGTGCTGTGGATTGAACCTAGAGCATTGGGCATGCTAGGCAAGCACTCTGCCACTGAGCTACAGCCCCAGCAAAAATAGCATAACTAGAGAAGCAATGGCAAATAGCTAAGAAAATACTTACAACATTTTAAAAATATGATATTCTTTAATATATGCAGAGCGCTTCCAAAATAAGAATATCAACATTTTCAAATAAAATGAAACTTGAAGGAAAAATGAAATGAATAACCAGAAAAAGTTTTAAATTCCATTATATTTAAAGAAATACATATTTTAAAAACAGACTATTTTTAATTAAATTTATAAATATTTGAAATAAAAGACCATATCTAGGATTGATGAACATATAGGGATTGGAAATTCATAATTGCTCTTGGGACTCGTGAGTGTGTGTGTGTGTGTGTGTGTGTGTTGGTTCTAGGGGTTGAACCCAGGGAATTCTACCACTGAGCTACATCCCCGGTTCTTTTTATTTTTTGAGGCTGACCTCAAACTTTTGATCCTCCTACCTCAGCCACCCAAGTTTCTGGGTTCACAGGCTTGCACCACATGCCTGGTCTTTTGGGATTATATATTGGTACATTTATGGAAAGTAAATGTACCAATATATGTAAGATTTTTAAGATTTTCCTTTTTCTCTTCACAATTCACTTCTAGGAAGTCATGCAAAGGAAATCACAGGTCACATATATAAAGACATGGAAACTACCTGGTGGGCTTTTTGACACATCAGTGCAGTAAAAATATACTGTACTCATGAAAAATTATGTGGAAGAATACATAGCAGTCAGGGGAAAATGAAGACATTAAAAAAAATCTTGAAGTAACATGTTTATAAAATGTCTTATATAATAGGATCTTGATTTTTTTTAAAAAAGCTTTTTTTTCAAGTTATTTACATGAAAAAAAGAGTGAAATATACTAATGTGAATAACAGTGAATACTCTAAATGGTGAGATAATAGGTAATCTTTTGTAAAAAATATTTTTAGTTTTAGAAGGACACAATACCTTTATATTATTTATTTATTTTTATGTGGTGCTAAGGATCGAACCCAGGGCCTCACACGTGCTAGGCAAGTGCTCTACTGCTGAGCCACAACCCCAGCCCCATGGGTAATCTTTCTAACCCCCCCCCACCCCGCCCGTTGGTCTTTTCAACACTGAGTATTGTTTTATGATTAAAAAAAAAAAAGTTTTCCCGAGTTATTAAAATGAAGATTTATATTCCTAAACGAGGTTTTCTCAGATTAGTGTTGATAGGAATTTGAATTCCTTGAGAAGACAGCCACAGCTGGCAAAGGGACAAGTGGGACAGAGCAAGGAGGAGGGAGGGAGGCGGTGGCCTCCAGAGTCTCCCAGCCTGCAGGGACCTCTGGGCCAGCTATGCAGAGCCTTCCCAGGCTGCCCTGAGCACCGAGCCTCAGGATACCTCCCCGTGCCCGCACATGCCAGCACCACTGCTTTATAAACCTGTTTCCCTGTGTAGAGGGCTGCAATATGAAGTGTCATTTTATGTGGGTTGAATTAAAATAAAATGTTTGTGAGATGCTATTGTGTGTAGCCCACCAGGCATCGTCCAGCCCTGGTGGATCCCTTCTATGGACAGAGAACTAGAGCACTCACTACCTTTGTGGCTTTTTGACAGTACAAAGTGGTAGATGTTTTTTCTTATATTTAAAAATTTTTAAATTATATTTGGACACAATATCTTCTTTTTATTTATTTTTATGTGGTGCTGAGGATTGAATCTAGAGCCTCACGCATGCTAGGCGAGTGCTCTACCTCTCAGCCCCAGCCCCAGCCTTCTTCTTACATTTAACAAGCTCTAGTTCCCCCTCATGCCTGGCCAGCCCCCATCCCTCCTCCCTGGGGCAGCACCTCAGATGTCTGAAGGCAGTCACCGTGTCACCCCAAGTGCACTGTCCTCTTCCTCTCTAGTTCCTTAACCACCATCACCACCAGATTTTGAGGCTCTTGCTTTCCACTGCCTCTTCTGAAGACACTGTCCCTTCTGGCCACCTGGTATGTTAAAATAGACACCCTGGGACTGAGGCCACTATGCCAGGCCATTTAACTCATTAATGAGCCCTCAGATTCATTTCATGATCATCAAGTGGGCACCTCCTATGTGCCCAGCACTGTGCTGTGTACATGGGAGACCCCAAATATAAAGAAAGGCCCAGCCCCGATTCTTCCCTGGCAGGTGGAGTGAGGAGAGCTGGCCCAGGTCATCTGCCATGACTGAGCCCTGTTGCCCATAGGGCTGGCTGAGGGCCAGTTCGACTCACATCCATGGGGCCCCAAAGCAGAGAAAAGCCTCCTGGCACTGCCTGCCACTGGCCAATCAGCCCCTCAGGGCAGCTCCCAGGCAAGGTGTATCTCCTTGGAGGACAGCGCAAGGCCACACAAGCCTCTGCTCCCTTATTGGCTCCCCAAGGAGGCTGGGCTGCTGAAGTCACCTGAGGGCCAGTAACCCGTGTCACCTCATGCACAGGTGGCAGAATAAAATGGAACCATCCACCTAAGGAGTTGACTTGCCTGTTAAACTCTATGCCAAGCCCTTTCATGCTGGGCACCGCATTTATGTTGACTTTTTGTTGTTTTTTTCTTAAATAAAAGCAAATATTCATTGCATTTGGCATTTTAGTATTTACCTCTCTTTATAAAATCTATAAACTGTAGTAATCAAGATAGCTTGGCACTGGCATAAAAATAGACACATAAATGAACAGAATGAAATAAGGAGCCCAGAAATAAATCTTCACATTTTGGTCAACTGGGTTTTTGTTTGTTTGCTCGTTTGTTGTTTGGTCCAGGTAATGAACCCCGGAGTGCTTAAGATTAAGCACCACTGAGCCACATCCCCTTCAATTTATTTTTTATTTTGAGACAGGGCTCACTCAGTTACTGAGGCTGGCTTTGAACTTGCAATCCTCCTGCCTCAGCCTCTGAAGCCACTGGGATTACAAGTGTGCACTACGGTGTCCAGCTGGTCAACTGGGCATATACAATGTGGGAAAGATAGTCTCTTCAATAAATATGCTGGGAAAACTGCACATCTCCATGCAGAAGAATGAAATTAGACTCTCATCTCACACTGCATGCAAAAATCAGCTCAAAATGGATTAGACTTAAACATAAGACCCAAAATTAGAAAACTCCTAGAAGAAAACAGTGGGGGAAGTTCCTTGGTATTGGTCTGAGTAATGATTTATTTGGATGTTACCCTATAAAGCACAGGCAACAAAAACAGAACAAAACAGGTGGAATCTCATCTAGGTGAAAAGCTTCTGCATAGCAAAGGAAACAATCCAAGTAAAGAGACAACCTATGAAAATGGGAGAAAATGGTTGCAAACCATACATCTGATAAGGACTTCATATGCAAAACGTATAAGGCATTCAAACAACTGAATAGTAAGAAAACAAATGACCTGATTTGAAAGTGGGCAAAGATCTGAATAGACATTTCTCAAAAGAAGGCATACAAATGGCCAACAGGGATTTGAAAAAATGCTCCACAGTACTAATCATCAGGAGAATGGAAATTAAAACCACAATGGGAGATTATGTCACTCCCGTTAGAATGGCTGCTGTTGAAAAGATGAGAGATGAGGGGCTGGGGATGTGGCTCAAGTGGTAGCCCGCTCGCCTGGCATGCGTGCGGCCCAGGTTCGATCCTCAGCACCACATACAAACAAAGATGTTGTGTCCACTAAAAAATAAATATTAAAAATGTCTCTCAAAAAAAAAGAAAAGATGAGAGATGAGTGCTGGCAAGGATGTGGAGGAAAGGGAATGCTGGGATGCTCTTGGTGGGAATGTGGAAAACCATATGGAGGTTCCGCAAAAAATCAAAAATAGCCCGGTGGGGTGGCGCACACCTTTGATCTCAGAGGCTCGGGAGCCTGAGGCAGGAGAATTGTGAGTTCAAAGCCAGCCTCAGCAATTTAGTGAGAGCCTAAGCAACTCAGCAAGACCTTGTCTCTAAAAATATATTTTAAAAGGGCTGGGGATGTGGCTTAGTGGTTAAGCACCCTTAGGTTCAATCCCTGGTAACTAAAATAAATAAACAAACAAATAATAGAACTACCATGGGACACAGCCATCCCACTACTAGGCATTTATCCAAAGGAAACATCTGCATTCCCATCTCTATTGTAGCACATTCACAATTGCCAAGATATGGAATCAAATATCCCTTAACAATGACTGGATAAAGAAAATGTGGTACACAGACACAGGATACTATTTGGTTATTAAGAAAAGAATGAACTTCTGTCATTTGTGACAGTATGAATGAACCTGAAGGACTTAAAGACAAATACTGAATGATCTCACTCTGTGCAGAATTTAAAAACATCAAACTAATAGAAACATACAGTAAAATGGTGGTCCCTAAGGCTGGCAGGTTGGGAGAATTAAGATGTTGGTCAAAGGACATTCGTTCTCAGTTAGATAGGAAAAATAAGTTTCAGAGATGATGACTGTAGTTAATAAGAGCATATTGTGTATACTTGGAAATTGCTAAGAGAGATCTTAAGTATTCTCTACACACATACACACAAATCATACGTATAAGGGGTAATGTGTATATGCTGATTAGCTTGATTTTGCCATTCCACAACATACACATATGTATCAAAATATGCTGAATGCCATAAATATATAAATTTTTATTTGTCAATTAAAATTAAAATTTAGGGCTGAGACTGTAGCTCAGTGGTAGAGCACTTGCCTAGCATGTATGAGGCCCTGTGTTCAATTTCAAATACTATAAAAACAAAAATTTTTTTTAATTACACTGATCATATGTATATATAGACACATACACATATGATTGCTAATTACTGGAAATCTTTTTTTTTAATGTCTTAATTTTGTTTATTCATTTTTATGTGGTGCTGAGAATCGAATTCAGTGTCTCACACGTGTGAGGCAAGTGCTCTGCCACTGAGCCACAACCCCCGTACAAATTACTGGAAATCTTGCAGTAGGTGTTACCATTCTGCTTTACAGATGAGAAAATAAAACATATTTTTGTTTAAACAACGGCTATTAAGCCCCATCTGTACCAGGGAAGAGGCTAGAAGCAGAGAGAAGGCTGTGGGGAGCAAGACTGGCAGTCTCTGCTCTCATCTGTCTGGTCTGAAAGCAAAAATGAAACAGAAAGACAAGCAAATAAGTGTAATTGTGATGTGTTAGGAAGGAAAAATAGAACAGGGGCATTGACTTATGGGGATCTGCAGAAAGACACCTAAGCTGGGTTAGAAGCATGAGTTAGAGGCTGAACAGGACTGCTGTGAGCACGTTAACAGGTGCTAAGGCCCTGAGGTAGATAGAAGTACTGCCTATTTAATGACAAGAAAGAGGTCCTGAGGCTCTGAGGGAAAAGGGCAAGCAGATAAAGTTACATGGCAGAGTAGGAGTCAGATCCTTCACGTTGTCAAAATCTACAGGCCTAAGTATCTCCTGAGGAAGCCGATTTCACTGCAGGCTCTGCAGCCAGTCCTGCCCACCACTGAACCCACTTCGCCTCAGCTGTGAGTCTAGACTTGTGCCTCCAAATGGTGTGCAGCCAGGTGGTCAGAGGAGGACACGTCAAGGAATGAATGCAAGCGCAGGTCTTCGACGCCATCTGAAAGATCTGAACTTTTCCTAGGAGGAGGGGAAGTCAATGAGACCAAAGCCATGCGGCAGACTGATGTAGAGTCAGGATTTGAACCCAGCCCTAACTCCAAAACCAAAGGGTCTTTGTGTCTTCCTAAAAGGAGTGTGGCATGTGGCTTGTCAAACCCCCTGTCAAATGGGTGTCCCAAGGGATAGAGGAAAGACCCTCCAGACCAGGGAACAGCATCAGCAAAGCAAGAATCTATGCTGCTCAGAAGTGGGTGGGGACAGAGTGGGCTGACCGCGGTAAAGCCAAATTTCAGTGATGGGATTTCCTTTCCCCGTGGCCTTAGCAAGGGCCTCACAGCTCCTTCCTTAAGAACTTTTCATCAGAATCTCATTTGGGGGCCGGGTGTGGTTGTGCACGCCTATAATCCCAGCAGCTGGAGAGGGTGAGGCAGGAGGATTGCAGATTCACAGCCAGACTCAGCAATGTAGCAAGGTCCTAAAGCAAATTTGTGAGACCCTGTCTCTAAATAAAATATAAAGGAAGAACGGGGGATGTGGCTCAGTTGTTAAGCACCCTTGGGTTTAATTCCCGATACAAAAAAAAAAAAAAAAATCTCATTTTGGCTTCTCAGTACCCCCGGAAGGAAAAAGAGCCTACAGGGATTGCCACCCCTTACCCAGCCAGATACATTGATTCCATACACGGTGAAACCATTCACCTGATGGCCTGTGGGAAATCAGAACAACCACTGGCAGTGCTGGGCCCCAGGGGACAGGCTGGACTTGTCCACACACAGTGCAGGAGTCCGGGTGGGCCCTATGCCACTGAGGTTATGAGAAAACAGTCACCTGTCATCATCGGCTGGAGACTGCTTGAATCACAGGGCCCTGTGTGTGTGTGCGCTGCTTTGGTTCAGGAGGACATGAAGATCCCCAAACCTGGACACTCTCAATGCTGTGTGACCTTGGGAAGCAGCGTGCCACTAGTTTTGGTTTCCTTTTCTATGAAATGAGGTTGACCTGGCCAGTCCCTTCCAGCTCTGACATGGTCAGACCTTGAGGCTGCCTGGGTGGGTCTCTGACCGGAGGGTGCCGGCACAAGGGGCATTTGGGTCAAGACAGTGGTGATTTGGCTGCCAAGAGGAACAAGGAAGTAAGAAGGTGTCTCAATCCTGGCTACTCTGAGAACTGGGTGGGGCACGCACCCCGATGGCCTTCAGGGAGGGGAGGCGTGAATGACTAGCCTGTCCCAGCACCTGCCTATGGGGAGGGGAGCTCAGGCACCAGAGGTGCACCTGCTGTAAGTGCCATCAGCTGCCTGGGGATCAACTGTCTCCACAGGCCCACAGGCCTCCCACAACCAGGATGGACCAAAGAACCAGGCAGCAGCCAGCAAGGGACGTCCAAATGGGAAGGTGGAAACACAAGGCTTAGAGTCCTCAGTTCCAGAGTTTTCTTGCCACCACCCAGAAGCCCAGCAAGGCCCCACCAGCAGCCAGCCCCTCCTCCCAGGTGTGAAGCTCAAAGTGAGTCCCTCCTTCAAAGATGGCCTCTACACCCTACCAACCCTGCGGACCACCACCAGGACAGAGCCACAGCATCTCAGCCTCACGGGCAAAGACATGCCTCTCCTCCTGTCTGGTTTCCCCCAGGTCTCCCTGAAATGGCCCTGAACGCGGCACCCACTTCCTGCTCCCCAGCCCCCTCTCTCTGCCCTCCTATTGGGCATCTGTCCCATGGGTCTGTACCTGAGCTCTCACCCCCATGACTCATCTCTCCTCTTCTTTGTCATATTTCCCTTCTCCCTCACTCTCTCTTCCTCCTGGACCTCTGGCCTTTTGCCCATGGCTGTTCTATGACGACCCCTTGGCACTCAGCAAATTTAGCATCTCTGAAAGTTCCATGCTGCATAATCCCAGAGCTGGAAGGTGCTCTGTGGGAGGTGACAAGGACCCTACTGGGAACTTTGATCAGACCCTGTCTCTCCAGGATGCCAGGAGTGAGGTCTTGTCACTGCCTGAGATGAAACCAGCTTCTGGGGTCACATCCTGCTAACCAGACCCATGAGAACACAACTGATATATAAACCAGAAAGTTTATTAACCTGAAATATAAAACAGAGTTCTCAAACTGGCTGAATGCCTGCATTTGCCTATTGATTTCTTCTCCCTGGTGTGAATCTCTTAATCTTCACCAGGGGCTGAGCCTTGGCAAGAATGAACACACTGTGTCTGAGGACAGGGCAGCCCCTTCACAACTTGTGGGTATCTGAAGACCAACTAGGAAGCTCGACAAGCACAGGCGCAGAATTAGGGAGAGGAGAGTGTAGGCTGCATTCCCCAGAGCAGAGCACCCTTGCACAAGCTACTTTCCAGAAAAGATCTCCATGGCTAACGCAGGTCTCAGAAGGCTGCTTCTTTACCTGCCCTAGAAATCTGTAGTGTGCCTTGGCCTGTTCCCGGCTCTGGAGCAAACACTGGTTTACAAAAAGTTTTCCAAATTTATCTGACCACGAAACTTCTTTCCCTTGTGTTCCCTAACACCATCCAAAGGATAAGGCTGGGCTTTTGCAGGACACGGTCTCCCAGCTCTCTATGAGGAGAGCAGAGCTGGGTCCCTGTGTCCAAGGCCTTTCCCCTCCCACCAAACTGCCCGCCTAGTGCACCCTCTCAGGCCCCATCCCTGTTTTGCAGACCAACCTCTGAAGGCAAATTCTTTTTCTTTTTTTTTTTCAGCCTCTGGGTGAGAGCTTTCTTACTGTATCATACATGGCTGAGGACATCACCTGATGCATGTGTATGTGGTACTGGGGGTCACACTCCAGGGCTTTTAACCACTGAGTTATATTTCTAGCCCTTTTTAAATTTTTTTGCATATGCCCCCACTCTTGACCAAAAAAAAAACAAACATTCTTTCTATGTACATTATTGGCAGTGTCTAGGCACTGATGTTAGCTCAAGAAGCCTTTCTGGCCAGGCATGGTGACACATGACTCTAGTCCAATGGCTCGGGAAGCTGAGGCAGGAGGATCTCAAGTGTAAGGCCAGCCTCTGCAACTTAGCCAAGCCCTAAGCAACTTACCAAGACCCTGTCTCAAAATAAAAGATGAAAAGGGCTGTGGATGTGGCTCAATGGTTGAACACCCCTGGGTTTAATCCCTGGTACCAAAGGAGAAAAGAAGAGAAGGAGGAGGAGGAGAAATCCTTTCTGTGCTTCAGGTGACTTCCCTGCCAGCAAACAGAGAGGGAACGATTAAAGAAATTGAACAAACTTCATAAACTGGGTATGCCCTGAGCTAATGAGAGAGCAGATATCCTCAAGGATTTAGATATGCAGTTGTGGGCCTGGGCTGAGTTTGGGGATGAGGACTGGGAAGAGCAGAATTGTCCATTCAGTGACCAGAGTGTCAGGGTGATCTGGAAGGGAGGGGTGACAAGCCTTGCAAACAGAGGAGAAGCCAGATCTAACAAATAAAAACAGAATGACTAGTTAAATTTGAAGTTCACATCAACAGAAAATGATGCCTTTTTTTTTTTTTTTTTTTTGGTATATGGCCTGACCAAATTTTGGGACATAGTTAGATTACAGATTTTTTGTGGTTTATGGGAAATTCAGATCTCATCCAATGCTCTATATATCATCCAGTAACTCTATGCAGCCACGGGAAGGGAGGGGGGCTATGACTGGGGCAGTGGGGACAGGAGGCAGACCATGGTGGGGGGGTTGGGGGGGGAGCCTGGGGCAGGTGATGAAAGGAGGGAGGAGGAGAGGGAGCACCTCATCCAATCTTATTTCTAAACCCCAAGGAAAGGACATTTGTGTCTCACATTTCAGGTCTGTGTGTGATCTCATTGATTCTGTGTTAGTTTTACTAGTCTCAGTGGAATCTCGTTGTTACCTTCCCTTTACTGTCATAAAAGGGACCTCAGAGTCCAATTATTTAGTGGCTCCTTATTGACACGGAGAAACAGGTCCAGAGGAGCCGGAACATTCCACAGTGATCACAGCTCTTTTTGCTATTCTGAATTCTTTCCCCACATTCAAAAGAGCTTACACCCCTGGGTCTCAGTTTCTCCATCTGTAAACATGTCCCATAGGATCATCGTGAGGACTAACTAACTAGTTATGGAATTTGAAGTGTCTGTCATGGGTAGATGTTCCATAAGGATTGGCTGTTTATTGTCTCTTATTTCAGTCCTCTGAAAAGCTGATACCATGAGCATGAGACATGCAAAAGATAGGAAATGTCTCTGAAGGGGGAAAGAAAGTATATTAGCAGCTGTTGCCGCCTGTCAAGTTACTCCAAAACCAAAGGGCTGAAAACAAAAAACTGTTTATTATTTCCCTCTGAGGGTGGGGGATCTAGAGAACTGAGATATGTGGCTGTTCTAAAGTCTCTCAGGAGGTTGTAGTGAAGGTGTGGTGAAGACTGCATCAGATAATGACTTCCAGTTTTACTCATGGGGCTCCTGGTCAGAACTTCAATTCCTTGCCACATGTGCAAGGGCTGTTCAGCAACATGGCAGCTGGCTTCCTCCAGGGAGAGGGAGATGGACAGAGAAAGACTGACCAAACAATCACATCCTGAGATGTGAGAGGGGATTGAAGGATGGTAGGACCGGAATAGGTGGAGGAGGAACACAGTGATAGACGGAAGGGCAGTTGGCAAAGAATGGACAACGACTCTTCTCTCTTGTCTTAGTCTGGTTTCTGTTGCTATAACAAAATACCTGAGACTGTGTAATTTATAAAGAATAGAAGTTTATTTGGCACATAGTTCTGGAGGGTAAGTCTAAGAGCACAGTGCCCGGGATCTGCTCAGCCTCTGGTGAGGGCCTTCTTAATGTATCATAACATGGCTGAGGACATCACCTGATGAGAAAAAACAAGTATGCTAGCTTAGATCTCTTCTTATTAAACCACAAATGGAGATCTTACTCTCATGCCTCATCTAATCCTAATTCTATCCAAAACTCCAAATACCAGGAACATGAATTTGGGGGTGTTTTCAACTCATGAACGTTGGGAGGCACATTCAAGCCATAACACCTCTCTTCCCCTTCAGAAGTTTCCTGTTTCCTGCTCACCTCTTTCCTGGGAGGAGCTGGGTTGTTGGCTGGTTGGAGGGCCAAAGAGGGGAGGCACCACCAAGACCTGCCTCTGAGGGGTGCTCTGTCTTTGTTTCCCCGTTCTTTCCTTGTTAAAAAATAAATACAATATGCCGCGTCCGGCTAACGGAGCCGAGTCCGGCGAGGGACGGCGGGGTTAAAAAATACACAGGACACCAAGGTTCTTCATCCAGGAGGGAGCGTGTGCGCGCTTTATTGCCAGATTTGTTCCCCTTATATATCTTTTTAACAGCTGCGGGAAATCACTCAAAAGTGAGGAGGGAAGAGTAATAACTGCGTCCTTGGGTTACCGTCACGTCACCGTCCCCTATCAGGAGGCTCCAACAGGTCAAGATGTTCCCGAGAGACACTTATGCGCGAGGCAGATAAACAGGGAACCGCCAGCCCGAGTCACAGCCTTGTGAGCTGGCCACATTGACATGCATAACAAAGAACTGGGGGTTGAGTCCCCAGGGGCCAGGGCGGGCCTGCTACCAGCACAATATATAGATGTTTTGGGCTGGGGATGTGGCTCAAGCGGTAGCGCGCTTGCCTGGCATGCGTACGGCCCGGGTTCGATCCTCAGCACCACATACAAACAAAGATGTTGTGTCCGCCGAAAACTAAAGAAAAAAAAAAAATAAATAAATATTAAAATTAAAAAAAAATATATATATAGATGTTTTATAAAATCTAACATTAGAGAGTGGAAGATCACATATAACCCACCTTATCATAACTTATACATAACTTTTCATATTTTTTTGCTCCCACTTTTCTCATCTACATATACATTTTAAGGAAGCTTGTGCCAGGCGGGTGGGACAACTGTTTTTCCTTGGGGTTGATTCCCAGAGGTGGTACTACTGAGGCAAGGTGTGTAAGTCCTTGTGGCTCTTAGTACAAGTTACTTTTCAAACTTTTTTTTTTTAACTTAGAGTACTGTAAGGGTGCTGCTTTCACCAAATCTTTATAAGCAATGGAAAGTAGTTGACAAGTCATTTTATAGCTCAGTAATTTAAAAAATCATCCAATACAGTACCCTATAAATATGTAGTTTTTAATGTGTTAATTTTAAAGATAAATATTATGTTCTTTCTTTCTTTCTTTCTTCTTTCCTGGAGCTTGAATCCAGAGTCATTTTACCACTGAGCTACATACATCCCCAGCCCTTTGTAATTTTTTAATTTAAGATGAGGTGTCACTAAGTTGCCCAGGTTGACCTCCAATTTGATATCCTCCTGCCTCAGCTTCTTGTGTTGCTGAGATTATAGACATGTGCCACCATGCTCAACAAAAATAAATATTAAAAATTTTTAAATACCCCCCAAATAAAAATCATACCATATATTTGATTTTTTTAATTTTCAGTTGTAGTTGGACACAATAACTTTATTTTTTATTGATTTTAAAAAATAAATGACAGCGGAATGCATTACAATTCTTATTACACAATATACAGCACAATTTTTCATATCTCTGGTTGTATATAAAATATGCTGACACCAATTCGTG
Organism: Marmota marmota marmota; assembly: GCF_001458135.2. NCBI lineage: Eukaryota > Metazoa > Chordata > Mammalia > Rodentia > Sciuridae > Marmota > Marmota marmota. The sequence continues at coordinate 674,242 of NW_026000240.1, forward strand.
ACTTTATACTGTTATTTGGATAATGATGTCTATCACATTCCACCATCCTTGCCAACCCCCTGTCCCCTCCCTTTCCTTCCCTCCCCTCTGCCCTATCTAGACTTTGTCTATTCCTCCCATGCTCCCCCTCCCTATCCCACTATGAATCAGCCTCCTTATATCAGAGAAAACATTCTGCATTTGTTCTTTTGGGATTGGCTAACTTCACTTAGCATTATCTTCTCCAACACCATCCATTTACCTGCAAATGCCATGATTTTATTCTCTTTTATTGTTGAGTAAAATTCCATTCTGTATAAATGCCACATTTTTTTTTATCCATTCATCCACTGAACAGCATCTAGGTTGGCTCCACAGTTTAGCTATTGTGAATTGTGCTGCTATAAACATTGATGTGGCTGTGTCCCTGTAGTATGCTGTTTTTAAGTCCTTTGAGTATAGATCAAGGAGAGGGATAGCTGGGTCAAATGGTGGTTCCATTCCCAGCTTTCCAAGGAATCTCCATACTGCTTTCCATATTGGCTGCACCAATTTGCAGTCCCACCAGCAACGTATGAGTGTACCTTTTCCCCCACATCTTCACCTACACTTATTGTTGTTTTTCTTCATAATAGCTGCCATTCTGACTGGAGTGAGATGATATCATAGAGTAGTTTTGATTTGCATTTCTCTAATTGCTAGAGATGATGAAAAATTTTTCATATATTTGTTGATTGATTTTATATCCTCTTCTGAGAATTGTCTGTTTAGGTCCTTGGCCCATTTGTATGTATATTTGATTTTTACCACTTTCTACTTTTTTTTTTTTTTTTGGTACCAGGGATTGAACCCAGGGGTGTTTAACCACTGAGCCACATCCCAAACCCTTATTATTTATTATTTTAAAACAGAGTCTTGCTAAATTGCTTAGGGCCCCCTTAAGTTGCTGAGGCTGACTTTGAACTTCAGATCCTCCTGCCTCAGCCTCCTGAGTTGCTGGGATTACAGGCATGCACCACCATACCCAACTATACACTTTTACCTCTTGAGCTATTTTTTTTCCATATATGCCTATGTATTTGTGTGTTTTCAGAGTGAATTGTCTGTTGAAGTCCTTTATCCAATTAGGATTCTAGCATTTTCTTAACAATTTATGTGAGTATTCTTATTAAATACTTATAAGGGGGCACTTTGTCACATTAGTTGTAAATATTTTTTCCATCAAGTGTTGTTTTGCTTTATCCTTTTCTTTTAACATGTTAAAATTGGGGGAGGATTGCAAAAACATTTTGAAAGAAGCACTCAGGGAAAAGAACCATGGCAAGATGAGTTAAAAGTAAAAATGAGCTGAGCATAGTGATACATGCCTGCACACCTGTAATACCAGCAGCTCGGGCGTGAGTTCAAACCCAGCCTCATCAAAAAGCAATGTGCCAAGCAACTCAGTGAGACCCTGTCTCTAAATAAAACACAAAATAGAGCTGGGGATGTGGCTCTGATGAACCAGCCTAATTCCATTTTAAGATGGAGCCATCTCATCACAAACTCATGAACAGTTCATTTCTGTTTTACTATAAAATACTAAGATTTCTATTTGGCCTGACCATTCTTTGGTATTTAAACCTGTTTAGATTTCCTGCCCATGCTCGGAACTCACTCATGCCTGGCTCTCCTTGACCAGATAACAACCCTCCCTAAAACCTAAGTGGGCCCCTTATAAATTCTGAAGTGGGAATCTAAATTTTCTCCCTTCCTTGAAATGTGAAGCCATGTAGACCATTAACCTGCTATCTGTCCTTGTATTGTGTTTGCCAGAACCCTGTTAGCTCTAAGTTCCCAAGATACCCTCCTTTATAACTTTTTGTGCTATAAAAACCTTCCTTCTCTAAGAGCTGGCTCTGCTCTGCTTTTACTTGAGGCAGTTGCTGGTCAGCTCTCTTGTGTACACATTATAAGCTTGCTCTCATTTGGTTTAAATTGGAGTCAGTGGTCTTTGCATCATGGGTTCAACAGCTCAGTGGCCAAGTGCTAAGTTCAACCCCTGGTACCCCCCCGACACACACACACACACACACACACACAGTAAAAATGTTCATTTACCAATTGGAGAAATACAAATCAAAACTACACCGAGATTTTGTCTCACACCAATCAGAATGGCAGGCATCAAGAATACAAACAATAGGGCTGGGGTTGTGGCTCAGTGGTAGAGGCCTTGCCTAGCACGTGTGAGGTACTGGGTTTGATCCTTAGCATCCCATAAAAATAAATAAAATAAATGCCTATTAACAACTAAAAAAAAAAATTAAAGAATACAAACAATAATAAATGCTAGAGAGGCTGTGAAGAAAACACTTTTACACTGTTGACAGGACCATAAATTAATACAACCACTATGGAAATCAGTATGGAGTTTCTTCAAAAGATTAGTCATAGGACCACCTGTGACCCAGCTATACCACTCCTTGGTATTTATCCTAAGGAATTTAAGTCATCATACTACAGAGATACTGTTGCGATGGCAAACGGTGTGACTTCTGCAGTCGAGGGGGAGAAATAAAAAATGTCCACGCGCTTCTTCCCTTTTGAATACTTTATTAACTCAAATCACTCAATACAATTTCACTCTATAGGTTCTTAATCAAGAAAATTACAATCCTTAATGTTAGGCACTGCAATAGACATAATCAATTCACAGCAAACAATTCTAGGTTAATTCTAAGCACTGTCAGCACACTTAGTCATGACAGCTCATGACAGACATTCCCTCTGCATGCTAAGCTCAAGTGTCAGATTAAAAGTCTCAAGCCTTAGGCTTTAAGTCCAGCAGATGCACATCCGCTCAGACAGTGATGATCAGATCAGAAACCAAGGCAGGCTTCTCCTGGGGTGGAACTGACAGCCAGTTGAGGAGAGGGTCGTAGGGAGAAGTTGTGGCTCTCACCAGACTCAAGATGTGGCTGTAGAGTTTGAGAGCATAAGGAAAATGCAGAGGATCAGGCAAATGATGGAAAGTGTTGGGATGTCAGTCCAGGTCCTCGTCAGGCTCTCAGCATGAGGGCATCAGTTTCAGCTGGCTGAATGTCTGTTCATTTGCTCCATTATTTATACCAAATGTGGGGGCTTTTTACCCCCCTTTCAATCCTTATCAGCTGCCACTGGGTCTCTCAGTTACAAACCTCTGGTCTAGTGGTCCCACCCTGATCTTTTCACCTTTCCCCCTTATGGGGCGAGGACAGCATACCAGAGGCTTCACTTTGAGTTTGTCAGGATGGGGAGAAGTGATTTATTTGTGCATGAGGGCCATACTGGAGAGCTCTGTAGGTGCGCCTGGTGAGACTGCGGGTTTCAAACTGGAGTTTTAAGATGGAGTTGCTTAGGCTCAGGCCTTAGGCCATCCTTACAGATACATACATACCCATGTTTATAGAAGCACCATTCACAATAGCCAAACTATGGAACCAGCCTAGGTATCCATCAGTGGATGAATGGGTGAAGAAAATGTGGTATATATACACAATGGAGTTTTACTCAGCCATAAAGCAAAAAGAAATTGTCTTTTCAGGAAAATGGATGGAACTTGAAAACAAAGTGAAATAAGCCAAACTCAGAAGGTTAAGGATCACATGTTTCTCTCAAAAAATAAAGAGGAAAAAGGAAAAGGATTCTGGTTTATTCTCCTGAAAATCAAAGGGAGATCAGTAGAGGAAAGGGACCAGAGGGTAGGTGGTGGGGGAAGTGCTGGGGAGTGATCTTGGCCAAATTATATTGCTATATTGTGGGCATGTAGGAATATGTAACAACAAATCCCACTATTATGTACAACTACAGTGCACCCATAAGAACTTTTTTAAATAAAAATCTTAAAAGTAAAAATGTTCTTTCCACAGAAATTATTTTGGAAACAGCAGTTTAGTTAAGAATAAAGACCCACTAGCTGGGATTGTGGCTCAGCGGTAGAGCACTTGTCTAGCACATTCGAGGCCCTGGGTATGATCCTCAGCACCACATAAAAATAAATAAAGTAAATAAAAGTATTGTGTCCAACTACAACTAAAAGAAAAGAAAAGAAAAGAAAAAGACCCACAAAAACCAGTCAGATACTTCCAAAGGGCTAGTGGAGAGGATTTTGAATTTCCCTAGCACAAGGTACGATGCCTGTGGTGACCGGCATGCTGATTACCCTGATTTGATCATGACATGTTGTATACAAGTTTGAAATGTCATACTGTACCCTATAAATATATACAATTGCATTTGTTAAATACAATTAAAATACACCAGAAAACTAAAGGTGTATTTTAAAAGTTAAAGAATGAAAACCCTTCCACTGACATTTTGGCCAGTACAGGAAGCAAGGCTGGGTGTGGAATGGGCACCCCAGGAGGTCTGGCCACACAGATTAGCAGAGCTGCCAGCAATGAAGGATGCTTTTATTGTTTTGCTTTGACAAGTGCAACTGGGACAAAAAAAAAAAAAAAAAAAAAAAAAAAAAAAAAAAAAAAAAAAAAA
>NW_026000240.1:678869-696457 GCF_001458135.2 Marmota marmota marmota
GGGAAAAAAAAAAAAAAAAAAAAGAAAAGAAAAGAAAAAAATTATTCTGCCTTCCATTCAGTTATGGAAAATTCTAGCTTTGCCCATGTTATTACCAACCACCACTCAAGAAGTGAAGGATGTGATCAAACTCTCTCTCTCTTTTTTCTTTTCTTTCTTTTTTTTTTTCCTTTGGTACTTGGGATTGAACTCAGAGGCACATGACCACTGAGGCACATCCCCAGCCCTATTTTCTATTTTATTTAGAGACAGGGTCTCACTGAGTTGCTTAGCGCCTCACCTTGCTTTTTGCTGAGGCTGGCTTTGAACTCTAAATCCTCCTGCCTCAGCCTCCCAAGCCACTGGGATTACAGACATGCGTCACCAATGCAGCTTGATTGAACTCTCTTGAGGAGTAAGTCCTCTGGAATTTGCCAACCTCTCTGTTGACCTCTTCAAGACCTAGGTCAGCCTGGGCAGTCCTTGGCAGTGGCCTCCAACGGCCTAAGATGTGACCAGCAAAATCCCAGGGAAGGATTAATACAGGTTTTTAGTGGCAGAAATGTGTTGTAAACTGAAGACAGCTGACATTACTAACATATAAATATATGTGGCATTTGAAAATATAGTCCTAACCTAAGAATTAGTAAATAGATCAATAAAAGGAAACAGTATTTAGAAAAGAATCATGGATATTAAATGAGGATTTTGACAATTGTGAAACTCTGAACTATGTGAAATCATACACAGAACCCCAAGAGAGGAAATCTCTGTTTTGTCAGCATGTCTCTCACAGGGTGGTAAGAAATACTTTTATATTTGTGGCCTCATCAATAAATATTTCTTAGAAACAAAAAAAAATTGAAAAGAGATCTTACAAGGAAAAAGATATAAATAGGTTGCTTCACTATAAAATAATGATTTGAAAGCCAAGATGCTCTTGGGGAAATTGATAAATTCCACAAATATTTGGTTAAAATGGTCCTGTATATAAAGGGGTGGCCAACTATGGTCAGAGAGTCAAATCTGGCTGCTGGTTGCTTTTATAAATAAAGTATTATTGGAACACAGCCATGCCCACTGTTTTGCAAACTGTCTCTGCTACCTTCAAGCTACAATGACAGTTGAATTGTTGTGACAAGACCATATGGCCCTTTACAGAAAATGTTTGATAACTTCAGCTCTAAATCATTGAAACAGAATAATTTAAAAGTTAGATGAAGGTTATCTAATTATGCCATAATTATTTTTTCATCAGAAAAAAATACTCTAAGTAATCATTGTGTGTTTATAAACACAAAATAGTTGCAATTGAACCTTACAACTTGATAAATAAAAGATTAAAAAGCATATTTTTGCCAGGCATAGTGGCTCATGCCTGTAATCCCTGAGGCTACAGCAGGAAGTTGCAAGTTCAAGACCAGCCTCAGCAACTTACTGAGGCCTGAAGGAATTAGCAAAACCCTGTCTCAGAATATAACATAAAAAAAGGGCTGTAGATACAGCTCAGTGGTTAAGCAACCCTGAGTTCAATCCCCGGTCAACACCCCCCACCCCCACTGCCAAAAGAGGCATATTATCATTTAAATTATTGGGATTCATATATATCTTTGGTCTTTACAAATTTCATTTCTCTAATAATTAATTTTCAATAGTTTTTTTAGAACAATGATAGATTTCAAGAAAAATTGTGAGGGCAGTACAGAGTAATCACATACTCCACATCTATCCCCCATGATTATTATCTTATTAGCATGGCTTATTGTCATAATTACTGAGCCAATATTGATACCTGACTGTTAACTAAAGTTAGCACATTATTAATTTTATGATTTATCCAGCCTTCCTTACCTGAATGTCCTCTGTCTGTTCTAAGCATTGCATTTGATTGTGTGTCTCCTTAGGCTCCTCTTAGCTGTGACAGTTGCTCAGAATTTTTCTGGGATGACCTTGAGAGTCTTGAGGAATACTGGCCAGGACTTCTGTATTAGGTCCCTCAGTTGGGCTACACCTGATGTTTTCTCACGATTAGACTGGGCTTTTTGAGAGGGACATCACAGATGATAGTGCCATTTTCCTCCCATCGTCCCAAGTGTGCACACTGTCAATGTGACCTACCATGTGATGTTGACTATGACCGCCTGGTTGAGGACATGCTTGTCAGGTGTCTCTGCTGTAAAGTCACCCTTTCTCCCTGGTCTCACTATACAGACCAGGCCTTGTGTGCAGACCATTCTTTTGGGATGGGGAACTACATTCCACCTCCTTACGGGAGAGGATCCCACATATAATTTGGAATTCTTGTGCAGAAGAGATTTGTTTTCAGAGCTCAAGAATCCGTGAGTTCTCCTACTTAATTATTTAATAATTAATTATATTAATTACTAAATAATTATATCAGAAGAGACATACATTATAAGTCTGGATTTTTTGTTTTTTGGGTACTGGAGATTGAACCCAGAGATGCTTAACCACTGAGCCACAACCCCAGCACTTTTTTATTTAGAGACAGGGTCTTTCTGAGTTGCTTAGGGCCTCACTAAGTTGCTGAGGCTGGCTTCAAACTCGTGATCCTCCTACCTCAGCCTCTAAAACCACTGGGATTATAGGCGTGCATCACCACACTTGGCTGGATGTTTATTTTGTATTTTAGATAACAGCCAATACTATTTTATTCATTTGTCTCCCAGATGTTTCCATCTTTGGTCATGAGAACTCTTCCAAGTGGCCTGTACTCCTTTGATAGACCTCATCATTGTGTGTGTGTGTGTGTATGTGTGTTGAAAATTCCCTCACTTTCTGTACTTCTAAAAAATGCACCAGCTCATTTTGTATACTTCTTGCCTCAGTCCTAGAATTAGTCATTTTTCCAAAGGACCCTGGATCCTTTTTAAAAAGTCTTTTATTTGTTCTTTTTAGATATATATGACAGTAGAGTGTATTTTGACATATTATACAGACATGGAGTATAACTTCCCATTCTTGTGGTTGTACATGATTTCTGGTTACACTCATCCTGTATTGATAAATGAACAAAGGAAAGTTCTGTCCTATTCACTCTACTGTCTTTCCCATTCCCGTCCCCACTCCCTTACCATCATTCCCCTTTGTCTAATCTAATGAACTTCTATTCTCTCTCTCTCTCTCTCTCTCTCTCTCTCTCTCTCACACACACACACACACACACACACACACACATACATATACACTTATTATGTGTTAGCATCCACATATCAGAGAGAACATTCGGCCTTTGATTTGGGGAGTATTGGCTTATTTCACCTAGCATGATAGTCTCCAGTTCTATCCATTTACTAGCAAATGCCATAATTTCATTTTCCTTTATGGCTGAGTAATATTCCTTTGTATATATATTCCACATTTTCTTTATCCATTCATCTGTTAAAGGTTGGTTCTATAGCTTAGCTGTTGTGAATTTCCTGGCTCCTTTTTATTGGAGAATGGTATTAGAAACCAAGATCTTGCTGCTAGATGTGCCCATTGCTCCTGGGGTGTCTTTCAGCTGACAGAGCAAGGACATGTCTGTATATGCAAACCTGCATGTACACACATATCTGTATCTATATCTATATATATTTCCTAAGCAACCATCTTAATAAGTTAAACATGAATCATACAGATATCTCCAACTCCACTCTGTTTCTACAGGGATCCCTTCAGCCTTCTCCCCTTGCTTGCCGTAACCTCCCACCTAACAGTGAGGGACCTGGTTCCACTATCCACCACTTTTTAATCCTGCAATTCTGGTATGCATGTACACTGCTATCAGGATCATCAGCCTGTACTGTGGTGGGAAACAACTTCATTAGCAATAGCACTGCCTTATGTACAATATCTTTTGCCTTTAGTTTTTTTGTTGTTGTTCTTTGTTTGTTTTTTGCACAGAGGATTGAACTCAGGGATACTCAACCACTGTGCCACATCCCCAGCCCTATTTTGTATTTTATTTAGAGACAGGGTCTCCCTGAGTTGCTTAGCACCTCGCTTTTGCAGAGGCTGGCTTTGAACTCACGATCCTCCTACCTCAGCCTCCCAAGCTGCTGAGATTATAGGCATGTGCCATGGCACCCAGCTTGCCTGTAGTCTTAAAAACTCCACTTTTCTCCAAAGTTCTTGGGTCAGCATCCCATTTAGTAAGGTTGCTTCATGCATCTATAGCATAGTTAGTTTTGTCACATCCCATTTGCGATTCTGAGCTACTAGCTGATTTTTGTTTGCATGCATTAAGTCTTACGCACGGTGCTATAAAATTCTCTGGGTTTTGACCATGCATAGTCTCATGAGTTCACTATTTGCAGGATCATACAAAATAGTTCCGTTGCTCTAAAAATATCCTCTGGGCTTCACCTATTCATTCTTCCTCTCTCCCCACCAGCAACCATAGATCTTTTTAAAAATCAATTTATTTATTTATTTTACAGTAAAATGCATTTTGACACATTGTGCACAAATGGAGCACAACTTCTCATTTCTCTGGCTGAACATCCTGCAGTCACCCAGTAGTGTAATCATACACGTATACAGGGTCATAATGTCTGTCCTTTTCTACCATCCTTCCCAACCACAGATCTTTTGTATCATCAGTATAATTTTTCCTTTTGCAGAAGGTAGTATATTTTATAAAAATATTCACCTATGCCAAATTCAAAATTAAAAAAACAAAAACACCAAACTTTCACCACAGATAATTTAAGATGCCCAAAGACGCTCTGCTTCGACAGGGAAGAGTGGAGACAGAAAGCCACATCGTCAGTTCTCAGTCCTGGGCTGGTTTTCATGTTGTGTCTTGCTCCTTCCCTGTGCAAGCGTTAGGAGAGGATCCCTCAATCAGGAGATGCTTCAGGAATCAGATAAGATTATGGAGGAAAACAAAAGCCGGCAAATTATGGTTGCAAACAAAGCGTTTCCACGGACTCAGAAAGTTGAAGGAAGAAGGGGAAAGAAGACTATGCATAAGAGTGTGAGCGTTAAAGGCTTCATGTTTCAGGGTGATTCTCCACCCCAGACAGAAAGCCTTACTAATGCCAGGCCCCTCCTGGGTGTCTACGATACAGATACAAAGGGGAACTGTCCTCAAGAAGCTCACAGATGCCAGACATGGTGGCCACGCCTGTAATCCCAACAGCTCAGGAGGCTGAGGCAGTAGGATCACAAGTTCAAAGCCAGCCTCAGCAATTACCAAGGCCCTAAGTTGCTTAGTTAGCAAGACCCTGTCTCAAAACAAAAAATAAAAAGGGCAGGGACTTAGCTCAGTGGTTAAATTCACTTGGATTTAGTTCCCAGTACCAAAAAGAAAACAAAAAGAAGCAGCAGCAACAGTTCATAGACTACCGGGGTAATTATCAATATACTGCCTAATAAATTACAAAGAGAAACCACAAAATGATTCATTTTTAAAAAATGATCAAAATGTAAGACTCAGAAGAGGAAATGACCGGTTGGTTTTTACCTACTCAACTGAAAAAGATGAAAGAGTCATATGAAAAGATCAAATATTTGTACTTATTGGGCTTTCAAATATGTGGTAAGTGATTAACAGAATGATTGTGTAAACATTTTGTTCCATTTGTAAGAGAATTCTTATTTTTTTGTTTTTTGGTTGTTTTTTTTTTTTTAATGGTGCTAGGAAAGGAATCTAGGGTCTCACATATGCTAGGCAAGTGCTCTATTACTGAGCTACACTCCTCATCCAAAGGGAAAGAATTTTAAATAAGAAGTGGAAAAGAAACTCAGATCAGCCCAGGGTGCAATGGCTCATGCCTGTGATCCCAGCAAGTGGGGAGGTTGAAGCAGGAGGATCATGAGTTCAAAGTCAGCCTCAGCAACTTAATGAGGCCCTAAAATTAAATGGGCTGGGAATGTAGCTCAGTGGTTGAATGCCTCTGGGTCCAATCCCTGGTACCAAAAAAAAAAAAAGAAAGAAAGAAAAAGAAACTCATCATAAGGATCAAAAAAGTCAAAATAAAAACACTATTAGAAGATTTTTCAAGTGAACTTTGAGTTTAATTTGGCCCCAGAAAAATCAACCATCAAGTAATTCATCCACACATTAATGCTGGCAATAGAGAGATTCTGGAATCCTATAGAATGCACCCTAAGGCCATGCCCTCTGACAAGGACGTATCTTTGTGGATGAGGTCTGCCTTGGTCACAACTGTGTGTTCACTAAGCAGACCAATAAAGGAAGCCTTCAGTCTCCTTTAACTCTTACATAAAAATACAAAGACCTGCATTGCAAAGAAGTCTAGTAATCAATACAAAGAGGAAACTTGAACTTTGTCTCCACGAGCATAAACCTAAAGAGCCAGCAGAAGCCCCAAAAACAGAATGGGCCAGAAGGAGAGGAGCGGCTCAAGGCTGAAGCAGCATCTCTGAGGTTCCCTGTGTCAAGAACTCCATCGGACGCCTCATTCCTGTGTCAAAGGTCACAGACACTTACCGGCTGGGATAGTCCACCAGGACGTCTGTCAGACATTTCAAATTCACATCTCCCAAAGCAAACTCATCATGGTATCCCAATTCTGCTCTTTTAATTTAATTTTTTTATTGAGATAAAATTCATCTAACATAAAATTTATCATTTTAGCCACTTCAAAGGTTTTTAGTGTATTTGTAATATTATACAACCATCATCACTCATTCCAGAACATTTGTATCACTCCAAGACAATCCTGGACTAAGTAAGCAATTACTCCCCATTCCTTTCTCCCATCCCCTGCAACCACTAATCCCTGTTCTGTCTCTCTGGGGGTCCCTGTTCTGGACCATTCATACAGATGGAACCATACAGTATTGGTCTCTGTGTCTGACTTCTTTCACTGAACGCATTTTCAAGGTTCATCCAGTTGAAGCATGACACATTAGCATCACTAGTACTTCATTCCTCTTTATGATTGAGGATTTCTTTTTTTTAATATATTTTTTAGTTGCTGATGGACCTTTATTTTATTTGATTATATATAAGTGGTGCTAGGAATCGAACCCGGTACCTCACATGTATGAGGCAAGTGCTCTACCACTGAGCTACAACTCCAGCCCCTGAGGATTTCTTTATGTGGATTAAGCACAGTTTGTTTTTCTCAAACCTGCGCTTGCTTCTGTCTTCTGTATCTACTGAGTAACCCCCTTTATCCAGTGTTCCAAAACCAAAAATTAGAATTCTTCCTTGATCTTTTTTTTTCTCAATCACCTTTAAAATCCACTCAGATGATAGAGAAGTGTTATCAATTCGACTCCCCTCTAAATCTCTCTGTGCCTTCCTCTCTCCCACATCATCATAAATCTTACCCTAGCTCCAGACACCATCCTTTCCTACCTGGATGACCACCCCAACCCCCTGAACTGTCACTCTGCCCCTAGCCCTGACCCCTCTAGCTACTCTCTAGTGGTGTGAGTGGTTTTCTTTATTTTCAAAATTGCTTGTGTCTCTAACCTACGTAAAACTCTTAAATGGCTGCTCAAGGACCTCAAGACACCAGTAATATCCAAATTTCTCATCCAGGGACATGTGCTTTCTTATCTCTTAGCTTCATCTTGCATCACACACTCCAGTAAACAGGGGCAGCTGAGCTCTGCCCCTTGACAAATATGACTCATCAATCAAGAACCACCTCAGGCTGGGCGTGGTGGTGCCTACAGGTAACCCCAGAAACTCAGGAGGCTGAAGAGGGAGGATTGTAAGTTTGAGGCCAGCCTTGGAAACTTAATGCAAACCTGTCTCAAAATAAATTTTTTTTGGGGGGGGCTGAGTACCAGGGATTGAACTCAGGGCCACTCAACCACTGAGCCACATCCCCAGCCCTATTTTGTATTTTATTTAGAGACAGGGTCTCACTGAGTTGCTTAGCACCTCTCTGCTGCTGAGGCTGGCTTTGAACTCACAATCCTCCTGTCTTAGCCTCCTGAGCTGCTGGGATTACAGGCGTGTGCACCACTGTGCCTAGCTCAAACATAACATTTTTGAAAAGGGCTTAGGTGTAGGTCAGTACAGAGTACCTGCCTATCATGTGAGAAGCCCTGGATTTGATCTCCAGTACCAAAGGGGCAGGGAGCCTCACCTCAGGGGCTGCTTTCTCTCTGAGTGCTTCCTGATCTCTTCCCCACCCTCCAAACTGGACTACAGCTCACATTTGGCTGCATTCTCAAATCCACCTCTCCCCGAGTTGTGGGATTGACCCTTCCACCTTCTTCAAATCTCCACTTAAATGTCACAATGTAACCTCCATAGAAATAAGGTCCTTGGGAGCTGGGGTTGTGGCTCAGTGGTAAAGTGCTCACCTAGCACGTGCAAGGAGCAGGGTTCGATTCTCAGCACCACATAAAATAAAAAATAAAAATGTTGTGTCCAACTAAAATATTGAGAGAGAGAGAGAGAGAGAGAGAAAAGAAAGGTGGTCCTTGAAAATGCCATGCCACTGCCCACCCCAGTCACTACCTATTACATTTCATTCTTAATGTTTATAACTACCTAAAATTGTATTAATTTGTTTATTTATTTATTATCCATTTCTGGGCATTAAAATATGAACCTCCTGAGGACAGGAATATCCACCATCTTATTTACCTCTGAGCCCCAACCCAAGAGCAGGGCTTGGCACACAAAAGGGACTCAGCTGACAACCATATGTAGATGACTCTGTGGTTACTGTGGCAAGTTTCTATGTATATTAATAGTATTATATATAAAACATGTAACATAAGGTAATATATATATATACATATGTAAAATTCTGCGTGTGTGTGGTCCTGGAGATTGAACCTGGGGGCACTTTATCACTGAGCTTTCCCCCCAGACGTTTTTATTGTTTCATTTTGGGACAGGATCTTGCTAAGTCGCTGAGGTGATCTTGAACTTGAGATCCTCCTGCCTCAGTTTCCCAAGTAGCTGGGATTACAGGTGTGTGTCCCCTCCCAGCCAGAAATAGTTTATATTTTTACAAATCATAAGGCTTTTTTAGAAAAGTCATAAATCTAACCAAGGACCTTTCACAGAAGTCAGAGGCCTCTGTCACTGGGACACATGCCTGTGCTTGACTTCTTCCTCCTTAAGGAATTCTTTTTACCTTTGGCCTTTGCTGCCCTGAGCCTTCCTGGCTCCTCAGCCACTCTCTGACTGGTCCTTTGTCTACTAACTTCCTGCTTCCTTGCCCTCTTCCTTCTCCTCCCAGCTGTGGGCTTTTCTGAATATCTGGGTCTTGGTGCTCTCTTTCAGGACGTACTCATCCCCCCAGGGGTATCTGAGTCACTCATTGACATCAACCTGGTCCCAATTGGAATTCCCTTTGTGCCTTTAAATTCTGAGTGGAAGACTTAGCTTCTAGCACTAAATTCTTGGGGATTCTGTAATCACTGTCAAATCACTATGTTGAAAGCTCATTACAGCAATTATGCAACTGCGCATCACATGGTCATTGAAAAGAATGAGACAGCAGCATATGTATTGATCTGGAACAATTTTTATAATATATAGTGTGAAAAAAGCAAGTGTGGGGGTATGGGGGTAGGAAGGACTATAGAATGAATCAGACAATATAACCCTATACACATGTATGACTCCACGATCAGTGTGATTCTACATCATGTACAATTAGAAGAATGAGAAGTCATACTCCATTTATTTATAATGTGTCAAAATGCATTCTACTGTCATGTATAGTTATTTAGAACAAATTTTTAAAAATACAAAAAGAAAGCAAATGTAGACTAGTGTGCAGGGCAATGCTATTCAGCAGAAAATTTTAAATGATATGCCACATTAAATGTAAAAATCAATAGGTAAAGCTAATTTTTAAAAAATATTTAATCCAATATATTTAAAATATTATCATTTCAACATAGTCATATAAAAATTATGAATGAGATATTTTATATTTTTCTCATGCTATGTCTTTGAAACCCAGGAGTATTTTATACTTAACTATACCTCGCAGTCTGGTCTAGCCATATCTCAAGTGTCACCAGCCATAGGTGGCTGCCAAGGGACCATGTGGGTGGGCCACTTTGACAGAGCAAGCACACAGCAGGAAATGACCATATGACACATTCAAGAGAAGCAGCCTCTGCATGCTCTGTCATCTGTCCCCCTTGGGAGGCTCTGTGATAATGGCAACTAACCTGGGCACAGGATCACGTGGAGCCCCTTTCTCGAAATGCATTCCCTGGGTTCTTCTCTTGACCCTACTGTGACTTCTCAAAGTGTTGCCATTCTGGGGTACAAAAAGTTTCTGTTGCCAGGTGTGCTGACACGTGCCGGTAATACCTGTGATTTAGGAGGTTGAGGCAGGAGAATCACAACTTTGAGGCCAGCCTCAGCAACTTAGTAAGACCCTGCCTCAAAATAAAAAATAATTAATTAACTAAAAGGGCTGGGGATGTAAAGCACCCCTGAGTTCAATCTGCAGTGTTGGGGGAAGGGGAAGCAAGAGGGAGCTCTTTTGCCTCTATCCAGAGGCTGTATCTCCTAGTAAGCAAACCAGCTCCTCTATCATCCAAATCTCCTTTCCACCATCCTGTATGCCACTATTGGGTGAGTTTGTTCAAAATCACCCAAATTATAATGCAAAAAAAAAAATTAAAAATTTTTTTAAAAATCACCCAGTCAATTGAAAATGACTGGGTGCTTACGAGGTACCAGTGCTTGCCAGGTCCTAGGTATGAGAGACACACCCAGTTCCTGCCCTCAAGGTGCTTCCAATCTAGAGGGAAACCTTTCCCCACCCTTCCCTCTGCCTGTTCTTCTTATTGCTCTTACCCATTCCTTCCTCTCCCTGAGGCCTCACGCCTCTCACTTAACACCCAGGAACATGGGGGAGCTTTTGCCCAATTTATCAACCACACCCCTTGAGTTTAGTTTCCATTTCAGAGTTTGGCTGGGTCCCTGCTCTTGCTGTGGAGGTTTCTGTTCATGAGTCACCAGCTCAGGGAGCATGGGGTGGCAGAGATGATGGGGTCACCAGGAGGACAGCAAGGAAGTCTGGGCTGCAGAGCAAAGACCCAGTCCAAGTCTTGCAGCCTCTGTGTGATGACACTTGAGATATGGCTTGACCAGACAGCAAGGGGCAGTGAGTATAAAATACTTTGGGCATGATCAAGGGTGAGCCTGGGATGAATGGAAGGCACAGAGCAGCAAGTGTCCTAGTTGAGGCTGGGACTGGGGATAGCTATAGGGTCCACGGATGGCCTTGGGTTATTGAGTGCTGCACAGATTCCCCTCCCTTCAGTTGGTCACAAACCTACATACACCCCATAAATCAGCCTGATATTGCAGCACCTCCAGAAACTGCATAAAAAGAGGAAGGAAGGAAGAAAGGCAGGCAGCAGACACACTCCCCAATGTCCCTACCGTGGGGCAAGGGAGGATCCTGTATGACAGCTAATGGGGTGTCCATAAATACTCGATTGCTTTATAGTGAAGGTTTCTTTCTGGAGAAAGAAACCCTACGGACAGGTTATAGAAGAACAGTTGAAGGGCATGTGAGAACAGCAGCTGAGGATTTGGGATGGAACCAGGGTCTCGTGCTCTACCACTGAGCCGAAGCCCAGCCCTGGGATACTGAGCCCCCACCGCCTGCCAAGCACTTTACTTACCAGGACCTTAGTTCTCAGGGCAAATGCTCTGGCTGTGTCTAGGACACACACGAAAAAATAGAGGCCCAGGAAGCTTGAGAAACTTTGATCACATCATACTTGGGAAGCAGGGGGTCTTCCCCTCCGGTCCTGGCCATGGCCCTGGTGAGGTAGCCACGAGGATGAATCTGGACTTACTACCAGTCCCCGATTCGGTCTTTTAAAATCCATCACCATATTTGTGCTGAGGCAAGGTGGTGCCTTCCTGGGGCAGCTCCCAGACAGTGACTGGCAGGCAGGGACAGAGCCAGGCTGAGCCCTCCCCAGACTCCTCAGACTTCCCTGCCTCCTTCTCCACTCAGGCTCAGACTTGCAGGGCCTTCTGACACCTCCCCAGCTTCTCAGTTCCCTCCTCATTTACTTCCCTACTTAAATCCGCGGGCCTTTAACCCTATCTTGGCATCTTGGTGACTTGGAGGATCTGGCAACACAATGAGGCTGCATTTCTTCTCCACATGCCCTCAGCCCCAGCCAAACCCGACAGACACACTGAAGGGGATCAGAAGACTAACCTGTGGGGCAGAAGCACACACAGCATTCCGCAGCCCTCCTGCTCAAGGCTCAGTCTGAGGGGACCTCACTCAGGGAGTATGTGCTCCCCAACCTCCCATCTCAGCATCTACCCCCATGTCTTTGATTCTTGCAATTACACATGCCTTTCAAAGCCTCACTTAAGTCCAAGTGAATTCAAAATGAAACAGTGATTCTCAATCATGGCTTCTCATCCAGAACTACATTTGACAGCTTTTTAAAAAGTCTACAGGGCTGAGGATATAGCTCGGTTGGTAGAGTGCTTGCCTCGCACGCACAGGCCCTGGGTTCAATCCCCAGCACCACAAGGGAAAAAAAAAAGTCTATAGCAAGGCAAAGTGGCACATATCTGTAATCCCACAGATTCAGGAGGCTGAGGCAGGAGGCTCACAGGTTCAGACAGCTTCAGAAATTTAGTGAGACCCTAAGCAACATGTCTAAATTAAATAAATAAAAAGGGCAGTGGATATGGCTCATTGGTAAAGCACCCCTGGGTTCAATCCCTCATACAAAATTTTAAAAATGTCCAACTCTCTTTAATCTATTAAATCAGTTTCTGGGTCGTGAGGTGCAGGCACCAGTGTTCTTATACCTCCCTAGTTGAATCCAAAGGGCAGCCAGGATTGAGAACCACTGAGGTCCACAGAATCATTTGAAGTCAAATAGGCAAAGGTCACATCAGTGCCAGTAATGTAGGAAACTACCATCGTTCTCAACCTGTTTCCCCATCTATCAAACTGTGTCCTTTATACCAGTAGCCTCTGGGACAGTGAGAACCAGAAACAACACCTGGACTTCCCAGATAGCACCTGTCCACACAGAAGGGTGGGCCCTAACTGTGATTTATTCTTTCTGCCATAAACAAACCTGTATTATATGTATAATATGTCAAAATACACTCTATTATCATGTATATCTCAAAAGAAAGAAATCCCAGCAGCTCAGGAGGCTGAAGCAAGAGGACCACAAGTTCAAAGCCAGCCTCAGCAACTCAGTGAGACCCTGTCTCTAAATAAAATATAAAAAGAGGTCCCTCCCTCCCTCTAAACAACGCCCCTACTCAGCAGGAAGTAGCCAGATCGAGTACGACGCCCCCAAACCAAAACAAAAAAGGGAGGAATGTTGGTAAAGATGGCGCCCAGACTGCTTCTCTTCCTGGAGCTCAGGTCCATGATGTACTGAATGGCGTGTGAACCGTCACCTCCAATCCCTGTGAATGGCGTGAACTTTGAATGGCGCATCTCCAATCCCTGAAGTGGCGCGAACTCTCGGCCAATGAGGAAGTAACAGCTCACTCGCCTTGCTCCTCCTCATCCTGTGTTAAGCCCATAAAAATCAATACCCTGTTCGTGTTTGTTTTCTCTCTCTCTCTCTCTCTCCCTCTCTCTCTCTCTCTCTCCCTCCCTCCCTCTCTCCCTCTCTCTCTCCCTCTCCCCCTCTTCCCCCTCCCCCTCTCCCNTTTTTTGTTTTGGTTTGGGGGCGTCGTACTCGATCTGGCTACTTCCTGCTGAGTAGGGGCGTTGTTTAGAGGGAGGGAGGGACCTCTTTTTATATTTTATTTAGAGACAGGGTCTCACTGAGTTGCTTAGCACCTGGCCATTGCTGAGGCTGGCTTTGAACTCATGGTCCTCCTGCTCAGCCTCCTGCTGGGATTACAAGTGTGCGCCACCACACCCGGCTGCATTCAGGGTTTTAAAGGACACTTTGCAAATACCCTTCAGCCTAGAAAAGGATGTAGGACATGAATGTTCAGGGGAAGAGTAGTGGATACCCCAAGGGCAACGGAGGGGCAAGAAAGATGATTTTCTGGCCGGGAGCATGACATCTGAGCTGGACACCAGGGTGCTTCCAACCTCTGGGGCCCAGGTGTAATGGGTTAGAGGGTCCACACAGCCTCCCTCATGATCTGGCCTGTGTAGAGTGGGATGGACAGTCACTTGCGGGTTCACCTGAGGAAAGGGATCAGGCTGTTGTTCCATCTGTCCACCCAGGCTCTGAGGACATGGGGACAGTTAAGGAGGCTCAGGTAGTCTCAGTCTCAAGTTCCTACAGCTATCTTGTATCCACCCAGGAGGCACAGTTTATTCTTTCTTTTATAAACCTGATGCCAGGCATGCTTACAACCCCAGCAACTTGGGAGGCTGAGGCAGGAGGATTGCATGTTTGAGGTCAGCCTCAGCAACTTAGTGAGGCCCTGTCCCAAAATAAAGAATAAAAAGGTCTGGGGCTCGGAGGTGAAGTACTGTTGGATTCAACCCCCAGTACCAAACAAACAAACAAAAACCTGGTCACGGCCTAGTGACTATGTAACTCTTGGTAAAACTATAAATACCTGCAAAGCAACCCACAGAGGGAAACATAGGTCCAAATCCACTTGCTTTCCTACTTACTAGCTGTGTGACCTTGGAAAAACTGCTTTACTTCTCAGAACTCACTTTTCTTAAAGGAAGAGAATATAACACTGACTTCTTAAGCTTGTTGAGAAGATTAGATAGATAAATAAGATGTGAAGTTCTAAGCTTGGGGTTTTATCCAGGAGACCAATCTACCTGAATGAGGACAGTAGTGACCCCTAGGGGACAGTTTGAAAAGCCCCGGGGGCTGATTCAGCACCATACCAGAGGCTACTGGTGTAAAGGGCTGGGTGCTCAAGGACCTCCTGCACACACAGGACAGTAGGCACAGGACAAAATGTCCTGTATCCTACATGACAAAGTAATGTTTTGCACAATTTTAAGACAAACTGCATTTCCCAGGAACCTGACCACTGTGCCAATTGAGGGAGTTTCATGATGGGTTTTGCCTGGCACTTCACCAACAGTCACTCACCAATTTGGAAAAATCTTACCTCTGATAGCATTGTCACTTGTGACAAATGCTCAATCTACAGCAGTGGCCATGTCACACCTGCATGGCAACCCACATTCGTAACAGTAGTCACTTAGATGCACACATCTGACCCTTGTAATGGCCCTTAGTGGCACACTTCTCAAATTTCAAATTTTAATGCTCATAAATCCCCTCGGGATGAGTCTAGGTGGAACTTGAGTCTGCATCTCTCACAGGCCCCCAGAAGATGACAATGCTGTGAGGTCCTTGTATAGACAGGCCTGGCAGACATGAAGAGAGCATGCTTTATGATGAACAGTGTTCCTTCTGCTTCTCTTTGTACCACAGGGTGCTGACTTAAGAGGAGCTCTCCCAGGAGGCTCCTCGGGATGTGCTCTCAGAAATGGTGCAGGACCGGGAGGAGGAAGAGGCTGAGCTGTGAGACAGTCACTGCAGAGGCCTCGGCTGGTCCCTCAGGGAGCTCAGCCCTGGCTTGGCCCTTTGGAGATGTCTCAAAGTGAAAGAGGAGGGGCAGAGCATGAACTAGCCACATGGAAATAGACACCCCCTCCCCTGGAGTCATCACCTTGGTTCTTTGGCATTAGCAGCAACACTCCTGCCAATGAAGAAAGGAGGATCCCAGTCCCCAATGAAGGGTCAGGTGGCTTACCTGTTATCCACTACAGGCAGTGTGCTGATTTTTTGGGGGGGGATATTTGGGGGTACTGGGGATTGAACTCAGGGCTACTCAACTACAGAGCCACATCCCAGCCCTATTTTGTATTTTATTTGGAGACAGGGTCTCACTGAGCTGCTTAGTGCCTTGCCTTTGCTGAGGCTGGCTTTGAATTTGTGATCCTCCTGCCTCAGCCTTAGGAGCCCTGGGATTACAGACCTGCACCTGGCTCAGTGTACTGATTTTCAAAATAGTGCATGGACACCATCTATGAAATCTCATTACAGTAAGGATGTTTCCATATATTTGGCATCAAAAGGGAACATTGGGTCTAAGAGCTTTAGGACATCTCTACAGAGAATGGTGGAGGTTTCTCTTAACAGGGATAGTAGTTCACCAAACTTAACTAATATTGAGTGCCTACTATGTGCCAGGCACTGTTTCAGGCATTTAAAGATGCAACAAAGGTCCCTAGCCTCATGGAGGTTATGTTCTTGCAGGTGGCAGGGGATTCAGTCTTGGGAGAGTTTTTGGTTTCACCTGCCTTCTAGGTAACCCACAATGCATCGGACCATTGGCATCAGTCAGAGGGTGTCCAGGCACAGTAAAGTCACGGAAATACCTGGATTGGAACCTGGACCCCCCCTTCTCTGACCAGAGAGTCTGTGGTCCCTAAGTTATGGGGAAATCCCCACTGGCTTTTTTTCTATTTTCCTTTCACTTGGCCCCAGAGGCAGCCACAATCCCAGGAAGTGTGTAGTAGAGCAGGGAAACCTGAGCCAGAATGTCCAAGAGATTGTGAAAAGGAGGAGATGGTCTAAGTGGTGGGTCCTATAAAGTTGTATGTGAATTTGTGGGGTCATCCCTGTGCTGCAAAGGCATGGATCAGACTCTCAACAGTGTACTGAAGGCTGTGAGAACTGAACTAGGCTGTCACTACCACTAAGGTCCCACAGTGGCCACTGGGTGGCGCACACGTGGGAAAGAGCCAAAGAGCACTACAGAGGCTTGAGAATGAACTGACATTGGAAACAGCTCATGGTGGAAGGCAGATGGAAACCTGCGGCCTGAACCTATACGCAGTTACCTGCAGAAACAACAAACAAAAACACTCTCCAGAGACTTTCAACAAAGACCCAGAGTTTCATAACAGTCAAAGGTCTAGGATACAACCCAGATGGAGCAAATGTTGGAGTTATTGGTGGGAGACTAAAAGCTATGATTACTATGCTCCAAGAAAAACACTATGAAGAGAGAACCCAAATTACTAGCTTACGGGATGAAAAAGGCAACATCACAACAGACAATTCAGAAATACAGAAGATAATTAGAAATTATTTTGAAACCCTACACTCTAATATAATAGAAGATAGTGAAGGCATCAATAAATTCCTTAAGACATATGAACTACCCAGATTGAGTCAGGATGATATAAACAACCTAAACAGACCAATATCAAGTGAGGAAATAGAAGAAGCCATCAAAAGACTACCAACCAAGAAAAGCCCAGGACCGGATGGATATACATCAGAGTTTTACAAGAACTTTAAAGAAGAACTAATACCAATACTCTACAATCTATTTCAGGAGATAGAAAAAGAGGGAGAACTTCCAAATTCATTCTATGAGGCCAATATCACCCTGATTCCCAAACCAGATAAAGACACCTCAAAGAAAGAAAACTACAGACCAATATCCCTAATGAATTTAGATGCAAAAATCCTCAATAAAATTCTGGCAAATCAGATACAAAAACATATCAAAAAGATCGTGCACCATGATCAAGTAGAATTCATCCCTGGGATGCAAGGCTGGTTCAATATACGGAAATCAATAAACGTTATTCACCACATCAATAGACTTAAAGATAAGAACCATATGATCATCTCGATAGACACAGAAAAAGCATTCGACAAAGTACAGCATC
>NW_026000240.1:697236-714794 GCF_001458135.2 Marmota marmota marmota
ACTGCTACATCGATGTTCATAGCAGCACAATTCACAATAGCTAGACTGTGGAACCAACTTAGATGCCCTTCAATAGATGAATGCATTAAAAAATGTGGCATTTATACACAATGGAGTATTACTCAGCTAATACTCCATTACTTACTAAAAAATGACAAAATCATGGAATTTGCAGGGAAATGGATGGCATTAGAGCAGATTATGCTAAGTGAACCTAGCCAATCCCTAAAAAACAAATGCCAAATGTCTTCTTTGATATAAGGAGAGCAACTAAAAACAGAGCAGGGAGGAAGAGCATGAGAAAAAGATTAACATTAAACAGGGACAAGAGGTGGGAGGGAAAGGGAGAGAGAAGGGAAACTGCATGGAAATGGAAGGAGACCCTCATTGTTATACAAAATTACATATAAGAGGATGTGAGGGGAAAGGGAAAAAAATCAAGGGAGAGAAATGAATTACAGCAGAGGGGGTAGAGAGAGAAGATGGGAGGGGAGGGGAGGGGGGATAGTAGAGGATAGGAAAGATAGCAGAATACAACAGTCACTAGTATGGCAATATGTAAAAACGTGGATGTGTAACCGATGTGATTCTGCAATCTGTATACAGGGTAAAAATGGGAGTTCATAACCCACTTGAATCAAATGTATGAAATATGATATGTCAAGAGCTTTGTAATGTTTTGAACAACCAATAAAAAAAAAAAAAGAAAAACACTCTTGAAGTGAATAGCAAGATAAAGATTTTCAGCAGAGAAATGAAATATTCAAAAGAAACAAATGGAAATTTTTGCCGCAGTCTGGGCACAAAATAACCGAGCCACACGAGGCACTTGTAGGTTCAAACAGGAACTCCTTTATTGCCCAAACTCTCACCTGCACTCCATGTGCGCTTCCCGGGAACTCTCTCACCCTTCACCCGGCTCCGTGTGAACTCCAAAGTAGCAGGGGCCCGAGGCAGCAGGCCCGCCCTATTGCCAGACAGCAGGGGTCCATATACAACTGAATACACAGCCTGCCCCAATCCAGCATCATTCAGTCACAGCAATTATACACAGCTTAACTTAATTATCATCATCTTAATGGCTCGCTGGCATCACCTCTCAACCACTCCTTCTGGCAATGCCAGGTGCCATCCCGACTCGGCTGTGGCTCTCAACAGATTTTAAAGCTAACAATATAACCACCAAAATAAAAAATTTGCTGGATAGGCATAGTATCAGAATGGACCCAGGTAGTCCCCAAGGCTCCACAGATTTGGAAAACTAGGATGGGGGACACTAAGGCCAAAACCAAACCAAGTGGTTTTGGTCCTAGAACCCTTGTGCTACTTCCACTGAGGCCCACAGATACCCAGTCCTGCCTCAGGCAGCTGCACTAGAACACCGTGCTTGCTCTCCAGCCACCATTATGCAGTTCCCCAGCCCTCCACTAGGGGGCACCCCAGCCAGATGTAAACTTTCAGGGCCAGGGACTAGTGGGTTTTCTCTTTATTCTCTTCATAATGCTCTGCATATAGCAAGGAGTACAAAAGGAGGTCGGGCAAACTGAAAATTCACCTCTAACTTGGGCTGTGAGGGAGCAGAAGTTTGCAGGTAATGTATTAATTATAATAAGTAGCTCTGCCCTATAGATTCCCTCACAATTTCTCACCCTCATTTCAAGATGAGGAAACTGTTCCTAGGAGATTAAAAGACAAGAATAAGGTTACATACAAGGAGCAGAGCTGGGAAACAAACCAGGTTTTCTGACTGTAGTTGAGGAAGATGAGAGACAAGGAGACATCAGTTCCCTCACCAACCTTCTCTGTGGGGCACAGTATTAGTGCTGTCAGGGGTAGTCTGTGAAACTCAGGCCCAGGAAAGGACAGTATGTCAGCTTTGTGTTATAACAAAATGCCTGACACAAACCACTTATGAAGTAAAGAGGTTTATTTTGGCTCATTTTGGTGGTTCCAGTCCAAGTGGCCCCATTGCTTTGGGCCTCTGGCAAGGGTGACACATCATAGCTGGGGAACATAAGGAGGAAACCATTTAGTCATTAGCTAAGAAGCACAAAAAGAAGTAGCCAGCTGGGTGTAGTGGCACATGCCTGTAATCCCAACAACTTGGAAGACTGAAGCAAGGGGATCATAAATTCAAGGCCAGCCTCAGCAATTCAGCAAGACTCAGTAACAAAATAAAAAGGGTGGGGATGTAGCTCAGTAGTAAAGTGCCCCTGGGTTCTATCCCTAGTCTGGGGGTGGGGAGAGAAGAGCCTGGGTTCTCACAATCCCTTTCAAAATCATGCCCCCAATGATTTCAGACCTCCCCCTCAAGCCTTCCTTTTAAAGATCCATAGCACCTCATGATAATACCATCCTGGGACCATTCATTTCTTAGATTATGCTGTTAGGGGGCTCCTTGTCCCTGTCTGCCTAATCAGAGCTCTTGACTCAGTCCGATATAAGCATTTCTGTGTGTGAACATTTTCCACCACTTGCTATGAGCCCTCAAAAGCCAAGTAGGTGCTCCAGAGGGCAGCTCACAAGTCGACAGGACCACTGTGACGTGAGCCACAGGGTGTGTTGGCTCTGGGCATGTGGAAGAGGCTGCCTGGGCTGAGAAGCTAGAAAGGCTGTGGGAAAGGTGGTATTTCCCAAGGTTGGAGACCATTAGGAGGATTCCAAGTCATTTCCAGACAATCTTGGAGGTCAGGTGTAATGGGGGAGGGTAAGAAGCACTTGCAAGACACTACTCCTCCAGGAACATGTTAAGGATGCCTGCAGACAGGGGAAAGCCAGGACAGAATGTGCTGGTTTATGTGGAGGGAGAGCCTGTCTCATGCTAAAACAGAAACCAGCTGGTGAAGGATGAGACTTCAGCTCAGTAGATGTAGAAAAGGGGCAATTAGGACAACAAATTTTAACATGGGCAAAGGACTTAAGCAGATGTTCTCTAAAGATATACAAATGGTCAACAACAACATGAAAACATGGTCAACGTTAGTAATTGTTAGGCAATGTAAATCAAAGCCACATCATCAGAAAATAAGTGTTGACATGGATGTAGAGAAATTGGAGGCCTTCTGCAGTTGGTGGGAATGTAAACAGCTACAGCTACTATGGAAAACAATACAGAGGTTCTCAAAAATTAAAAATATCATCTGATCTAGCAATTCACTTCTGGGTATAAACCTAGGAGAACTGAAAGAAGTGACTTGATATTTCATAGCATGTTCACAGCAACCAAAGTGTAGAGGCAATCCAAATGTCCATAGATAAACAGATAAATACATGAGATAAACATTCAATGGGCCATTCAGTCTTCCAAGGAGGGAAATTCTGACACCTGCTATAACTTGGATGAATCATGAAGAAAAACTAAGTGAAGTCCATCAGTCAATCACAGGATAAATACTGTACGAGTCCACCACATGAAGTACTTAGGGTAGTTGCAAACCATAGGGACAAAGTAAAACGGTGATCACAATGGACTGGGGGGAATGAGGAGTTGTTTAATGGGTACAGAGTTTCAGTTTTTTGTAGATGGACATAATACCTTTATTTTATTTATTTATGTGGTGCTGAGGATCAAACCCAGTGCCCCATGAATGCAAAGCAAGCACTCTACCACTGAGCCACAACCCCAGCACCCAGAGTTTCTGTTTTATAAGATGAAAAGATTCTGGAGATGGATAGTGAAGATCATTGCACAATGATGTGAATGTACTTAACACTACTTACCCGAACACTTAAAAATGGTCAGAATGACAAATTTTGTTGTATATTTTATCTGAATGTAAAACAAACTGTTAAAATTGTATTGCTTATTCAGGGGCTGCAGTTGTGGCTGAGTGGTGGAGACCTTGCCTAATGTGTGAGGCATTGGGTTCAATTTCTCTGCACCGCATTAAAAATAAATAAATAGATAGAGAGATAAAATAAAGGTATTGTGTCCATCCACAAATAAAAAATTTTTTTTTAAATGTGCTTATTCAAAGGTGGTAAGTAGGATGGGTACGCAGCCATCTGCAAGGATGGCCGGGAACACAAAGCTTCCTTTTAGAGGACCAGAAGCCAGGCAGGGCCACCAAAGACCTGCCAGTTCTTTGGGATTAGAGTGAGAGCTGCCCAGGTTCAATGCTTTTCATACATCATGGTGTCGGGGAACCCTGGCAATCTCAGTAGAATGCAGATTCCAGTCCAGCAGCAGGTCCAGGGCCCAGATCTGCATTTCCTAGACTCCCAGGTGCTGCTGATGCCATTGGGCCCTTTATGTGCCAGGCCTTTGGAGAAGGTGTGAACAAGCAGAAGAGGCAGGGTCTCATGACAAGGCTGGTGAGGAAAGCACTGGAGGGATTTCCACATTCCCCTCAGAATTTGGTGCAGTCTACCTCACAAGGTCTCCTCACAGAGGAGATTCTGTCTACCTTGTGCCAAGGGCTTCAAGGGGGAAGCCATGTGTCCCTGGACAGTGCATGTTTTAATTTTGTGTTGTGGAAAGGTTTGTATAAGCACATGAGCAGAGTAGTACGAGCCCCACAGCCACCACCAGCTTCAATAGTTCTCAGCTCGTGGCTAATGGAGACACTATTTGACCATCTAGACTATTCTCTTTATGGGTCACTTCATAAATATTTTAAAATATATCTCAGGCTGGGGATATGGTTCAGTTGGTAGAGTGTTTGCCTTGCATGCACAAGGCCCTGGGTTCGATCTCCAGCAACACACACACACACACACACACACACACACACACAAATTAAAATATATCTCTAGAATGCAAGTCCTCTCTTTAGAAACATGTTTTACTTTGATAAAAGAATCAAATTTTTTGGCAAGCTTCTTAGCAATATTTTTTTTATATAAAGTGAGAGGGAGAGAGAGATAGAGAATTTTAATATTTATTTATTTTTTAGTTTTCGGCGGACACAACATCTTTGTTTGTATGTGGTGCTGAGGATGGAACCCGGGCCGCATGCATGCCAGGCGAGTGCGCTACCGCTTGAGCCACATCCCCAGCCCATGCAATATTTGTTAAAATAATGTTATAAATAAAAATGTTAACAAAATAATGTGTATGGATAAACAAGAGTTTATCCATAGAATAAAAACCATACAGTATTTAAACATCCTTTGAGAATATGACTTTAAAGATATGGGAGCTATTTGTAATATAACATGAAATTTTAAAAACCAGGTTACAAATAATACATGCCAGAGGACTTTATTTTTAAATTTGGTACCTTGAATTGAACCCAGGGGTACTTAACCATTGAGCCACATCCCCAGCCCTTTCTTATTTTTTATTTTTATCCAGTTGCTTAGGGCCTCACTAAGTTGCTGAGGCTGGCCTTGGAACTTGTGATCCTCCTGCCTCAGCATTCCAAACTGCTAGGATTGCAGGTGTGTGCCACCGCAACCAGCAAAGGACCTTATTTTTATAAAACCGTAATATACACAACATATATGTACACACACAAAAGAAAAAAAAAAAAACCCTGCAAGTAAATACATAGAAATTTCAAGTGGTTGTGGTTATTTAAATTTTTTCATTGAGTTTTTATGAATGTTTCAATTTGACAATAAACATTATAACAATTGTAGAAACATTAAAAATATATATAGTTGGAAGCCAAGGTACCCAAATGGAGCTGTGTCAGGCCAGGACTTCCCTGGAAAGTGATTGCATATTCTCCCTTAACCCTCAGCATCCTATCATGTAGCCCTGAGGCCGCTGTCTTCTTTCCCAGGTTTAAGTGTGGCCTCTTTCAGAGCATCTCGATCCAGTCCCTTTTCCTGGTATTAGATCATAGCTGGTCCATGGTTTGGCTCCATGTTGGGCAAACCTGCCCCTCTCCTCCAAGCTTCCTTGGGCTGCATCCACCCCACATTTTTTTTTTTTTTTTTTTTTTGTAATAGAGATTGAACCCAGGGGTGCTTTTTTACCACTGAGCCACATCCCAACCTTTATTTTAAGAAAAGATTACCAAGTTGCTGAGGCTGGCCTCAAATGTGATCCTCCAGCCTTAGCATTGCAAGTTGCTGGGATTATAGGCATGCACCACCACACCTGGGCTGCATCCCTTTAAGAACCCATGACCCTGGGCAAGCAGCACTTGAACTTAATTGATTTACTGCGCAATGATTTTGCATAATCTTATCCCTCCTTCCACTCTGATATTTAGAGTGGGAATTTCAATGTCAGGTTTTACCAATAGGTGGCACTGCCTGACACAAAAGTGCTCTTACCCAGGGCTGCTTCTCAAGATTGATTTCAGGGATCACTTGAGTAACATTAACTGCTGGAGGAGAATGCTGACACCACATCACTGCATAAGAGCATGGAGGGCAAAGTTACCATCTAATATTATTACTACATCACCACATAAGAATAGCCATTTCAATACCAAAAATGGAGGAAGGCAAAAAAATCTTAGTAAAGATGGTCATTAAAATGAAATACACTTAGTTTAAAGAAAAACTCAGTAGCAGGGCTCTTACTCTTAATGTTTCACCTCAAACTAATGAAAACCTGACCCTAGACCATCAGTGGCCCTGGACTGGCCTTTAAGAACTGCTGCTCTCACCAAGGCTTCCAGAACTTGGAGGTCTTGTTTATAGTTGTATAATAACTTGCTTGAAACTAACACCTTTTTGTTCCCGGAGTACTGTGAGACATGTGCCACATATTTCCTCCACTTGCAGCTGGAGCAGTGGGCCACTTATAAGTAGATCCATCTTGCTTAAAGACTCAGATGTGATCACATCTCCCTCTGCTTATTCTCCTCTGCTGTCTCCCTTCATCTAAAAAGTCAAAAGAACTCAGCACTTGGGAAAACCAGATATCCATATGTAGAATGAAACTAGATCCCTCTCTCTCATCCTGCACAAAAGTCAACTAAAAATGGATCAAAGACCCAGAAATACAACCAGAAACTTTGCAACTGATAGAAGAAAACAGGACCAACACTCTAACCTATAAGCAACAACTTCCTCAATAGGACTTCTAAAGCTCAGGAAAAAATATCAAGAAAAGTGGGATGCACAGCAAGGGAAACAATTTAGAATGTAAAGAGAGAATCTACAGAATGGGGGAAAATCTTTGCTAGCTAGCTTTCTGGCAGAGAATTAATATCTAGAATATATAAAGAATTCAAAAAACTTAATTCCAAAAAACAAATAACCCAGTCAAAAAATGGGCAAGTAAACTAAACAGACACTTCTCAAGAGAAAAAATACAAATGGCCAACAACTTATGAAAAAATGTTCTACATCTGAGATTTTACCTCACTTATTATATGGCAGCTATTAATAAAAAAACAATAAATGCTGGACACAGGAAAAAAAGGAACACTTTTGTATCGCTGGTGAGAATGTAAATTAGTACAACCACTACGGAATCAGTATGGAAATTCCTCAAAAGACTAGGCACAGAACTATCATATGACCCAGCTATACCAATCCTTGGTATTTATCCTAAAGAAGTCAGTATACACACGTTTACAGCAGCACAACTCACAATAGCAAAGTATGGAACCAGCCTAGGTGTCCATCAATGAATGAATGGATAAAGAAAATGTGGTATATATAAGCAATGGAGTTCTATTCAGCCATAAAAAAAAAAGGAAATTTTGTCATTTTCTGGTAAATGGATGGAACTAGAGAACATCATGCTAAGTGAAATAAGCCAAACTCAGAAAATCAAGGGATGTGTTTTCTCTCATATGTGGAAGCTATAGAGAAAAATCAGGGGGAAAATGGAAGGAGGGATCTCATAAAAATAGAAGACCAGTAGAATAGAGGAAAGGGACTGGGGAAGGAAGAGGGGAGAGAAAGGGGAGGTACTGGGAAATGATACTGACCAACTTATACTGTTACATTGTGTGCATGTATAGATATGTAACAAAAATTCCCACTGTTATGTATAATCATAATGCAAAAATTAAAAAAAAAAAATACCTCAGCCATTTCACACCAGCATCTTCCTGATTCAAGCCTGCCTCACTCACCAGGATCTCAAGAGCTGCCTCCAACCCACCCCAAAACAAGAGAACAGTAGGCTCTGGGACAAGCCAGTTCATGACTCCAACCTTTCCAGCAGCCCATTGCAATGTTGTCACCCCCTCAACTTCTTAGCATCTTACCCATCAAGTCAGCACAAGGTTACCTTCTGGGGAGTAACTCCTCAGGAACAGAGTGATTGTACAGCACCCATCATCTTGCTATAATGATATCACGGTTCCCAAAAGACTGTCAATTCCTCCCCAGGGGTACAGACTGTCTATTTGGCTTGTGCCCCATCATCAGGGTTCGACACAAAGTGCCCAATAAATCCTGAGATGATTCCCCATGTTGGCAAAGCAGAGTCAGCTTTTTCAACATGCTCCCTTAAGATCTCAGTAAATCCCGGAGATGCTTGCAAGAGCAGCAGGCAGATTATAAAACAACCAGCAGGAAACCCTAGGGTTTAGGAAACTATGTATGACATAATCTCCTGATCCTGAAAAACCTCCAGATGCTGTGGAATCCCTACCCTTGAAAAAACAAAACAAAAAAAACTCCTTTGAATGTTTTTTGTTTGTTTGATTGTAGTACTAAGATCAAACCCAGGACCTCGTACATGCCAGGCAATAGCTCTGCCTCTGAGATACAGCCCCAGCTCTTTTATTTTGAGATAGTTTTGCTAAGGTGCCAGGCTGGCCTCAAATTTGTAGTCTTCCTACCTTAGCCTCTAACAGATTCTTAAACCCTCTTACAGTGTACAAAGGCTGCCATCATTTACAAAAAAACTGATGTTTAAGTGCAGTTAACAATGTTCCTGAACTAAGACAACTGTGTAGCAAAAGAATAAACCATTTAAGAATTTTTAAGGGAAAATGGGAAAAGTAGAACACAATTCTATGCACATGTGGTAGGTGTATGATACAAATAAGTTGCTAATTGGCAAAAACAGACAGGAATATGAAAAATAAAATTTATAATGGTTACAGTTTAGTGGGCACATTATTATGGCCCATGCACTGGGCAAAAAGTCTACCTTTGTGACCTCCTTTAGTCCCCACAACCATCCTTTGAAGCAGGAATTGCTCTCCCTCAGTTTACAGGCCCTGAAAGGGTAACTGTTTTTTGTTTGTTGGTTGGTTGGTTTTTTAATTTGAGACAGGGTCTTGCAAAGTTGCCCAGGCTAGCCTTGAATTCCCAGTCCAGCCTCAGTCTCCCAGATGGCTGGGATTACAGGTGTGTAATCCACCAGTGTCTGGCTGGTTGAATATCTTTTATGTGATGAAACACAGCTGAAAATAGATGCCAGGTCTAACAGCAATACTCAAAGCTTACTGGCCACAACCCATCCTGAATGGCTTCCACTTTGATTTTAATAAACTGAAGCTCCCATCTTACTTTCTATGATTACCTCTTTTCTTAAAGTCCATGTAATACATTAAGCTCAAAGAACTAATGTCCTCAATGTAGCAATTCCCCCAAACACAAGAACTGATTAATAATCTCATTTTCTAAAAATGGGTCGTGGAGAGGATGGGGAGGGGAAAAAATGGGTCACGGATATTAACAGACAACTCACAAGAGAGAAAATACAAATGGCTCAACTTAAAGTGTGTTCACTCATAAAAGAAATGCAAATCAAAACTCTAAACACACCATTTTCTGCCAGTCAATCTGACAAAGATCAGAAAGTTCCCTAACATGTGAACAGCTCTCACACACTGCTGGTATGGCAACTGGCACTACATTCTCTACTGAGGACAATTTAGCAACATCCATCGTCAATGCACATGCTCTTTGACCCAGGAATTTCACCGCCGATAACTCCTCCTTCTGATTGACTTGCCAATGAAAGATAGCCCACATATGTGACTTATGTAGCAATAGCTGTAACTACAAAGAAATGAGAACAACCAAAATATCTCTTCATTAAGAAGAGCATGATTGGAGCTGAGGTTGTGGCTCAGTGGAAGAGCGCTCACCTAGCAAATGAGAGGCAATGGGTTCGATCCTCAGCACCACATAAAAATAAATAAATAAATAAATAAAAATAAAGGTTTAAAAAAGAAGAGCATGATTATGGAACATTGAAGAAGACACAAGAAGTTGGAAAAATCTCCCATGTACATGAATAGGCAGAAATAATATTGTTAAAACGGCCATGCTACCAAAATATACAATGCAATCCTCATCAAAATACTGATGACATTCTTCACAAAACTAGAAAAAACAGCCTAAAATTCATTTGGAAGGATGAGAGACACAGAAAGCCAAAGCAATTCTAAGCCAAAAAAGCAATGCTGGAGGTATCATAATACCTGACTTCAAATTATACTAAAAGAGCTACAGTAACTAAAACTGCATGATACTGGCATAAAAACAGAAACACAAAATAGAAGTCACAGAGACAAACCCACATAGTCAAACCCACACCATTTCTGCCAATCAGTAACTTATTTATGTCACACAAATCTACAATCGTCTGATCCTTGACAAAAGTGCCAAAAACATACATTGGAGAAAAGACTGCCTTTTTAACAAATGATGCTAGGAAAACTGGTTATCCATACTTAGAAGGATGAGACTATCTTATCTCTCACCCTGCACAAAAATCAACTCAAAATGGATCAACAATCTAAGAATTAGGCCAGAAATTGCAACTCCTAGAAGAAAATATAAGGTATACACTCCAGCATACAAGCATAGGCAATGACTTTCTCAATAGGACCCCTAAAGCTCAGGAAATAATGCCAGGAGCTAATAAATAATATAAAGTCAAATTAAAAAGTTTTTGTAAAGCAAAGGAAACCATTAGGAATGTGAAGAGAGAACCAACAGAATGAAGAAAATCTTCATTAGCTACTCTTCTGACAGAGGATTAATATAAAGAACTCGAGAAACTTAACACTAAAAAAAAAAAGAATAACCTAATTAATAAATGGAAATCAGAACTATCCTGAGATTTCATCACTTCAATCAGAATGGCAGTCATCAAGAATACAAAAACAGGGCTGGAGTTGTGGCTTAGTGGTAGAGCTCTTGCTTAACACGTGTGAGGCACTGGGTTCGATCCTCAGTACCACATAAAAATAAATAAAGGCATGTGTCCATCTACAACTAAAAAAAAAAAAGAATGCAAAGGCCAGGCGCGGTGGTGCATGCCTGTACTCCTAGCAGCTGGAGAGGCTATGGCAGGAGGATCACGAGTTCAAAGCCAGCCTCAGCAACTTGGCAAGGCCCTAAGCAACTCAGCAACACCCCGTCTCTAAAATAAAATATAAAAAGGGCTGGAGATGTGGCTCAGTGGTTAAGCACCCCTGGGTTCAATCCCTGATGCAAAAACAACAACAACAACAACAACAAAAAAAAAACACAATAGTAAATGCAGGAGAGGATGTGGAGAAAAAAGAATACTTTGACACTACTAATGAGACCTTAAAGTAGTACAACCACTATAGAATCAGCATGGAGGTTCCTCAAAGACGAGGCATGGAACCACCATATGACCCCCTAGCTATATCTCTTCTCAGTATCATCCTGAAAAATTGAAGTCTTCATACTATAGCAATACATGCAGACCTATGTTTGTAGCAGCACAATTCACAATAGCCAAATTATGGAACCAGTCTAGGTGTTCACCAACACATGAATGGATAATGAAAATACGGTATATATACAAAAGGGAGTTTTATTCAGCCATAAAGAAATCTGAAATTATGTCATTTGCAGGAAATGGATGGACTTGAAAATATTAAATAAGTCAAACTTGGAAGGTCAAAGGTAGTTTGTTATCTCTCACATATAGAAGCTAGAGAGGGAAAAGAAAAGAAAGGTGGTGATGAGGATCTCATGAAACAAAAAGAGATCAGTAGAGAAAATGGACAGCAGGGGGAGGTCAAGGGGAAATACTGGGGAATGATATTGGACAAAGTATATTGTGTGCATGTATGAATATGTAACAATAAATCCCACCACTGTGCAACAATTTTTAAAAATTGAAAAAAAAAGAGCATGGTTAAAAAGATATGGTAACCCAGATAACCATATGGGGAAGCTCTTTGAATATTGCTATGAAGCTCTTCAAACTACTGTAAGTTTAAAAGAAACAAAGAATACACAAGAAATGGTTGATAAAGGCAGGCTCTGGGGAGGGAAGTGGGCATCTGGAGTGGGACGCTTCACTGTACATTCTTTAATACCTTCTCAATTTTGAACCATGTGAATACTTTATTAAGCCTTCCTTGTTACCAAGTCTTTTGGCATAGCTCCAGTTAACTTGGTGGCTGTCCCCTCACCTGCAGCATATCCTGCATTAAAGTAATCCAGGGAGTATAAACACAGGCTGGGGATGGGGCTGTAGCTCAGTGGCAGAACGCTTACCTAGCATGTGTGAGGCACTAGGTTCAATCCTTAGGACTGCATTAAAAAAAAATAAAGGCATGCTGTTCATCTACAATTACCAAAACAAAAAATTTAAAACGCAAAAACAAACCAAAAAAAGCACAGGCTGTCTTCTGGGACAGCCCTGCTAAGGGTTAGGCTTGAGGTTTCCCTGGCCTGCATTTCCTCCCTCTGCCTACAGGTGGTGCTACAAGGCCTGAGCCCTGAACAGATGATAATGACTTGGGGAGCCTTGGGGCTTTCAAGCTGCTGACAAAGAAGCATAAAAACAGGCAAGCACAAGTAAATAACATAAAATAGAAACTAACTTTATTTCTCTGGAAGAAGCAGTATCGATAGCTGGGGCAGCAACTTTGGCCACAGAGGCTGGTGGGAAAATATGGATGGCACGGGGCGGGGCGTGGAATAGGATCAAACAGGAAGCACTGGTATTCCCCCAGGGCAGATGCTCCATTGGTCTCCTTACAACCCTGGGGCCTACGGCCCTGGTCCCTGCCAGAAGATGGTCTGGCACCCCTTCTCTGCTTCCTAAACAACCATGAGCTATATCCAGGCACAAGATTCTAAGACCAAACAAGCCTCATAACATGTCCACAGTGAGGCCACAAGTCACATTCTGTCTGGCACCCCCAACTGACTGCCAGGGGCTCTCTGGAAAAGGGCCCAGCCCTTAGAGTTTTCCAGGTGCTGACCCCCTTTCTGTAGGGTCAATATATCCTCCCTACCCAGGACATGCCTGGTTTCCTCTCAGTCTTGTTCCCCTGGGCAGGGCCTGAGGACACACCCCTGCCACAGGCCCTGTCAAAATCTGGAGCTAGAGGCAAGTCACACATAGGGCCTGCTGAGGCAGCCCCCAGCTTGTTACAGGGCTCCTTCCCACCTCTTAGCTGGGACACTGAGGTCTAAACCAAAGTGTGCAGGGTCAGTGCTTGGTTGGGGAGATGGGCAAGGCAGGATTCTCAGCCTCCTGCTGCCTTGGCTTTACTCTGTCCACTGGGAGCAGCAGATAGCAGCAGTTCCTCCAGGTCTGGGTGGGAGTGTCTCCCTACCCTAGTCACATGGATAGGCTCAAGTGATTCCTTCAGAGCAGAATCTCAATCTCCAGACACCTCTCAGCGCCTAAAGAATGGGAAAGAATCAAAAAATCCCTCCATCAACATGGGTTAGATAAACAGATGACGGAAACTCCAGTGTGGTTGAGCACTAGAGAGCCACAGGAAGAAACTGCCTCTAGGCACCAGGCAAATGAGTTGAAAACTGATTGTTCTAGGCAATAATTTTGGAACTTATAATCCTGGAATGTTTTTTCTTTAATAAACTATGAATAAATTAAGAGAATAGCATTATTGTGTATTGGTGTATCCAAGGACAACAGAGACAATAAATCCCAAATTTATCTGAATGCAGATTAGGAAGAATAATCCTGAGATGATATCTAACACTTAGTGATTCTCCTGCATATTCAGTATGACAGATCTACTTCTTGTACCTTTCTAATTGCTTCTGATTAAAAACTACAGATGAGGAAATCAAGGACTCAGAAAGGTGCACAAGCTCACACCATCAGTGAGCAGCAAAGCCTGGTTCACCTGGACTGTCCACCTCCTAAGCCCAGCAAGTTGAACCCCATATCCCACCAGTGCTCGTTTCCTGAAATGATGCCTATGCTTCATTTATTTGCCTGTTCAAAAATATTTTGGACTTAAGTTTCATACACATATTTATATATCATTATATTATTTATATGCTATATATTTTGTTATATACAAATATAAGGTTTTGACAGGAAAGAAGGCGACTTTGTTGTTGTTGTTTTGGTTGGATATTCCTTTAAAAAGGCATTAGCATTTGACTGAAATTCAGCAAAGCACGATGGCTTACACTTGTAATCCCAGCAACTGTCTGGGGAAGCAGGAGGATCAGAAGTTCAAAGCCAGCCTCAGCAACTTAGCAAGGGCTTAAGCAACTTAGTGAATCCCTGGTCTCAAAATTAAAAAAAAAAAGAAAAAAAAGAGCTAAGGATGTACCTTAGTGGTAAAAGCACCCCTGGGTTCAATCCCCAATACCTATCCCCCCCCAAAAGGCATTAACATTTGAAATGTTAAAACACAAACATGAAAAAAGAGGCGAGAAACATTTGTTCAAATCATTGGATAAAGTCCTGCTCCCTGGAGCACACAGCTCCCTGAGGAGCTAGGGAAGTTAGTCTTCATCCAGAGGCTGCAAATTCCTCTTGTACTCATCATCTCCAGTGGAAACCAAGTGGCTCAAGGTCCAAATTCATTTAGAAGGAATCACTTTCATCCCAAACTGCCTGTTTCCTGGGCTGTATGCCTACACTCCCAGCTGGGGAGCCCTATCTCCACCTGGCTGTGCGTGGCCTTTCAGGTGTTGCATTTTTTCTTCCTGTGGCATGCTCTAGGGACCCCTCCTGGGACAAGGAGATAGAGCAGAGTGTGGGGCTCACTCACTTGTGGTGGGCAGGGCCACAGGAGCCCAGAAGGTGACAGCCAGCTTGCTCTAGGTTCCAGTCGAACATCTCTAGCACTTTGTGGCACTCCACCCGTGGCCGCAGACCCAGCCCAAAGAGCTGCTCCACCTGAGGGGCAGAGGGTGATACCATGAGACCGGCTGGGGCAGGAGTCAAAGCCAGGAGGTGGGGGCTAGGAGCAGTAAAACCACTCTTCAGGGTCCCTGCATGCCAGAGAGCAGGCAGGAGGTGGTAGTACCTTCAGATACTGGGCAGCCCTCTGCACGCTCCAGCTGTGGCTCTGCAGGGCCGCCTGGCACTCCTCTGTGGTCACCCCATGCACCATGGCCTGCAGCTGGGCACATCCACCCATCAGCACCACTCAGGCCCATTTCTCTGGATCCCTTGGGCCCCTACCCCCTCACCTCAAAGCCAGCCTGGCACTCACCATCTGGATCTTGTCTGCTGGCCGGCCAGCCTCTGGCCCATCCCCAGGGCAGCCCCTCTGTGGCAGCCGAGCAGTGGCCCTCAGGGATGGTGGCCGGGTACCTAGGTTGCTGTTGTTGGTGGAGAAGTTGGCCTTGGGGTCTGGGGCAGCCTGGGGCATTGGTCGAACAGTGGCAGTGGGGGCAGCAGGGGCTGGGGTGCTGGGTGGGGGCAGCAGCAGGGGCACAGGCAGAGGGGCCGGCTCTTCAGGGCTCTGGGCCTCACGCAGGTAACGCTGGTAGCGCTCCAAGTAGGGCGGGCGCTCAGGCAACAGGTAATAGTGGGTGTTGCTGACCTTCTTGCCATCCCGGACAATGGGCAAGATGCAGGGACCTGTGCGTGGGCCAGGAGCCTGGATCACCTGGGGTGTAGCATACTTGGGGTCTGAAGCGAAGCTCTGGGTAGTGGGCATGGTCTTCCCAGGTGAGCTTGAGAGCCGGGGTGGCAGGGGGGAACTGCCAGGTGGTACCAGGGGGCTGGGGGTCCTAGAGCCTTGAGGGGACAGAGGTTCCCGGGGAGGTATGCGGGGAGGAGAGGCAGGTCCAGGCCACCGACCTATCTCCTCCTCACCTGAGGGGGCTGGAGACAGCTCAACACGTGGGCGTGTGGGCCGAGGGGGGATGGGTACCCGGGGAGGCACCTGGGGTTTATCATCAGCCCCTGGGCTGGGTGAGGGGGCCAGTGAGCCAGTTGGAACTTGCAGCTGCCGCATACACTCCTGCTGCAGTGCCTGGAAGATCTCCGAGGTCTGGGCCAAGCTGGGAGGCTTGCCCCCACCTTGGGGTGGGAGGAACAGGTTGTCCTCCAGGGCAGCAGGGAGCCGCGCTTGCTCTGGCACAAAGCCGTAATTGGTCTCTCCCTGCCTGGGCCCAGTAGGAAGCCCTGCACCCACCAGGGTGCTGTTGATGGAGCAGACCTCAAAGTCATCTTCGTCTTGGGCCACATCATCGTAGGTAGGGGGAGGAGGAAGCGGGCGTGCATCCCAATCCACCACAGGCGTGGGATGCAGGGGTCGTGGTAGTGCCCGTGTAGGGCTCTGTGGAGGGGTCTTGTCCAGCAAGGAGCAGGCATCCATGGCCAGCTGTGCCAGAGAGGGTGCACAGGGCCGAGAGGCTGGAATCACAGGTTCCTCACCAAAGTCAATGAGCGTGACCTCGCCCCCACTGCTGCGGCCTGCCTTGGTGCCTGGCACCCGGGCTGAGGGCTTTGACAGCCACAGCCCTCGGGGCAGACCAGGCTTCCGCAGGCCCAGCCTCTTGAAGTCACCAGACAGTAGGTCTTGGTCCTCACTCACAGGATCATAGGTTGGTTCTGTGATGGAAAGGGAGACCCCAACAGGGAGGCAGTGTTAGATAGGGATGGGAGACAAGGGAAGGCAGGATGTAAGAAAGCCAAGTATCCCTCACCAACTTTCCACCACCAATTCTCAAAAGGATGCCTCTTAGCTGCAAAATTCTCAGTGCACACCTGACCCCACTCAACAGGAGACTGGAGCTTGCTATCTGTCAGCCCTCTACGAGGGCTGGTAAGCCCCCTGCCTCCACCTAAATTAGAGCAGGCCATATCCCATTTGTGTCTTGTCTCTGATGTTCCCCCATCAACACAAGGCCTCCACTACCCTTGCTTCTGGGCCCTGTTAGTAAACCCGTATCCCCATCTCCATTACAGCACACCATTAGTGCAGGCATGGGCAACAGGAGCTATCTTTTGGGAAGACAGAGCTTTTGAACCACCACCACAAACAACCTCTGCAGGCCTGAAAGGGAGTGAGGCAGGACTAAGCCATGGAAGAGCAAGGTAAATGTGGGTGCCAGACCACACACCTGCTGTGAAACCTAGATTTTGGGGGTGTGGAGCAGGGAGGCAGGCATGCTGGACCAGGTCAGCAAAAGCTCACAGCACACACCTGCTTTCCCCTCCCACCCAAGCCAGCCACCAGGGATCTGTACCTTCCAGGAAGAGAGGAGAAGTGAGAGAAGAAAGGGGGCGAGGGCAGGGACCAAGGCATCCTGAGCAGCCCCACTTACTCTGAGTGAAGATGGCAGGCTGAGGTGGGCGAGGTGGAGGCTCCCCTGCAAGACAGGCCATGCGGACAGGAGAGGAGAATGACCAAGCAAGACAGAAGACAAGAGAGTGAGACAAAGCCGGAAAGTTTGGAGAGAGAGAGAGAGAGAGAGAGAGAGAGAGACAGAGAGACAGAGAGAGAGAGGGAGGGAGAGAA
>NW_026000240.1:714815-752373 GCF_001458135.2 Marmota marmota marmota
GAGAGAGAGGGAGGGAGAGGGAGGGAGGGAGGGAGGGAGGGGAAAGGGTGCAGTGAGGGGGGGGAGAGAGAAGTGAATAGAAGTGAGTGAATATACAAACCCAACTGCATGGGAGGAAATGGGCAGCAGGATGGGGACAACCGCGTTTCAGAATGACAGGACAGGAGCCAGGAGATGGATGAGGCTCCTGGCTGAGATGGAGCCTGTGGGGTGGTTTTGGCTCAGGAGAGAAGAGCAGGATTAGGGGAAAGAGAGGAAAGCCAGGATCTGAGCAGGCCGTTGAGGAAGGAGGGAGGAGGAAGCTGAGGTGGGCAGGGCTGATACAGGACCAACCCCAGGATGCCCACCTCAGCGGATACAGCTGCCTCCCTTCTTCCACCCCACGCCCAGTCGGAGCCAGGGTCACAGCTGTCCCGCCTGCTGCCCTGACCCAGCTGTCCCCAGAGAAGAACAGCAGGCTCAGGGTGTCCTGAGAAGACAGTGTCCCTTCCTGGGTAGCTAATGAACAAGGGAACCAGGATGTGGGAGGGCTCTTACTTTTCACCCTTCCTAGGTGCTGGGTGGGTCGGGAGGTGCTCAGTTCCACACTCAACAGGTCAGGAGGATCCATGGGGTTTCCCAGATACAGTCTGTGGGGAGAGAGCCAGTTCAGAGTGTAAAGTAGTGGCAGTGAGGAAACCTCTGGAAGAAATTCTGAGCCTATCCCCTGGATTTAGGCAGAAAATAAAATCCTGAATGTGTCCAGGGTAAAACAACATTAAGGCCCCTTCATTTTAAGAGACAGCTGGGCTGGGCTTCCAACTCCCAATCCACAGATCCTGATCCCTTGTATAGATGTAAGCTGTAGCCAGACAAGAGTCATGGAAAAAGGACAGAGAAATGACATCTAAACCCAAGTTGAAAAGCCTTCTGCCATAAGGGCAGAGAGGGTCTTCAATTCCCCACCTACACCCAAACCACTGTAGGCAGCTACCTACGGTGCACACTCCTCTGTCCTGCAGGCCCTGCTGGAAGAGCCTGGGGCAGAAATATTCTGAGCTCCAGTCCCCCTGGTCATGGTGACAGAAGGCATCCTTCTGCTCAACTACAGGAGTTGGGGGAGAAGTTGGGCCACCTGCGCTACTTCAGATTCATCCTTAGCCCCTGTGCCAACTATTAGTATCTGGGACTTAGTCACTGGGGCTTATTAAAGCCCAGAGGAATGGGGCTGGGCTGGCCATGACATGCCAGGAGTGGGACAGAGGGCACTGGCCTCCTCCTGGAGGTTGCCCCAGCTTTCACAGGCCGTGGCCTGAGTTTTATAAGGAAAGAGACCCTGACTGAGCCCCCTCAGACCTAGTGTTCCAGTGTGCCGGACATGCAGGGTGGAGAACTGCTTTACCATGCCCTTTAGGAGAAGTCAGCAGGGGAGAGGGCTGCCAACAGGTATGAAGGCTGGCAGGAGAAGCTGCCAGGGGGTTCCCTAGGGGGAGGCACCCAGGAAGTGCCTGATTTTTCTGTGGTTTCCCAGATGCCTCCCAGTGACCTTACTCTTTACTTAAAGGAGACTACAACCCCCTACCAGACATAGTAAGTTATGGTGTGGGGGGAGCTAGCAGCCATTGCTGTTCCCTCTGAAGCTCCCCTGCAGGAAGCTCCCTACAGGACAGTTCCCCTGATTCTGGGAAGAAGGGCATTTCTGTTTGACCTAGCAGGCTCACATTGCCAGGACTCTGGTACCAGCAGCAGGAAAACTGCTCAAATACAGGTCAGAGCTTTCAAACTAAATTGCTCCCAAAATCTATCTTCCCAAAGCCAATGTGCCAGAAGGCCGTATGGCCATGGCCCTGGTAACCTTACCACCAAGTAAAATGTGGGTCTAACTTTGGTAATTCATGACCTGTGTTTTTTGGTTTTGTTTTTTGGTTACTTTTGTGGGGGTTTTTTGGTACCAGGAATTGAACCCAAGGGTGCTTTACCACTTAGCCACATCACCAGCCTATTTAATATTTTTTGAAACAAGATCTTGCAAAAGTTGCTGAGACTGGCCTCAAACTTGATTTTCATCTGCCTCAGCCTCTCGAGGTACCGGGATTACATTGTGCACCATTACGCCCAGCAATGCTTTCTTTTCTTTTCTTTTCTTTTTTGCCATACGATTTATTTTAATTTTTTTTTAGTCATACATGACAGCAGAATGTATTTTAACATATAATACATTCATGGAATGTACATACATCAATCATATTGTCTATTCTATTCTGCTGCCCTTCCCCCAGCAATGCTTTCTAATTCAAATATACTTACAGCTGGGCATAGTGACACACACCTAATCCCAGGAGCTCGAGAGACTGAGGCAGGAGGATTTTGAGTTCAAAGTCAGCCTCAGCAACTTAGTGAGGCCCTAAGCAACTCAGCAAGATTCTGTCTTTAAATAAAATATTAAAAAGTGCTGGGGATATGACTCAGTGGGTGCTCCTGGGTTCAAAATCCCCAGTACCCCCCGCCAAAAAAACCTGAGTATACTTATACTTACAATCCTTACTTCATAGGTGAATATATAACCCCATCTGTTAAATGTGCCCATCTTACAGAGTAAATAACATAATAAA
Organism: Marmota marmota marmota; assembly: GCF_001458135.2. NCBI lineage: Eukaryota > Metazoa > Chordata > Mammalia > Rodentia > Sciuridae > Marmota > Marmota marmota. The sequence goes on from NW_026000240.1 coordinate 717,407, forward strand.
CTCAAAAACAGAAGAGAGGGAATCCTGACTCTCAGGCGGAGCTTTTTAGGGTTCTACACTTTCCCTAAAGCAAAATAAGAATCAGGAGGGAAAAGTAGCGAGGATCTGGGGCTGAAGACAAATACAAAGGGTAAGGAGCCCATGAGAGCTTATGTGTAGTGTGGTAAGGGGCTGCTGATCCTGGGATCCCTGGGCCAGGTAGGACCAGTGGCCCTGTCCAGGTACTTACTCGTCAATCCTGTCAGGGAAGCCCCAACAGTGGCGAGGGTCGCTGTCGCCATGCCCTGTGTGGATGAAGCTATTCTGTAGGGGCTGGCTAATGTCCTGGGCTGACAGACCAGCCACGGAGGTCACCACATTGCGAGGAAAAGGTCCTACACACAGCGTCCGTGTGTTCTGTCCACGCCACCAGTAGTTTTCAGCCCTGCCCAACAGAGATGACAAGGTAGATACCTGGCATGGGGGCAGGGGACTGCCCAGGTAGTGGGGCCCTTCTCAAACCAAGCTCTTTGCCAACAGAAACTGCCATCTTGGCAGAACAGCAACATAAGAGATAGGCTTTAGAACTAGACAGTCTGCATTATCCCACCTCCCCAAGTAGCACCCCCATGACCTGCCACTCCCTGAACAGGGCCTGGCTGTTTGTTCACAGTCTTACCCTAAGATCCCAAGATGGGTCAGGCAGCTTTTCCTATAGTTTACAAATAAGGCAACAAGTTGCAACAAGTGACATAACTTGCCTATGGTTACCAGAACGATTGCAGCAGACCCAGGATTCAAATCCAGTCATTAAGTTTGCAAAGCCAGCAACTCCTCTCACAATACTATCTTGCCTCCCTACTCCTCTGGCAAGGCCTGGCTCTAGTCCTCTCCCGGCATCAGATTTCATTTTTCAGCCAGTTTCCAGAAGTTTTAACAGATGCAGAGGACCAAGGGGGCACTGTGGGCCTTAGCACTGAGCTTGGAGCCCTCCAACCACAATCCATCTTCTATGTGCAGGCCTTCAAGTATTTGGAAGCACCTGGGGCAAGCCAAGACTTCTTTCTGCCAATGCTCTCTACATCTAAGGGATAGGGTTATGGAACTAGGGTCCTTGCCACCTTGCCCATCTCCTTGGGAGTTCTATTCTTGTATTAAAATGAGAGTTCCAGAAAGGAACTCAGAACTCACAATGTAGGTAGACTATAGGACCCTCAGACCTTCACTCTCTCTGCCCATAGACACAAAGCCTATGTTGATGTAGCCTAAACCAGGCCTGGCTGGGCTAGGATGGCAGGCAGGCAGACAAGTGGAAAAGAACAGAGGTCTCGGGGCTAGGGCTGTAGCTTAGTGGTAAAACGCTTGCCTAGCATGCATGAAGCACTGGTTCAATCCTCAGCCCTACATAAAAGTAAACAAATAAAATAAAGGTATTCTGTAAAATAAAGGTATACTGTCCATCTACAACTACAAAAAATTTTTTAAAAAAAGAACAGAGGTATCCTCTGGACACTCCAATACCCCAAATGCTGTGACAGATTGTGAGATATCTGTACCTACTGTTAGAATTTCTCATACCTGGTGACATGGGCAGAATCTGGTCTAAGGCTGCTATGACACATGTGGCACCATGCTGCCTGTCCTGTCACTCCCTCACCCTCATGTCACCGGTCCCACAGCCAGAAACACACAAAACGTATCCTCCAAAATGCAATACATCAGAGAGGTTGAGGAGAATGGGGGAAGGGATGATGCCAGAGCACCTGGACCCACTGCTCCCTGAGATAATACAGCCCAGCTGGGATGGTGTGACCCCCAAAACAGCCTGACCTAGAGACCAATGGTCACACCCCATGAGCACAGAAGTCCTTAGGGAGGTGAGAAGTGGGGCCAGGGGAGGAGGTGCCAAGCTCCCTCAGCTAGCCTCCTTGTAAACAAGGTTGCCTGGTTGGCCCACCACCAGACACAGCAACCCTGTGATTACACCCTGCCTTCAGGGTGGGAAGGGCAGGAAAGGAAGGAAGAAGAGAAGACAGTACCCTAAAAAAGGGACAAGACCCATCTGAAAATAGCAAGGCCATTCTAAGTAGGAGAAAAAGGCTTCCCACCACACACAGAGCCACCCATGAAAGCTGGCAGATTAGCACCAGCCTAGAAAGACAGGCCCCAGTGCTACTCCCCCTAATACCACAGGCTCTCTGGTGGTGCCCTCTATAGGGTAGCCCCTTGCCACCCTGGGGGCGGCTGTGGGACTGTTCTCCACACCTCCTTAGAAGTGCTCACTTAGAGGTCATTCCCTCTATATCTTTCCTTTTACCAACACAGCCCAGCTCCTCCCACAGATGCCTCCTTCTGAACCCACTTCTAAGAGTGAAAGAAGACACCAAAGCCACCTGCCCTTATTACAGGTATAGCCCAGGCCAGAATCCCATGGCCACTGAGAGTCCCAACATCATTTTTCAAAATCATGCTTGCTACTAGAAGAAGAGAAGTCTTTTGGGATTGCACCCAGGCACACTCAAAGGCAGTATTCTCTCCTGACAAGGCTCAAATGAACATTCCAAGATGGTCAATGCTACATCCCACATATGCCTTTGGGGCTCACTTGGGTGCCAGCAGCCCACAGGTCCAAGGCTAGCCCTTCCCACCAGCCTGCTCCAGCCATACCCTCTCTTCCTGTCATACACAGATTAAAATCTCCACACTGATTGGAGGGCCAAGCCAGCCATCCACAATGAATGAAGCAGACATATGAGAAAGCCCGGGGTGAGTGAAAAAAAGGTCCACCACCTTCACTGAGAACTTTCTACTTCCTGCTGCCCTCCCTCAGGCTTCCTAGCAGATCCCCTAGGGCAGAGAAGACAGGAAACTATGGCCTGGGCTGAGAACTGCCTAAGGATGCCCCAGCTTTAGAAATCTCAGCACCTAATTCTTATCCAGGTTAAGGTAGCTCAGAAATGGCTTAACAAATCATCACCTAAGCGTAAGCGCGCGCACGCGCGCACACACACACACACACATACATACACACCCTATCCCTGCCCCTTGTCTCTGGGAGCCTCTGGTCTCCCAGGATAACCCAGATATTTAGTGCCTTCCCCAACACACACCTCCACTGAAAGTAGAGGCTCAAGGCCAGGCCAGGCCAAGGACCCGAAAATGGATTTCAAACTCTGAGCCCTTTATCACTTCTGTAAAAATAGAATGTAAAATGACTACTACCAGACATCATTTGCCCTCCAACTCTAGACAAAGCCTAAGTTCAGCTCACAAACCCCAAGATGTATTCTCTGCCCACTGCCTGGCATTCTGAGAAGCACTGAGCCTACAGAATCAGTCAGAGCTGGAGACAGACAAGTGGCTTCCCAGGCTCTGAACTAGGAAACACAATGAAAATGGCTTTAGCAAGGAGGAATTAAAAAACCAAGAAGAGATAAGGAGAGGGGTAAGAGCCAGAGAAACAGAGACACAAATGGCCCATGCACCCTAGGACATGGAGACAGACTAAGCCAAACAAACAAAGAGATATTCAGGGACTGAGAAAACAAGGGGGCAGAGTTCTGGTAAAGCTCTGGTACCACCAACACAAAGGCCCACTCCCAAAGCCTCACCGGCTGTTGTGGCCTCCTGCCCCTCACCTCCCACCTCCTGAGCAGCTCCAGGGACCCAGGGCAGGCACTGTTGTCCTAGTTAAGGCTGGTGGCCCAGGAGGAGGAGCCCTGTGTGGTGAACCATTGGTGACAGCAGCAACCTGTGGCAGAACCTGCTGCTGGATACAACCAAAGCCTGTGACGGAAGGGTGGGACAGGGTGCACCTAAGACAGCCTTCCAAGAGAAGCCGCTCCCCCAACCCCTCCCGCAGCCTGCTTTGCTCACAGTAACCCAGGGCACCAGCTCCAGAGATACACACCCAGGAAACACAGGAAGCTCCTGAGTCACCCCCAGGCTCCCTGAGAGGAGATGGGGGTGGTAAAAATCTGGAGTTACAGGAGCATAGGAGGGGTGGTCAGGCCGAAGGCTCTCTGGAGTGGGGTTACCCTTCCCACCGGCCTGCTGGTTTGAGGCCCAGACTTATGGTTTAAGCTCCTGCTAGGTACCTCCAGAGAGGGCTCACCCTCAATCGTCCTATTTCCACATTGCTCTCCAAAGTGCCAAGCCTATAAACCCTTTCCTTGCCAACTCAGCTATAAACCCGCAGATTGTTTCTTCCTATACTCCAGGTCTCTCCTAGTAATTTTCTGCTTTATTCTACCACAACTAACTCCCCAACCATATGTACCCCTGCAACCTGCTAGAATGTCATTCTATCCCAGATACTAGGCCCAAAGGTGAGGGAGCCCTGACCTAGGGCAGAGGAACAGGGAATATAGGGCCTGTTCCACCACTCAGACTCAGACCCAGAGACTTACTCCACTGGCCAGTCCCCATGGGACACAAGATTTAACCACTGCCCCAACAGGCCCACCAACCCAAAGTCCAGGCAGAAAGGGTTCTGCGGAACACATATCCTTGCCTGATTTTGTGTCAGAAGAGGACAAAACAGGGAATTCCCTCTGCCTCAGTCTTCCCAGTCCTCAACACTCAGCCCCTGCCCCAAAGGCATCTCTAGCCTGCCCTAACCAGTTCCTCAGACACCCTGGGGATCAGATAACAAAAGGTGGAGCCAGAAGAGGGCGAGGCCTCCAAGGCCGGCCCTAGAATTACTAACAGGGGGTTCAGGTGTGAGTCTAAGATTTGAGTTTTAGCCAGTGGGGGGTAGGAAAAACAGTCCTGAAAAGCGTGACTTGGAAGAATGGGAAGAAGAAAGTCCCAAGCTGAGGATAGAGGGAAACCCAAGACTCTGAAGCCCTGGGAGAGGGCCATGTGGAAATGATATGAAGCAGACAAAAAAGAAAGGAGTAGGACTGGCAACCATATGGATGGACAGCTGACAAAGGTGGACCTAGGCAAGGACAGGCTGCTTTTGGGTCTTGAGATATACCTGGGTGGATTATCAAGAGTCTTATGCTGTGAATTTAGTGAGGCCCTAAGCAACTTAGCCAGATCCTGTCTCAAGATAAACAAACAAACCAAAAACTAGGGATGTAGCTCTGTGGTACAATGCCCCTGGGTTCAATCCCCAGACCAAAAAAAAGAAAGGAGTCTATGCTGAAGAAGAAGGAAGAAAGGCAGAGAGGGATGATGAGAGGAGGAATACCCAGGAGTCAAGTGCTCTGCTTGCGTGGCCTTAACACTAGACTAGGAAACATTCTACTCCTCAACATAATGGCAGCTTGGCCCTGATCCACACAGCCAGGTCTGGGGCCCAGTGGGACAAGGGTAACAGAGGCAGAGTTAAGAAAAATCCCATCTGAACTATAGCATCCACATCCTGACCCTTTCTCTCAGGAAGCTGATTCAGGCCGGTTGCCATGGCACACTGACACTCAGGCCTGCCACCAGTCCAAGAGCTGCCATGGGAACCTTAGAGGAACGCCCGTCCAACCTGTGCTCTTCAAGGAATCCCAGTGCAGGACTCAGCCCTACCTTCCCTCAATGACAGTGATGACATCATTCATCTGGATGTGTAGCTTGTCAGGTTCCTCAAAGTCCTGAAGGGCCCGCATATCAGTGGGCTGGGCCTAGGGACAAAGATAGGTCACTGACCACCCTGAGACTAACTCTCAGGTGGTTCCTTGCTTAGATACCCCAGATCCTGTGAGCAGACAAGACCTCTTCCTCACCTCCAGCAGGAAGTCCCGCAGGGCCACAAAGGTGGGTCTGTCTTCCGGCTTATGAGCCCAGCACTGGACCATAACATTATAGATGTCCTGGGGGCAGTCCTCAGGCCGGGGCAGGCGCTCCCCCTCCTTGTCAATCTTATGCAGAATCTGATGGTGGGTCAGTACATAGTTGGAGGACAGACAAAACTCTCAGCTCTTTACTTCCCACCTTCCCTCCAGACCATCCTAGAACTGGAACTGCTAGCTACCCTATCTATCCTCCAAAGAAGAAATCTGTTGGGGAAAGGCCCATCCCCAGAGTCTCAGACCATTATGCCCAGGCCTGTGGCCTCAGAACAGCAGGATGTAGCAAAGACTAATGAAAGAGAGCCAACCCCACTTCTCCTCTCCCCTGATCTACTAGGGTGATCCCTCTCTTTGCTCAGCTCTCTATAGATGGAACAAACATGGGGTGTGAAAGAGGAGGGAGTACATCAGATATCAGACAATTCCAAAAAGACCAGGCTAGGAACCAGGGACAGAATTACCCCCCACCCATCCAACAGGGAACACATCCACAGCCCCTCACCTGACTGCCATTGAGGCCAATCCAGGGCTCCTGGCCATAGGTGAACATCTCCCACAACGTAACCCCAAACATCCAGGTGTCACTGGCATGGGAAAAAGTACGTGTCTTCAGGCTTTCAGGGGCACACCTGGCAGAGGAGGGGTCAAAGAGAAGGGCTCTTGAGCGCCTCTACCTGCATCAACCCAAATGGACATAAAATACTGATTTGATAAGCATTTACTGTTGCCTTATGTGCCAGGCTCAACATGGTATGAAGTACACAGAGAAGAGCAGGACTTCTTGATCATATGGTGCACAACCTTGGGAAAAATCACCTATACTCAGGTCTGTTATTCACATAAAGCCTGGGATGAGAGAAGGAGGAAGGGGTTTCCCTGTCAGGGAAGCAGGGAGAAGGAAGGGATCAGAAAGCCCTAGAACAGAAAGGGATGATGAGGTCTCATGCTATTTTCTCTGGTAGAAGGATGACAATTTCTAGCTTTGTGGAAGAGCACAGGCTTTGAAACCATTTCAGCATAAAGGTATGGATGGAAAATTCAGACAGAGCCTGGAGAAGAAATAAAATGGGTGCAAACAGTTAACATTGGCTTTACCCAAATACACCCACACTCACCCTGTGCTCGCTCCTGAGTGTGGGAGAAACAGCACTATGGTGAAGTTAGAAAAGGGGTCTCCCAGGGTGCACTGAGGTACAGAATGAGGAACATGCACCTTGGATGGAATAGAAAGATCTCTCATGGGATTCTCTCAAAATGGAATTCTGAGAGTCACCCAAGATCCCTAAGCCTCATTTTCCTCTTCTGTGAAATGGGAATAATAACCTATGCACTCTACAAGGTTGTTTCAAGGGGCAGAAAAAAAAAAAAGATGACCTCATGCCAGGTGTGGTGGCGCATGCCTGTAAGCCCAGCAGCTCAGGAGGCTGAGGCAGGAGGATTGCGAGTTCAAATCCAGCCTCAGCAACTGTGAGGCGCTAAGCGACCAGTGAGACCCTGTCTCTAAATAAAATACAATGGCTCAATAGTAGAATGCCCCCGAGTTCAATCCCTGGTACACCACACCCCCACCCCCACCCCCCAAAAAAGGTGACCTCATAATTTATCACTCAAATCAGGATGTTTGAATACAAGAGAGGATGCTATTAATCACTCCAGACATAATCCAGGATATATGGTCACCCATGGTACAGAGTCAGTTATTAACCAGGGTGAGCATACATCCTGAATTATCAAAGTTGCCCACATCCAAAGCTCTAGCAAGTACAACTGTACAAATTCCCCCTATCATAAAGACCATTCTTCTTTAGGGGACCACATGATCTCATCACAGGAGAAGCCCACATAGAGGTCAGGGACTTCTTGATCATATGGTATACAACCTTGGGAGCCACCACAGCACACAGGTGAGCAGCCTATGAGGCCCAGTTCAGTCTGGCCCTGCCAGCCAGTAGCTCTACCTAAAACATACTTACCAACCTGTATTGCCTGGTTAACCTTCTAATATTTTAGGACCTTAACATTGAGTCTTCTAGGAAGTCTTTTAATACTTTACTAAGTAGCACAGCCTTGAGCCCATAGCATTTATGCCTGTGCCTTCCAGTACCCTACGTAAGGACACTCCAGGCCCAGAACAGGCAAGGGCAGGCCCAGGCAGAGCCAAGGGCTGCAAAAGCTTTAGGCTTGGGTCGGTTGGGACCAGGGTGGGTCCACACCCTCTGAGCCAGCAGCACCTGCCCCTCACCAGGCAAAGGGCACCTTGCGATGTTCCTGCATGACGTAGTGGTCATCATTTTGGGGTAGTGCTCGCATCAGTCCAAAGTCCCCAATCTTGACCAAGTCACGGGTAGCCAATAGCAGATTTCGGGCAGCCAGATCACGGTGAATAAAGCGCTTGGACTCCAGGTAGCCCATGCCTTCAGCCACCTGCACAGCATAGCGGCTCAGAGTCCCCAGGAGGAAGTGACCCTGATGCTTACGTAGTCTGTCCAACAAAGATCCCAGAGGTGCCAGCTCTGTCACCTGATGCCACAGAGAAAACAGGAGGAATAAATCTGAATGAGTCCAACCCCTCTCTGAACAGCCCACTCAATGTTTCTTCCTAACATTTTGTTCTGGTTTAGATATGTGTCCTCAAAGAGCTCAAATGTAAGACAATGCAGGAAGGTTCAGAGGTGAAATGATGGGTTATGAGAGCCTTAACCCAATCAGTGAATTAATCCCACAATGGGATTAACTAGAAGCAGGTAGGGTGTGGCTGGATAAGGTGGGTCATTGGAGGTGTGCCTTTGAGGAACACATTTTGTCCTTGTTAAGCAGAGGTCTCTCTTTCTCTCTCGGCTTCCTGGTGTGATGTCTTGAGCCACTTCTCTCTGCTACACCCTTCTACCCTGATGTTCAGACTCACCTCAAGCCCAGAGGAATGGAGCTAGCTATCTACAGAATGAGACCTCTGAAACTTTGAGTACCTAAATAATCTTTTCCTCCTCTAATCATTCTTGTCAGGTCTTTTGGTCACAGCAGCAAAAAAGCTGATTAAACACCTCTCCTTTAGGAACCTCCCAAGTCCTACAGCTTTTCAGGTCTCTCCTTCCAGGCAATGGGGTAAAAGGCTCAGAGAGAAAGAAGCAGGCCAAAGAGGTTCAGGCTAGAAATTCCAAAAATTAATATATGGTCAGCCCCTCCCATGGGTATAACTCTTTGCCAATGAGCAATAGCAAAATCCAGAAATGATATAACAAGTACTGAGATGGGCCCCTATGAGCTCCTTTGTCACATCAGGTAGATCTGGGGAGCCCTGTCAGCATGGGCAGTAGGAGAGGCACACCTGGGGGACCACAACCTACAGGCAGCTTCTTGTCCTCAGCCCCTCCTGCCCACAACACTCACCATCTTCATAGGTGGTGTAAGCACCACACCATAGAGGCGAATGAGATTTCGGTGGTCAAGTGAATGCATGGCATTGACTTCCCGGATGAAGTCGTCCATGGCCTCTGGCTGGCTCAGCACATCTGGCTTCAGGCACTTTACAGCCACACTCACCTGGCCAAAGCAGGATTTGTAGGGAGTCAGGACTTGCCTGGCCCCCAACACTCTTAAGATAACCTATTCTTCCCCCTAACTCTGCTTGAAAATCTCTGCCTCAGATCTACCCTCCTGGGTGGATGGGCATGTCACCAGTGCTGGGCTTACACATTCTGTCAGTGGTCTGGAGAGGGAAAGACTACTGGCTGACCCTTGGGAGCCATTGGATAGACTCCCCTTCTGGGAAATTCCAACATTAAGTTAAATAGAAACCTTAAGGTAAGAGATGACCCATATGATGACACAACACTAACATGTTATAATAAGAGATTATTAAAAATGTCTTTGGTATGGGGGCTGGGATTGTGGCTCAGCGGTAGAGCGCTCGCCTAGCACAGGTGGAATCCGGGTTCGATCCTCAGCACCACATAAAAATACAGGCATTGTGTTGTGTCCACCTACACCTAAAAAATAAATAAATAAATATTTTTTTTAAAAGTCTTTGGTATGGAAGGAAACTACTTTCAATACAATGCCAAAAACTAATCTACGGTGCTGGAAGTAGGACTACCCTCCTTTGGAGGATGGGGATACTAAGTGGCAGGGGCCTCAGAACCTTCTGGGGTGTGGGTAATTGCTCACACACAATTGGTCAGTGCTCATAAGATTCTATTTATAAGTAAAAACTCACTTAATTGTATGCTTTAGTGCACATGTTATCCCCTAGGGGAAAAACATTTAAAATATAACACCAAGGAAAAAGGATAAAATCTAAAGAGCTATATCCAAAGTTTGTATCTAAAATTTAACTAGAGGCCAGGCATGGTGGTGCATGCCTGTAATCCCAGTGGCTTAGGAGTCTGAGGCAGGAGGACTGTGAGTTCAACAGTCCTCCTGTCTGCCTCAACATCTTAGTAAGGCCCTAAACAACTCAGTGAGACCCTGTCTCAAAATAAAATATAAAAAAGGGCTAGGGATATGACTCAGTGGTTAAGTATTTAACTAGAGCATGGTGGCACCAGGATTGCCTGCAATCCTAGTGACTCTGGACTCTGAGGCAGGAGGATCCCAAGTTTGAGGCCAGCCTGGGAAACTTAGCAAGAACCTATCTCAAAATATAAAGAATTGGTGATGTAGCTCAATGGTAGAACACCCCTGGGTTCAATACCCAGTACTGGAAAAAGAAGTACAAGTCAACTAAATCCAATAAATTAATGGAGAGAGGATAATAGGCAGAAACACTAACTCTGCTTCCTCTGAATAGTGGGATTACAGGCAATTTTTTTAAGACTTTTAATTTGTTGCCTAACTTTTATAATAAATAAATTATTTTTATAATTAAAAAAAATGAAACAAGGTACTTACTTAACCCTGAGCACAGACTCCATGATAAGCCACTTTATATGACCTGTCCCCAAGTGCATTCACAACCCAGCAGAGGGGGAAAGAGCCTCTACTAGTAGTCTCAGGGGCCCCACCCCTCCGACACCACCCATGGGACATGGAGCTCACCGTCTTCCCTGCAGGGGCATCCCACTCGCCCCTGCGTACTACGCCAAAGGAGCCATCTCCCAGCTTCTCAAGGAGGCGCAGGTCCTTCTCCCCAATGAGGCAGGTGAGGCTTTGTAGGGGCCCCTCGCCCACTGGACCCCCCGGGGTGGGCGAGGGTTTCCGGAAGGTGCTCTGAGAGTGGTGAGGGGGAAACTCAGCCTCCAGCCGCTTTCCACTGAATACCTGTTTGAAGGCAGCCAGGAGCAAGATGGAACCCAGGGCACCAGAGCCAGTCACTTGGTTCCACCCTTCTAAGTCTACCTGCACCTCAGCTCAGCCTCAGAGAAGTTGAACTATATTGCCAGAGGACAGACTGGCTGGAAGTCCATACTCCCCCCATATCACACCCCCTACAGGGAACCCACAGCAGAGTGGCTTCATGGTAAATATATGAAACAGACTGACTGGCATGAAGCCAGTGACTGTGGTGGCCTCACACCCATACGTGGGTACTGAGACAGCACAAAGCCACAGGCACTTTGCTTCCTAAGTCTGAGTCTCCTCCCTGGCTTCCTCATGCTCCACCCCTCCCTTCCTACACTCCCTACCAATCACAGATTCCAGCCCTTAACCCACAAAGTTGGGGCAGGAGCCTGAGGGGCCCTCCACAAACACCTCTCTGTCCATTTTTAGCCCTGGCCCCTACTCTGGGTTGACCATTTGGCGCTGTCTGTCTCCACCCTCCCTAGGGAGTCGGCTGCCCTTCATACTGCCCAGGGGAGAGGATAATTTTAGTATGAGGTTGAAGAGAGAAAGAGAGAGAGAGAGTGTGTGTGTGTGTGTGTGTGTGTGCGCGCGCGCGCGCGTGTGTTTTTACTGGGAAGACAGCTGGGTTTCTGGAAGAGTGCCTAGAATTAAGATCTGAAAAAGAATGAGGACTAGAGGAGACATTGAGGTCTAGTTTGGAGAGGAAGGGGCCAAAGGTCAGAGGACAGGAGGAAAAAAGCTGTAACAGCAGCAGTGGCATGTCAGTCTGACTTAGCCACATTCACTGGGGTACGAGAGTATGGCTTCAGGCTGAAGATTCTTTCTATCCCACTTAAAAGTTAATGGAACCTTATCTAAATGTGCTAGGAGGTGTCTCAATTCTGAGGGTCTCTTTTGGCCTCATTCCATCTTTCCTGCCAGTAAACTGGACTTCCTTATGTTTACAAGCAATGTCATCTTATAAGGCCCTTCACAATCGTTAATTCCAGGATGAACCTAGGCTCTCCAAAGCCCTGCAAGGTGAGCTGGGTAATGGGACTAGCACTGTTGCTGAAGACACAACTAAAGTCTGGAGAGGGTCACAGACCTCCCAGAGACCTACTGTGAGCTGATGGGAGACCCCAAATCCCAGTACATACAAAGCTCCACCTTCCTGCCTTTACCAGCCCTAAGACATTCATCCTTCCCTAAAACCTGGGCCAGGCCCAGAACTGTGTCCCCAGAAAAGGCCACAGGATCCCAAGAGACAGTCCTTTTGCCAGACTGCAGTCAGGAAATCTCTACTGCCCAATCCCAGTCCAGCTGTTCTGTCTTGCCCATCCCCCATTCTACGCCAGCCCTGAGGCCAGAAGTAGGGAGGGAGGCCCCAGCTGGCTCATTTCCTCTCTCATTGTCTTCTAGACAATGGGCAAAGCTCTACTGAGTCAGACCTGGGACTGACTACACCACAGACCAAAATTAGGACAAGGTAGTGGGGGAGGCCACAAGGAAGTTATGATAGGGCCAGATGACCACAGATACCTAGAGCTCATAAAGGGTGGGTAAGAGGAAACAAGGCAAGATGTCCAGACAGTCCCTACCACCCCGCACACCAAGAAAGGCCACTGGCCCCAACATTCAGCCAGAACGAGGTTCAAATAGAGATGCACTGTCAACACGCTCCTGTTCCCACACGACAAGAGGGGCTAAGAAGACCTTGCTGCACACAGGCTGCTCACATGTCTGTTTTGGCCAGCTCTACAAGTGCCCTGCTTGATAAGACCCTGGAGGAGGGAGGTCAGTACAAAGTATAGGGAAACAGAGCGAGATTATACCTGCCTGGGGAATGGGGGAAGGTTTCTAGGACTGGCAGCAGAGTGAGGCTCTTGAGGCTGCCCAGACCCCACTCTTCACTCACCCACCTTGCTCATCCAGGACTTGCGTTTGCACATGGCTTTCCTTCTCTTCACAGCTTCCCACAGCCGCCGTTGGCCTGCAAGGAAGGAAGGAGATCAGATGTTATTAGATAGCTCTCACTCCCTGGAGAGGCCGCTGTCCTCCTCACAGGCTTCCTCGGTCCTCATGGAGTAGGTCCATCACTAGACACTGCCCACCACAATGATACTAACTAAATCAATCTCAACCTGCCAGGAGTTTCCATTAACCAGATGATCACTGCATACCACTTCTAGGCAATGGTTCTCAAACTAGATGGAAGTGTTTAACCACAAAAATTGAATAGTAGCAGTCTTTTCAACTCAAGAAAAATCAAGGTAATGGATTAAATTTTCTCAATTTTTAGTTTTCTTTTCATAAAATTTTCTTATGTTACTGGTATCAGAAACCAACTATCCAAGCTAAAAGCAGAATAAATTGATATCTATTTTAGCACATTACTACCCTAGCTACTTTAAGTTGAATGTACTGATAGGTTTCTAATGTTCTTTGAAGAATGCCATGAGTTCTAGATGCTACAACCATTTCTTTAAGGAGAGAAACAGAGAAATGAGTTCAAATTAGAGGGAAGTTTTTATCCTATCTTCTCTTTTAGATCTCTGGGCACTGACCCCACTAGTGTTCAGAATAGTAAACAGAACAGTCCAAATCTGTGCTTATTAAAGGGTAAGGGAATACATCCTACAAATATCTGATCAAACAAAAAGGGGTATGTATTTACTCTTGAGTAGCAGAGCCTCAAGTTAAGACTACATTCTCCTCAAACTGATTGACCTTTACAACTGCAAATTGTTCCCAGTGAATCCTGTGTGCAGCATCTATTGATGCCCCTCCCACTCCACCTCAGGGTCTCTGGAACAGGCAAACAGAGGTCTCAGCTGCCACCCCATGGAACCATGAGAAAGGGATTCTAACATGTGCTCAGCCGTCCTAAGGACAGAGAAGGTACTATTAGGGAGGATGAGAAAGGAGTCTTTTCAACTTTTCAAGTTCAAGGTCAGCCGCTGCACCTTAGCAAAACCCTGTCTCAAAAGAAAAAGGGCTGGGGAGGTAACTTAGTGGGAGAATGGCCCTGGGTTCAATCCCTAGTACCACCAAAAAAGACAGAAGAAGTTAATGGTCAGAGGGGAAAAGCAAGGAAGGCAAATGTCCCACCTACCAGGCCGGCCCATGCCAATCTTCTCCAGGTCCTCATTCTTAACATATTCAAAGTGGGACAAACGGGTAACATTGAGGTCATCCCGAAGACGAAGGAAGTACTGCTGTAGCTGCACCTCAGACAGCAACTCCAGCAACCAGCCTGTGCCCTCCTCTGGCTGCATGCTGCTGCTCCCCAGCCTCTGTGGAGAAAGGAAAAATGGCTCAAGGACCAAGGGATGCAGGGAAGTGGCAAAGTGACATCTTACTATATAGATGCCTAGAACTGAGACCACCTGCTTGCTTCCCAAAACTCTATACCTATATGTCCCTATTCTTGCCATCAACAAGGGTAGAACTGCAGCAGCTAAGATATAGCCCTGGCCCTGGAACAGTCAGGAGTCAGAGTCTTAATCACAACATATATGATCTATGGCTGTTGTGACCAGAAATCATCTCTTTGTGCTCAATTTCCTCACCTGCTTCTAAGTTTCTAGAGGTCTTTAAAAGCCCTTTGAAAATCTGATTAAAAACTATATATAATTTCTTCAGAAAACAAAACCTACTTTTTTTTTGAGAGAGAGAGAGAGAGAGACAGAGAGAATTTTTCAATATTTATTTTTTAGTTTTTTTTTGGCAGACACAACATCTTTGTATGTGGTGCTGAGGATCGAACCCGGGCCGCACGCATGCCAGGCAAGCGCACTACCGCTTGAGCCACATCCCCAGCCCAAAAACCTACTTTTGCTCCTAAAATTTTTATTAAAGGCTGAGGGTGTTTCTCAGCAGTAGAGTGCTCACCTAGCACATGTAAGGCCCTGGGTTCGATCCTCAACACCGCATATAAATAAAATAAAGGCATTGTGTCCAACTACACCTAAAAAATAAAGATAAAAATAAAACCTTGATATAAAAAGAAACCCATCACAAATTAAAAGGAAATTTTTTTTAATTAAAAAATTTGGGGGATGGTAATGTCCTGTTACCCATCCATGGGCTCCTTAGATCAGGTTTATCTTACAGAAAGATCTAACCGAAGTTCCTCCCAATGCCTAACATCACCAGACCTTTTCCACCAATTCTAAGGCCAATTCACAGGCAACCACTCAGATGCCTGCAGGGCCACAAAGTAAGTGGGATGGGTGGGGATCTGAGTGGGCTTTCAGACAACCCCAGCTCAGCTCCTATCAATGGTTGTCACAAGAGACTGTGGCCCAGTATTATCAAAGCTTTCCATTTATTTAATATCAGACACCTAAATTTACGTAAAATCTTGCAGTTTGTTTTTTTTTTTTTTTGCAATTTCTTTTTTAAAAGTAGTATGTACACATAGTAAAATAATCAAAAGGCATAAAGGAGTCTTATTATTTCCTCCCCTACTGCACAGCTACCTATCTCCCTATTCTCAAGGCCAGATGCTAATAATGCCTTTTATGTACCCCTTGAAACTGTTTTCCCCTCTCACAAATAAATATTCACACATTACCCACACTGTTCTGTTTCTTGATTTCATATCACACTTTTATCTTTCTCCTGACTTTTAAATGATGTCAACTAGTTCAAGTCTGAAAAACACACAGACACACACACACACACTGTGCTGGCAAAACAAAACATCTGCAGGCCACAATCAGCCAATGAGTACCAGTAAGTGACCTCTGACCTACACTCTCAGACCCAGAGAAAAAGGCCAGTGGCACCTTCAAAACTAAACAGGCTGACCTACCAGACAGCAGGCCCAACCCTGTCCAAGTAAAACAGGTCCGTCAGGCCAGCCCCTGACCATTACTGCATTTCCAGTGAGGAATACAGGCAGGAGGGAAAAGGCCAGCTGTCCGGCTGAGGGCCAAGCAATTCTCCCTTCACAACCTAGCGGTGGCCTCATCCCCAGCTCTCAGCACAATAAGATGCACCAAGAGAAACAGGCACTCACAACCCAGGCCCAGCATGAGCCTCCTGCCCCCACAGTTCCCAGTGGTCCTGCCAACTCAGTGCCAAGAGCTCAGACTTTCCCAGGCAGCTTAGAGCAACACAAAGAGTGACAAATGGGAATGAGAAGCCCTCAGTTCAAACCCTGGCTTTTCCACCAAGGCAACTGAGCCAGGCAGCTGGGCCAGCCGGGTGGTTTCCAAACTTAAAGCTGTAACCCTTTATTTGGATGGTTGTCATAGGGAAGCACATCCCTCTAGGGGACATTTTTGGTTGTTACAATGTTGGGTGGGGGATACTGCGACATTTAGTGGGTGTCTGGAGGATACAAACATGAGTTATCCTGCAGTGCACAGGACCGTCATAAACACTGTCCCAAACCCACATAACTTAATTCCTGCAGGTAGAAAACATTCATAATCCTCCACACCTAGACTAATTCCATTTTACACAGGTATAAGAAAGTATTTTCATAGTTTCAATATGCACTGAGTTTTTCTTGAATGAAACTACTATGTAAACTGAAAGAAGATTAGATTTTGCTTTATTCAATAACATAGTAAAAGCCTACTATTTAGAAAAATGTCAGTGAAGGCAATCCACCCTTATTTCAAAACTTTCCTGTCAGCACTTGTAGACATTGTCTTCCTGAGGTCCTAGAATCTGACAACTTCTTATGCTGTTCAATATTTTATGTGTTCAGTATACAGGTGTATACTGAATACATAAAATATTGTCAACTACTTCCATTTTATTTCTCATAAATAGTAAAGTTGGCATTATGATTATCTGATACTACATACAGTAAACTGGTTACATTTCTATTGTATTTAAGAAGAGTAAGATTTTTTTTAAATACAACACTTCAAAACTATGCTTACTAAACTTTTAACTGTATTAACTTGTTATCCTCAGCAAAAATATCTGCTTGCAAAAATGGGGGCTTGACATTTAAGTGGATGAGCATCAATGCTTCCCAGAATAAAGCCCAAAGGTACAGTGTGAAAACCACTGGCCCGGGCAGGTCTCCCTGTAGCCAGGCCAAGCAGAGCCCACCACCATTTCCATCATCACTGCCTTATCCCTGGAGCAAAGTGGTCCCACTGGTGATACAGATAAGCCTCAAGAAGTTTGCCACACCAGGGCAAGCAGTCTATAGGTCCCTTCCTCTCCTTTCCTTCAACCAAGTTCCAGGGCCCCAGGCTCTCCTATTCCTACCCTCCTCTGGGCTCTGGAAAGCAGCTCAAAGTCATGCCATGGGTGATCAAGGCTGAGGAAAACCCAGAGGGCCTATCCTGAAGCTACTTAGAAAGCACAGCCTGGTCTGTACCCTTTTCCTGAAACACCAGCTAAAAAATTGCTCAGCTGGACACCCCCCACCCTGCTCCCCAGCCTAAAGAACAGGATGGCTGCGTAGGGGGTGTGTGGGAAGACTGGGAAGAACACTGGGATCCCAGTGAGAAGAAAGGAGTCAGGGTCCCAGTCCTGTCTTTGCTGCTAAGCCCAGGGTGACCCTGGACAGTTTACCTCCCCTCTCCTATCTCCACCTCCAGCCCATTTCTTTGTCTGTGGAAGCAGAGTATTGCCACAACTTCCTCCAGCTCAGACAGTCCAATTCTGCGTGTGCCTGGCCCCCAGCATGGGGTAGATTTTGCATACGTGTGTCTGACACGTGCAGCTGACATACAAGCACACACTTGAGCGGGCTCCCGCTTCTACTTTTCTAACACATACAAATCAGAATGAATGTAGCAGATTTGAAGGAAAGACCACTTAGCCCAGAACCCCCACTGAAGCCCTCACAGGAGGTGTTCTACAACATCCCCAGTTTTCCTATGCCCCTCAGTAAAGTGCTGCTGATGAGGAGCTGCCCCTGTCCCAGCCAGTCCAACCCTAGCCCCCCACTCACTGTGTACAGCCGTCGCCGCAGTCTGGCCAGGAGAGGGAAGGAGAGCTCTAGGCCAGGGAACCGACGAGCTGGAGCTGCCGGCATCTCCACAGAACTCAACTCTGATCAGGTCAATGGGGCTGTGGCCTGGGAATGGGCGAACAAGGGCCTCAGCTCCTGAGTTTTATGCTCTGCCCAGAGGGAAGTTGACCAGAGGTCTCTTCCAAGTCCCCCAAATCTCACACGGGGGATGAGTATGAGAAATGGGGCAGAAGAACAGAGTAGTCCCCTCTGATTTACTGCAAGCCCCGCTGTACTTCTACAACTGGCTGCAGCCTGGGTCCTGTCTGTTTCTGTCTTCTCTCCAGTGCAGTGGCCACAGCTCCAGCCCTACTCCCTGGCTCCCCCACCCGACTGCTGCCTGCCTGTCTGCCCGCCTTCCCTCCTCCCTCCCTTCCCAGCTGAGCAGCTCTGACACTGGCTGAAAAAGGACCTTTCTGAATCACTGCCAAGAGGACGGCAGGAATGGGAGGGGGGACTCTTCCTCTCAGCCACCCGCACTGGCCCCCCTGCCACCCCATACACAAGGCCCCCTGTCTCTGGCTTCCACTGCTGCCCTCACAGTTGCAGACAACTCCTGGGATTTCATGGTGCGGGTTATGTGACTCAAATAGCATGTGTGGACAAGGGGTTGGAGGCCCCCATAGAGCTTATCTAGGACTGGTGAATAGAATATAACCTGAATAGGGATCATGAACCCCAGAATCTTTGCCGGACCCTGCAGATTGATCCTTCAGGAACCCTCCCCCATCCCCAAGTCCCAGTCTTGGCTGGGCGTCTCCTGGCTCAGTCCCTAATGTCGCCCTGTTACCCTGGTGCCCGACGGAAATAGGAGGCCCACAGCTTGCCAGAGTGGGGCAGTCCAGCCAAGAGCAAGGGCGGGGGGAGTGTGAAGATCTCCACCCCCTACCCTAGGACTGCCTTGTCTGCCTGCAAAATGCAGGGTGCCTCCTTCCCAGCTGGCAAAGGTCTCAAACAAATATGTCCCCAGACCTCTGCTGGGATGCATGTACCAAAGCTATAGGATCCCAGGCTACAAGATACCTCTTGTATAGCACCCCACAGAGAAAACAGACAGTTTAAGAGGACTGGACACACTATATCAAGTCCCCATAGGCCCCCCATGTTCCTAGAGCTGACAAATGGTCCCTCTGCCCCTTCTCAAAGGGAGCCAGCTGCTCTTACAAACCCCTCATTACGGCCCCCAAACACACCTGACAGCTGCAAGAAGTCCTTTCCTGCTCCCCATCCCCCCTGGCCATGCCTGAGGAGCCCCTTTTTCTTGCACACTGATCTCTTGTCCCTATTCAGCTGGTCATCAGTTCAGGGAACCCCAGCTGGCTGGCAGGGTAAGCAGCTGGGGTTAAGAGTTTTAGGGATTCAGCATCCCAGGCTCTTTTTCAAAGGCCTCTTATACTGCTTAACATTCCTGGGGGTTTCTGCAGGAACAGTCATTTCCTATTCTGATGGGGGTAGGCAACCGTCAGTACTTCTTTCCCTCTCCCTGTCATTTACCACATAAAGCTATGGACAGCAAGGTACAGCCTCCCCTCAGTCCAAGTGAATAACTAGTCAGAGAGGTAGGTCAGAGCTAATGGACAAGAAAAGTCAGAATGAAGTTACCTGGATAATTACTTTTTCCCATAAGCTAGCAGACCACATCCTCAGACTGGAGTAGCCTACTACCATCTATCACGTACCACCTTGAAGGAGACCCAGTGACCTGTGGTTAGGAGATAACCTAAACAGGATTCCCTCTACTGCAAGATGGGGGTATTGGATCAGAACAGCCAGATTAAAAATTCTAGTCATCCCAAAAAGATGTGCACCAAAAATCCACCAGAATTCTATGCCTGACCCCTTCCCTGTTTTTATTACTAGGGATTAATTAAACCCAGGGAAGCATCCATAGTCCTTTTAAAATATAACTTATTTGGGCTGGGGTTGTGGCTCAGTGGTGCAGCGTGCGCCTAGCACAAGTGAGGCCCTGGGTCGATCCTCAGCACCAAATTAATATAAATAAAAATAAAAATTTAAATAAATAAGTAAACACACACACACATACCTTATTTACTTATTTATTTTAGGGCACAGTCTTGCTAAGTTGCTGAGGCTAGCTTCTAATTTGCGACCCTCCTGCCTCAGCTTCCAGAGTAGCTGGAATTACAGGTGTGGGCCACCACACCTGGTCTGACACTTTTCTTAGGTGTACAGTAAGAACAAGTTCTAGCAGCTTTTCCAAAAACAAAGCTGTAGAGGGCTGTAAAGAGAAGCAATGTATATTGGGGGTAAGAGCCAGGTCCATTCCTGAACACCTTACTCCTAGTCATAGGCAACAGCCCCACACTTTCTGCCTCAAAACTCTCCAGCATATTCCCTTTCTCCTATCAGCTACTGCCCCCTGCTGGCTAAGAGAAAAAATGCTTGATCTCAAATGGAAGGGAAGAAGCCCCATAAACAGTGACCACATTTTCCAAAGCTACAGGGTCGTTAACTTGATATATATACTCAATAAGCTGTAAATAGGTATGCCCAGGATACACAGACAAGGTTCCCATAGAAGACTGAACTTGAACCCCAGCAGTGCTTGCTTCCTAGGATCCTAGGGGGCATTACAGAAAGCCCAAAAGGCAGCTTGAGTCCCAGGGGACCTATGCACACCATGGCAAAGGCTAGCATCAGCAATTCACCACTAACATCACCCGTTCAACCACTGCTCCCTCCTCCACACATGCATGCACACCCGCATGCACACACACGTGCACATTCATACATCATCATTCTTTACCCAGTCTCCTAGCCCCCAGGATGGGTCCCAGGCCCAGAAACACAGACACTATACTCCTAGGAGGTTGCTGCACAGTGCAGGGTTGGGCCTCTGCTCACCGCTTATGATGCGGCTTGGGCCTCAGGTACCTGACTATTACCTAGGTGTTCCCATTACCTGCTGTCCCTCCTCACTCCCAGCCAGGCGCTGGTAAGCAGATCTCTCCCCCATGAAGCCCAAATTTCAGCGTTAGGCCAGGGAGGGAAGCAGCAGCCGCCTGCAGCTCCCGCCTGCAGCTCCCGCCCATCCAACGGCAGCGCCAGCGTCACTGCTTGTGTCCAGGGGGGATGGGCCTCGAGCATCCTCCAAGAGGGCAGGGATTGCTAAAGAGCCTCAGCTGGGAAATGGCTCCAGTCCACCACACCCGGCCCCATACCTTATAGCTTTAGGTCCAAGAAGGGTGGCTGGAGACTCTCCTGCAGGGTCTGCCTCTGTCCCCTTCCCCAATCCTGTCCACAGCCTCCATTCGACTGTGCAGCACTGCTCCCCTCTGCCCTGCCCCAGCCAATAAAACAGCAAGCTAGCTTTGCCAGGTATGATCCTCAAGAAAGACAGCGCGGAGGCCCAACCCTCACTGATCACAGAACCACAGCTCTTCTCAGTCCTTGACCCACCTCCAGGAATTCAGAGCAACTAATTAGGTCCTCTGGAATACAAGCACCCCCATATCCCATGATAAGGGGGGTCCAAATCTAAGACACCACAGAAGAAAAGTGTCCATTGCAACTAGACCAGAGTTCCTTCTTTCTAGACATCCTGGGGCCTGAAACCTATTCCTCCACCTGCCTCAGCTTCTACTCTGCTCCAAGAATGCCAGGAGCCCAACTGCTCAACTTGTGTAGTTCCAATCAGGAACCCCACCAAGCCACTCCTCACTCAATCATGCAAGCCACAACTCCCACACTGGAGGGAGACAGCGGCCCACCCACCCTGACCTGCCTCAGCCTGTGCCTCATCTTTGCAGGCCTTGACCTCACCCTCTCCTCTGCACCTGGGAGTACAGGGCAGGCCTTCATACTGAAGTTCCTCTCCGACTTCAGAGTAACTCCAGAAGCGTTGGAAGAAATGCTCCAACACATGCCCACGCAGGGGTGCCTCACCCAGCCCTGGGGTGAGGCCATGGCCAGCCAACACAGGAAGTTCCACTGTAGAGGCTCCTCCTCTCCCTCTAGCCCCCAGGGTCCCAAGGTGCTAACACACACCCTCTCATTCTAATAGCATCTGAAGCATCCACTGACTCTTTCCTACTAGGTACTTAGGGCTGAGATCAGGATACCTTCACTCCTCCCTGGGTTGGGGCAGAGGAAAAAAAAATAAGACATCCCCTTCTCCACTCAGCTTCCAGGTTGAGGAAAGAGACCCCAGGAGGGCACTGGGTGAGTTTACAATAGGCTCACTCCTCATCTTAAAGCTTGATGGGGTATGGGCAGTACTCTTGCCAGGCAGGGGGTCCAGAACACATGGTTTTATTCTGTACAGAAGCTCCTTGGTATCTTATCACAGCCATGGAGAGAAACTAGTCTTGGGAACACCTATGGCTGCAGAACCCAAAGCCACCAAGCTGTGAAATAAGGAAAGCTGAAAATGCCACATCTACCCCTTCTTGCCCTAGTTGGATAAAAGTTCTGATCCAATCCATTCTCCCTTCTTGTTTTCTCCCTGCCTCATCCCCATAGAAATCCTACCTCCCAACACCATCTTGTGACACCTACAAGAGTTAAACCACCTCTGGGAATCAGGGAACACCCCACATGTACACCCCTCTGGTTTTTATTTACCCCTTTATCACTCCACGCCACGTAACTAAAGGGAGTCAGGAGTAACTAGGGACAGCCTAAGTCTGCTGTCCACTCCCCTCTCCAGAGGCTCTCCAACACCATCAATGAAGTGGCATATCCACACTGAGGAGCAGACATGACATGCAATTTCCGGCCAAGAGATTTTTCCAAAACAAGCTATCATATTCTTGGGAATATATGCCAACCTTACTCCAAACTGGCCCTCTCCTACCTCTGCCTCCCTCTTCTCCAAGCCCAGAGGAATAAAAACACATGGAGAAGACAGGAGGACTTTCAGTTCCCCCTCACCACCCCATTGCCAGAGAGTTATCTTGCCTCCCCATGTGAGCCCCACCAAGTTCAGTTAGCCTTAACTCACCTCTATGCAGGGCCCAAGCTTCTGGACCA
This sequence comes from Marmota marmota marmota, assembly GCF_001458135.2. NCBI lineage: Eukaryota > Metazoa > Chordata > Mammalia > Rodentia > Sciuridae > Marmota > Marmota marmota. Next base: position 740,417 of record NW_026000240.1, read on the forward strand.
CAGCCAGGAAGGATTCTCTCCGAACCTCATCCCAAAGGGAAATGTACCAGGCAACCCTGCACCTTCAGGTCAGCCTGGTCTTACATCATACTGGTCAGGAGGAGGCTGGTCAGGGGCCAAGGATGAGAAGGGAGTGATTCAGACACACAACATAGCTGTCCACACCCTCTTCATCTCCATTACATGGGGTCCACTCCTTTCCATGGGGAGCCTGGCCACTGACGTCCTGAGGGCAGGCAAGGCTAAAATGTGTTTGCAGGCAGTGCTAGGCCTTAAAGTCTCTTCACCTTGCTTAGCTGTTGCTATTTCCTAAGACTTTTGACCTCACCCTTTATTCTCTTGTTAAAGGATGATCTACTTCTGGGGAGCAATTCCTCTACTCCCAAGGATCCTATTTCCACCCTATGCTGACTACCTCCAATCCTGAGCTTCTAAAGCTCTCGCCTCACATTTCCAGACATTTACAGGATGGTTCCATCGGGAGGCTGCACAAGTGTCACAATCTGTAGCACAAACTGAGCTCATCATCACCCCCTTGAGCTCTGCTAATCCTGCTCCTGTATCCTGACTGAAAGCATCACAAGCCAACTCAGGTCAGAAGCCATACTACCCATATCCAGCCAGGACTCCTCCTTCCTTTACCTCCTCTTCCACCAGGCCACTACAAAATCATGTTGTTTCAACCTCAGTATTCCCCCTAATCAATTCCCCTGGGATTAGAAATCACACAGACCTGAGCCAAAATCTTAATTTCACACTTTATAGATGAACAACTTTTGGGCAAATCACTTAACCCCTAAATTTCAATTTCTTTCTGTAAAGTGTGGATAAACAAAATCTCCCTCACAGAGTTGTTGAAGAGTCAATGACTTGCCCGGTGCAGTGGTGCATTCGTGTAATCACAGTGGCTCAGGAGGCTGAGGCAGGAGGATTTTGAGTTCAAAGCCAGCCTCAGCAACAGCAAGGCACTAAGCAATTCAGTGAGACCCTGTCTCTAAATAAAATTCCAAATAGGGCTCATAATCCACTTACATACACAGATAGTTATAATATAAATTATAGCATAACCAAGTGGAGTTTGTCCCAGAAATATGAGGTTAACATTTGAAAAACTATTCAGTGTAATTCACCATGCTAAAAAACTAGAAGACAGAATCCAATATCATTTTGAAAGGCACACACACACACACACACACACACAAAAATAACATTCTTTCCCGATTAAAACTCTCAGTGGTACACACCTGCATGGCAACAGCTGGGGAGTATGAGGCAAAAAGATCCCGAGTTCAAAAACCAGCCTCAGCAACTTAGCAAGGCCTTAAGCAACTTAGTGTAAAATTTAAAAAGGGATGGGGATGTGGCTCAGTGGTAAAATGATCCTGGGTTACATCCTCTATACAAAAAAAACCACAAAAACAACCACAACAACAAAAAACACTGCACCAGAGGATCTAGCCAGTGCAATCAAGTAAGAAAAAGAAGTAACATAATGCATTCTGCTGTCATGTAGTTAAAAAATAAAATCAATTAAAAAAAAAAAAGAAGTAGTAACAGGTATAAAGATCAGAAAGAAGTAAAACTGTTTTTATTAGCAGATGGCATGATGATTTATGTAGATTCTGGAAGCTACCAAAAAATCTACGAGAATAAGTCAGTTTAGCAAGGTTGCAGGATTCAAGTTCCATATCAAAAAATCAATAGTATTTATGTTAGGTGCAGCAGCACAGACCTGTAATCCCAGCAACTTGGGAGGTTAAGGCAGGAAGATATCAAGTTCAAGACTAGCCTCTGCAACCCAGTGAGAACATGTCTCAAAATTAAAAAGGGGACAAAGCTCTAAAAGGCTGGGGGACATAGCTCAGATGCTGAGTGCCCTGGGCTCAATCCCTAATACCAAGAAAAGGAGGGGGAAGGAAGGAGAGAAGGGAGGAGAGACAGAAGAAAAAGTATTTATCTATCAGGAACAATATACTGAAATGTAAAACAATATCATCTTATGGAAGTATTATTGACAAGAGCTAAAAGGTATATGTAACCCAAATATCTATAAATGCATTAATAGATAATCAAAATGTGGAATACTGATAGAATTGTTCAGCCTTAAAAAAAAAAATTCTGACATGCTACAACATAAATGAATTTATGCTAAGTAAAACAAGCCAGTCACAAAATAGAAATACTATTTGATGATACTATATGATTCTACTCCCATGAATCACCTAGAGTAGGCAAACTTATAAAGACAGAAAGAAAGTAGAATGAGTGGTTGCCTGGAATTGGGTACAGAATTTCAATTATTCAAGATAAAATATTATAAACGTTTCAATACCACTGAACAGCACATTAAAAAAAAAACATTAAAATGGTAAATTTATATTATATATATTCACCACAATTAAAATAGCTTTTAAGCTGGGCATGGTGGCACACATACAATCCTAGCTACATGGGAGGCTGAGGCAAAAGAATCACAAATTCAAAACCAGTCTGTAATCCCAGCAGCTCAGGAGGCTGAGACAGGAAGATCACAAGTTCAAAGCCAGCCTCATCAACAGCGAGGCACTAAAAAACTCAGTGAGATCCTGCCTCTAAATAAAAACACAAAATAGGGCTGGGAATAGGCTCAGTGGTCGAGTGCCCCTGAGTTCAACCCCCCAGTAACCCCCCACCCCCCCAAAAAAAGAAAAAAAAAACAGCCTGGGCAATTTAGTGAGACCTATCTCAGAATAAAAAATTAAAAGATCTGGGGATGTAGAGTACACCAAGTTCAACCCCTATTACCACAAAACAAATAACAATAAAGCAGATTTTAAAGATTAAAAAGCCATTAAAAAAAAAATTAAGCCAGGCATGATAGCACACACCTGTCACTCCAGTGACTCAGAAGACTGAGGCAGGAGGATTGCAAGTTTGAGGCCAGCCTTGGCAACTTAGCGAGGCCCTAAGTAACTTAGCAAGATCCTGTTTCAAAATAAAAAATAAAAAGGACTGAGGATGTAGCTCAGTGAAAGAGTATCCCTGGATTCAATCCCCAGTACCACCCAAAACAAAAACATAAAACCTTCTCTTCAAAAACACAATGTTAAGAGAATTAAGTTGCAAACTACAAACTGAAAGATTTGCAAAACAGATACCTAACAAAGGGCTTATATCCAGAATACAAAAATCTTTTCAAGGAACTGGGGGGTTGTGGCTCAGAGGTAGAGCACTCGCCTACCATGCATGAGGCACTGGGTTCGATCCTCAGCATCACATAAAAATAAAATAAAGATATTGTGTCCTCCTATAACTAAAAAATAAATCTTTAAAAAAAAACTTTTCAAAACTTAACATTATAAAAAACACACAATTAGAAATGGGTAAACAATCTGAAGAGACACATCACCAAAACTGTAGTTTGAAAATAAGGACATGAAAAGATGTTCAGCATTAGTCATTAAGGAAATACAAACTGAAACTATAATCAGATACCATTACAGACACATTAGAATGTCTAAAATTAAAGAGACTAACCATATGAAGTGCTGGTTGTATACCAAATTGTTCAACCACTTTGGAAAACAGTCCTGCAGTTTTTTGTTTTGAGCTGGGGTTTTACCGGGCTGTCCAGGCAGGCTCTGAGCTACCGGGCTCAAGCCATCTTCCTGCCTCAGCCTAGACTACAAGCATGTGCCACCATGCCCAGTTTTGGTTTTTTTTAAATATTCTTTTAGTTGTTGATGGGCCTTTATTTTATTCATTTATTTATATGCTGTGCTGAGAATCTAAACCAGTGCCTCACACATGCGAGTGCTCAACCACTGAGCAACAATCCCAACCCTCTCATACCTCTTTTAATTCTAGGTATTTTTTCATTTATTTTAAAATTTGTAAAAATTAAATTTATGATTTAATAAAGAAATAAACACATACAGAACAAAAAATAAATAAATTTATTTAACTACTTCATAAAAACAAAAATTGTACAAATTAATGGGGAAATGTGATCAATATGCCAGTTTCTTGAGAGCTAAATGTTTACCTACTATCCTGCTATATGATCCAATCATTACAGTCCTGGAGATTTACCCAAGAGGAAAAAAACACCATATATCTAAACAAAGACTAAGATAAATGTTCATAGAAGCTTTATTTGTAATACCCAAAACTGAAAACAATCCAACAGGTAAATGAATAGATACTGTGGCATATGCGTGCAACAGCATACTCAGCAATAAGAGGATAAACCTCTGATATATGCAACAATGAGGATGAATTTCAAAAGTTAATACGCAAAAGCCAGACCCTAAAAAGGGCACATGCCATTTGATTTCCATGTACACAAAATGCTAGATACTACAAACTCAGATTGACAGAAAGCAGATCAGTGTATTACCTGAGGATGGAACAACAGAAGAGAGGTGAAATGAATTCCTAAGGACAAAAAAAAAACAAAAAAAAAAAACCCTGGGCATATTCACTACCTTGTTAATGGTGATGGCTTCAAAGGATACACACAACGTTGAACTAATTAAATTGTATATTGTATGTTTTAAGTATGTTCAGTTTACCATGTCATTATACCTTAATAAAGCTTATTAAGAACAAAAAAAAAGAAAACATCTTCCAGAATAAGCACAGAGCAGGGTGGTAATCTCAGACTTAAGAGATATGATCCTGTCTCCCCAACATCTGTTGCTGATCAGAGATTCTGAGAGGTGGAAACCAGGCAGGTACCACTGCACTCAGAACTCTGAAGGAGTCATGGCCCACTGAATAGACAAGGAAACAAACCCAGAGATGTTATCTTACCCAAGGTTACAGAACTAGGAATCAATGGTATCACCAAATCAAAACAGATAAGCCTAATACTAAAACCTTTCTCCTTCTCTTCATCTATCACAAATTCAAAAAAGTACACCTAAACAAGTAGGTGGAGGTGTATATATGCTTGTGTATACGTGCTTAGAACAGACAATTCTCTCCTCTGAAGCCAGAGAGCCAGAACCCCTCTGGCCATTCCAGAAGAGCCAGGCACCATGGACACTGCAGCTGAATTTCCGGTAAGTGAGTGTTTGGGAGGCAGTGTGACAGGCACGGGATGAAGCTGACAGACAAGTTTGGGTTTGCATGAGTAGCAGGCTAACCGGCTTCTCCAGCAGTCCCAGCCACCACCACCACCACCACTCCCTCTGCCTCCACAGGAAAGCTGTATCTCCACCCAGTATAGTTCAGGAGCACTGGGGTCTGGGAGTTATCTGACTCAGCCACTCAAGGTTGAGGCAAACATGGGTCCCGGTTAAGGTCCTGAAGCAGGCAGCAACTCTGCATGCATCCCTACCTGAGAACTACAGAAGCCACCAACAACCCTGATAGTGCCAGGAAAGGAGTGAACAGCCCTAGAAAGATAAAGCCCATAAGCTGCTAACCAAGCCCCCAAACCACCCCAGGAATGAGCAGGGCTGGCATTCAGGCCACATGGGTCAATAAGAAGTCAAATCTAGCCTCTGGCCCTGGCCTCTGTAAGCCCCACCTCTAGGCTGGGCCAGGAGTGGGCCCTACAGGATGCAGGGCCCACAACACCACAGCTACCCATCTGTCAATCTCCACTGGGTGAGGTTAAGGCCTGCACCACAGACACAGTCCAGAGTGCAGCAGTGCAGGTACACCTTCCTCTCCCACCTTTTTCACATTGGGATCCCAAGGTCCCACTCAGACAAAAGACCTCACAAGTTGCTCTCTGCTCTTCTGCCCACTTTTCAACCTTGGCTCTGGGCCATTAGTATAAATCAACCATGACAAGACCTCATGGCAGGAGCAGATCAGGCTCGTGCCCAAGCTACTGGCTGCCACACTTACATCTCAGCTCATGTGGCCAACAGGGTTACAAGGGTCTGATGCCTTCTTCCTTTCTTAGTGGCTGGAGGCAACTTGTGCTGATCACAACATGAACACTATTGTGTGGAGGCACCCCCAAATTCCATCAGTAGACAGGTGGAGGGGGTAATTACTTCCCCTGCAACTTAAAACCTGGGACTATCCCTGTTTTCCCTCTGCCCAGACCTGGCAACCACCCAGAGGATCTCCTATCCAGTCTAGGCTAGGAGATGGCTGCTCCATCACTCCATTCGCTATATACATTACTGGAGGGAAACGTCAACCTAAAAGAACACAAAAGCAGTTTGGAAAGCACCCTCTTTTGGGCTTCCAAACACATCAACTCCTGCTAAGAACAGAACTGGGCTTCCTTACCTGCCTCTTTCAGCTGCCTCCCTGCAGAAAAATCTTCGATGATGCCCAGGAAGAAGAAGCAGAAGAGGATCCCGCAGGCCACTTCCTGCCCTTGGGCAATGGCTTCAGAAGCTCTCAGGTTCACAGTGCTGTTCTGTGCCCCAATCCCCAACCTCCTACATCTTGCACTCCCTTCGGCCCTGGAGGGATCCCAGTGCCAAGCTGGTGGCCTGCGGGTTACCACCTCCTCCTACGCCTGCGCCTGCGGGTCCTGTGCCCCTCGGGGGGTCCCTCTCCCTCCTGGGACCCCTTCCCGTTCAGATACGTTTCCTGGACAGCCCAAACCACCTGTCCCTCCTGCACACCTGGCAGCCAATTTGCTTCCTGCACTCCCAGGCGCCCTTCCCCGTCAGGCCCCTGGGGGCCCACAGGCCGGGCCCTCCCCAGCAGCTCAAGAGTGTCTTGGCGCGCTGGGGCCGCTCCCAGGACCCCCGCCTCGAGTCTGAGGTGCCCGCAGCTCTCCCAATTCTGCTCACCCTGCTCGCCCGAACTTTCGAGCCCCTCCCCGCGCTCACAGAAGCCGTCCCCGAAACCCGGCAGTTGCTCAGGCTGCTGCAGCAGCCTGCGTGGGCTCCCCTCCCCCCGTTCCTGCACCCCGGCGCGGGCCTCGCCCCGCTCCTGCACTGCGGGGCTGCCTCCCCCCTTCTCCTGGTGTTGCTTGCGGGGCCCCAGACCCTCCTCCTGCGCCACAGGCCAGCCGGCCGAGCCCTTCCACCCAGGCGAATGCCTCCAATCCACGCCGTTTGTCGACCCCCACACCACTCCCAGGTTGGGCTCGTGCCCGCGACCGCCCCGCTCCTGTACCCCCAGACCCACCCCGCCCTCCTCCTGCACGGCCGGACCCACCCCGCCCTGCTCCTCCACGCCGAGCTTCAGCCCGCGGAGCTGCTGCGGGCCCCAGCTGAGAACCCCGACTCGTTGCGGCTGTTGCTCCGGCAGCGCTGGGCTAAGCCCGCCACGCTCCTCCTGGGCTCCCCGCCGGGGACCCCCCGCCCCCACAGCCCAGCGCACTCGCCTGCCCCCGAGAGGCCGCGCGCTCCCGCCCCTCCAGATGGTGCTGCCCTAGGCGCCCGCTCACACCGCCCCCCGCCCGGCTCCTTCCGCCTCAGCCCCTAGGGGAGGGGGCTGCGGGGTCCCCACCCCAACCGCTTCACGGCCGCCTCCGCGTCGCGAGCCCTCCTNGCAAAAGGGACTGGGGATATGGCTCGGTGACTAAGCTCTCCTGAATTCAATCCCTGGTACCAAAAAAAAAAAAAAGAGAGAGGGCAGGGGAATGACTACAATAGCACTTGGCACATGGTTGCCTGTTTTGTCATTGCCATCTTGAGGTAGAAGAAATAATAGGTAGAAAGGAGACCCAAAGGAAGGACAAGAAAATAAAATATTTTATTTAGAGACACAGTCTCATTAAGTTGCTAAGTGCCTCACTAAGTTGCCGAGGCTGGCTGTGAACTCATGATCCTCCTGCCTCAGCCTCCATCACCACTGGGATTACAAACCTACGCCACCACACCTGGCAAGAAAATAATTTTAATCTAGAAGTTCCACGTACTCTTCCAGGTCTGTACTCTCTAACCCTATCTCCCTTCTAGGCCTATTATTCCCAGATTCCTTGGAAATCTGTAAGTCTACCTGAGCACTATTAATTAAACCCTCCGGTACAGATGAAGCAAAGAGGCAGGATATCTTGAGGAAATCTATAATTCAGGAGACTTTCCAGTGCTATCAATCAACTAATGAAGACCACATTATCCTAATGATCCAGACCAGTATTGAGATTACCAGAATGATGATACCATTCCCACATACCTTCCCATACCCACCCCTCAACAAGTTTCCTTTAAAGAAGACCTGAGAACCCAAAGACCACATTTCTCACTCTGGAGATGGCCTACTCTCTCCCTCAAATGAATATTCCTTGCTTTACCTCCAAAGGCATCTCTTTCAAGATGACCCGCACTTTCCCTTGAATGTATACCTACTTCCTAAATAAACCATCTGTGCCTGGTGGTAATGTGCTGAAATTCTATTCTGTCATGTATGCAAAGAACCCCACTGGTTCCGAATCAGGTTCCACCTTCTCTCTGGAGCTCCCTGGAACCTTTGGAGACACCTCTTGTCCTGTGAGAGTATAAAAAGACCTGAGATCACCCCTCTTGCATCCTTCCATACTTCTGAGTCAAACTCTCTGTTGGCACATAAGGTCCTTCAGGATCTACTCTATTTCTTCACCTCCACACTACCATTTATTTCAAATGTCTTGTGTCTCAATCAAGTCAAATGCTTGCTTTTCCCCAGCCATACCTTATTCCTTAATTTTAATGCCTCTGAGCTATTATTTGTGACACTTTTTATCTATAAAATGAACTCCTCTATACCATTCAAGACCCCTATCAAATGCCATCTCTTGTGTAAAATCCCATTTCCTATCTCCAAACCGTTATTTGTATATCCCCATGTTTGTTTTTGTTAAAGAACATTTATAAATAAGGGTTAGTAGAGGGCTGGGGATGTAGCTCAGTGGTAGAGTGCTTGACTAGCATGGGGGAGACCCTAAGTTCAATTCCTAGCACCACAAAAATGTTTTTAAAAAAATTTTAAACCAGAGTAGTGTAAGCACACCAAAAGTATTTCAAAGGTTAAATTATCCACCATGCTCCAATTCTTAAAGAGTCACTCTCTGTAACTCTCTGTATTAGTATACAATTCTACTGAACGCCTGTACTGTGGTTTACACATTGTAAAGTGCAATGGACCTGGTTGAGAGTTTGATAAAAAGACTTCAGCCTTAGTGACAAACAATGGAGAAAGTTTGCCTCTTTTCTTTTGTGCTCTTTCCACTTGACTTCCCCAGTGGATACATACCCACTGGTTACCCTCCCCCTGCTTCAGCTTTGCCCCTGCCCATTATTTCTAATCCAGAAAAGCTAGCAACTTCATGGGAAGAGAACTGTCAATCTCATAATAGCCACTCCTGTCCCAGACCCACTAAGCTACTTAGCTCCCACCAAGCTGTTTCAGACCCATGGACAATTCAGCCAAGCCTTCACCAGCCTTCACTAAGGGGCCTTCTCACCAGACTACAGAGAAGAGTTGGGCCACAGGATGCAAGAATGAAAGTCTGGGCTTGTCAGGCATCCCAGCTTTACTAAGAGAATAAAGGGGATCCAGGGAGGGCCAGGGTGGTGTGGCAGAGTACAGAAAACCAGACATAGGGCCCCTCCTATGACTTATCTACTCCTACTCCAATGGAGAAGGTGTAACTTTTAGAGAGGAAGGTAAAGGCCTACTGAACAACACAACAAATCGTGCTGAACTCATCATCTGTCCCAAGTTGGTCCTGAAAATGTGATGAAGCTATTTCATGCTGCAGCAGCTAAACAGTAGTATGCCAACCCTGCCATCCAGATGTGATACTGAAAACCCTAAAGTACTCCTGGATATCCCTCACTTCCCACACTCACACACAAGCACTAGTAATGTGTGACAGAAGACAAATTCCTGTGGCTCTCTGGGTCTCATGGCCATGCACGTCATGCATGTTCAGTTCCTTGACTAAGATGCCAAGAGCTTCCTCTTGCCAATCATCTTGCTCAGGCACCAACACAATACCAAGGCCCAGCAGTGAACCCAAGGAAGAGAGGAAAGTAGGTGGGAAGAAGGATACAGTCCAACTCTCAGCAGTTTGCCACTCTCGGAGCTCTTCCAGGGTTTGCACAGAGGCTATCCAGCTGGTTACCCTGCCCACTGCTGGCTCAAGCCTCACCCCATCCCACCCCACCCCCACAGCGAGAGTCCAAAGCTGAAGGGAGCTATTGTTGGGCCCTGGAGGTGGGGTGGGGAAAGGAATAGTGGTGAGGAGATTCAGAACAGTTACTCTGCAAGAAACACTGCTCATCCCCTTCAGACTTTGTCTACATGAAAACCCCAGGACTAGAAACATGCAACCCATGCAGGCTGCAGAGCTTAGAAGGGCATTGGGAGTGAGAGAAATGTCAGGGACTTTAAGATATACACATTAAAACCCATCACATCCTTCTCATCCATTTGACCAATGAAGAAACTCAGATCCTGAAAGGGGAAAGAGTTTACCCAGTCCAAGGCATTAAGAAGTTGTCATAAGGGATGGATCCCTGCAGTTAGAGCAGAGCAAATGTTCAGAGTGCTAGTTTTTTGTCCATGGAGGGGAAGCCCTACCAAGGTCAGGAACTGGTGAAGTTCAGGGGCCCAGAGAGGGAACCCCATCTCATTTAGTGATACAACATAAGAAGACAGACAGGAAAAAGCCAGTGTTGCCCCACCTAGTTTGGGGGCGGTGGGGTGGGGGTAGCTGCTAAAGGGAGGGACCAGGCCAAACCCCTGTACCCCATCCCTCTCTTCAGTCACTCATCATGTACCTAATATGTGTTCACTCTGAGCTAGGGATTCTGGGGAAATCTGAAGAAACACAAGTCAACAGACTGGGTCTTCAAGAAGATGGTATGGTGGTGCACCTCTGTAATACTAGTGGCTCGGGAGACAGAAGCAGAAGGATTGAAAGTTCAAAGCCAGCCTCAGCAACTTAAGGAAGCCCAAAGCAAATTAGTGAGACTGTCTCAAAATTTAAAGTCCAAAAAGGACTAGGGATATGGCTCAGTGGTTAAGCACCCCTGGGTTCAATCCCTGGTACAAAAACAAACAAACAAACAAAAAAAATAACAATGACAGTATGTACAAACTCTTTATTACATGCTTCCTATGCACTGATTGATTTAAAACCCTCCTAGGTACTCTACTCTATCCATAAATTTTACAGATGAGGGTAAAAGATAAAGCCAGAATTTAGTCCACATACAACCATAAGCAAAACTGCTTGGCTTGTGGATTCAAGTCTCTGGAGGAAAGAGTGGAAGTCTAATATCCATTCCACTGTATCAGATATGTCAAATATATACTGTATGTCCTCTGGTGCTAAATGAATTTATGGATTTTATAAGATAGTTTAAAGAGGCCAAGATCCCAGGAAAAGACTAGATTGACCCATGCAGATCATTTCACTCTTTCCTAAAACTCTACCAAAATAATAATAATTTTTTGTTGTTGTTGTTTTGTTTTGAATGGCATAGTTCCTAAGGCTGGGGAAACTGGTAGATCGGACAAACATATATCTTTGGAAGCTGAAAAGCAGATAGGCCAGTGACAACGGAGAGCACCTGATATAATCACAGATTACAAAATGAGAGGAACTCAATGACCTCAAAATCCTCTGACGGCCTAGAACTGGCAGCCCCAGGCACCTATGAAAGAAGAGGTGATGTGTCTGAAGGAAAATGCAGGAGTACTTATACTTAGAAGCTATTTAAGAAATAGTAAGTTAAGCTCAGTGGTATGCCACAGCCCGGCTGGCTGGGCAAAATAAGCGGAGGGGTGACGAATAACTTGTGTACGTTGATACAGCAGGAGTAGGAGCCGTTTATTGCAGGACAGGAGCAGTATTTATACATTCCACAGAGCTTATCTAATTAGCATAAACTAGATACATCAGTCAACCAATAAGGAATCTCCACACTTAATGGCTCGCTTTTGTTACTTCTCAAACCACTCCCTCTGGCATTTGCCAGGCACCATCCAGACTTGTTTACGAACTCTAACATTCCCCTGGCAAAATGCCAGGTGTTATTTTGACTTATTTACAGACTCTAACA